>NC_044568.1:45928117-46228117 GCF_007565055.1 Rhinopithecus roxellana
TTTCTTTCTTTTTCTTTCTTTTTTTTTTTTTTGAAACAGGATCTTGCTCTGTTGCCCAGGCTGGAGAGCAGTGGCACAATCTCCACTCACTGCAGCCTTGACCTCTTGGGCTCAAACAATACACCCACCTCAGACTCGCAGGTAGCTGGGACAGCAGGCACGTGCCACAGCACCTGGCTAATTTTTTTTGTATTTTTGTAGAGATGGAGTCTCCCCATGTTGCCCAGGCTGGTCTTGAACTCCTGGACTCAAGCTATCTGCCCACCTCAGCCTCCCAAAGTGCTGGGATTACAGGCGTGAGCCACTAATAAGTTTCTTATTAGTAAAACCCTTTAATGTTTAATGCCCCTTGATGACTCCCTATTGCCTCCCAACAGATCCAACTCAAATAGTGCTGCCAAGCCATTGAAATCGAGGACTGTTACTTCTCTACCTTGTCTCCAGCCAGACCTCCCTCCCTACTCTCTCTTGGGTGAGGGTGAACAGATGACATAAAAGAGAGAAGCCTCATGGGAATGTGAACTGGAGGGAAGCCATACGTGGAAATGTGAGTCTAGCATGGCCTTCCCTTCTGATTTTCAAAAGAAGCTCAAATCCAGGATTGGACATGAAATACTCCAGTTTATAAATACAGCAACTAATTCAGAAACCTTATAGATGCATCTGTCCCCCACACCCACCCACCGCTGCCAAGAATCCACCCCACAAGCTGTCAGTCTGTGACCTCTATTCTATGCTGAACTTCTACCTACTCAATAGCCATCCTGTCTCTTGCTTCTTGGCCTTTGCACATTTAATTCCCTCCTATTGGCATGCTTTGCTTCCCAGTCACTTGATTGGCTCCTATTTCCCACTCCCATCACTGCACACATGCTGCTTCCTCCAGGAAGCCTTCCATGATCCTCTATATTAGATTTCTTCCCTCTTCCTAAGTGCTCCCATAGCATACTGTCTTCTTCCATCATGGAGTTTCTCTCTGAGTCTATCTGGCCTCCAGGAGGGCAGAAACTGTTTCTTCAGGTTTACTGACATCTGCAACCTGTGGCAAGGTGCCTGAACACATTAGGGAGTCACTGTTTGCGACGGAAGGAAAGTGAAGGAAACTGGCCTGAGTGGGCTTGATGAAAATGCAAAATCCTCCTCACTTGGGTTGGGTCAGTGAACAACCAAAATAACATTTATTGACCATCACCATGTGCCAGGTGCTCTTCTAAGCACTTTATTTGTGTTAATACATTTAATTCCCACAAGAATCATATGAAGTAGGCACGACTATCCCCACTTTACAAATGAAGAACATGGAGGCATGGAGTGTTTAAGTAACGTAGTCACAATCACAAGACTAGGAATTGGCAAAACTGAAATTCAACCCCATGAAGTCGGTTTCACTCTCGGAGCTCTTAACCTTTCCTCGTTTCAATGAGGGAAAAGTGTTCTAAGAGCGAAACTGTCAATCACATTCAATAGGGAAATTAATTCTATTTCTGAGCATCTACTCCATGCTAAGCATGGTACAGATGATTTTGCACATTAAGTTATTCAGTCTTCTTAACAGCCCTTTGGAAAGATGTCCCCATTGCACAGATGAGAAAACTGAGTTAAGTGTTATGCCCAAGTCAGTTAATGGGGAATTTGATTCAATAGCTATTATAGAAGGTAACAGAAATAAGTGCCCAAGAAGCTACATAGACACTGGATTTAGAGAGAAAAAAGTAGAGGAAAGTAGTGAGATCAGTCATCACACATATAAAGGAATACCATGAAAATGACAGCAAACAGATGGATGTCACACAGAACCTGGGGGAGTCCATCCATTCGTCTAACCATCCGTTCATCCATCCATCCATCATTCTTTCATCCCATAAACATTGATGGAGTGCATACTCTTTGACAGCCCTGTGATAAGTCCTCAAGGTTTAGAGTAAAGAGATACTGTCCCTGCTTTCCAGAGGCTCCCAGTGAATGGGTGATAAAGATCTTGAAGGATATCATCATAAAAATGTGTTAAATACTCTGGCCAGTGAGGTGCTTAACTCAATGCATTGAGATCAGAGAAGGTTTTAAAAATAGTCTTCTAGGCAAAGGGTTGTGGGTGGAGAAGGTATTTCAGGCAGAAGAAATAGCCCATGCAATGCTATGGAGGTAAGAAAGTGTGTTGCACGTTCAGGCAATGGCTGCTAAAATGAAGTGGCAAGGTGCATTTGCAGGGGCTGCAGAAGGGAGCTGATGGTGCGGGAGGTATCTTGTGGGTTGTGCAAAGATTTTGGATGTTGGCTGATAAAGCAGAGGTCTCAAACCAGCAACCCATGGACCACACTGTGTATTGCGATGGGGTGTGTAAGTGTGTTGCTTGCAAGCCTCTCTGGAAACATTGGAAGACCTGACCACAGTTGGCTGTCATTCCCTCATGGGAAACTACCAAGTGGAGCTAAACGGTGACCACCTTCCTGCAATGGGGCATGCAATATCCTGCTCACCGGAGATGCCCACATGGCATGCCCACTCCACACATTTATATTTCCTGCCCAGGCCCTGTCATCATTTGAGTTTGCAAGACCTAACGCGGTGCCATTGAAGGAAGCAGGGAGTTTGAAATGACACCTCATGCTGCCTTGGGATGAACTATTTAGTAAGCTCTCAGCACCTTGAGCCTAAGGAACGGATCTTGTACTCTGGGAGCCTGACTCAGGCTCTGGCACACTGTTGGGCATCACTAAATTTATGTTGAACTGAATTGGATTCATGTAGAAAACTCTGGCACAAACTCTCTTCTCAGGGAGCTAATGGTCCCCAAAAGATCTCTCCCACACACTGAACACCAAATTAATTTCCAATTAATTTCCAATTACCCTGGATTACATCACCTGATTCATTTTCTGCAGTAAACCCTAAGTACATTCAAAACTGTTAACCAGCCTTTTGCTTGTCTGCAATGTTAGGTTAATCTATATTCATAATTATTCTTTCATTTATTCATTCAACAGGTGTTTATTAAGAGCCTACTGTATACCTGGTATACAGTAGGATACTTAATACCTGTATTAAGAGAGAGCTTAATACCTGTATTCCTGGTATAGGAACTGTGTAAGAACTTGGCAATATATTAATAATAATCAACAAAGCAAGCACACTTCCTGCCCTTCCAAACTTTTACCCTGTTTAATAGTGATGATGATAAAAAGTGTATAGCGTACCTAGTACCAGGCACTTTCCCCGTATTAACTTGTGTAATCCTCATAAAAGCCTGTGATAGGTGCTGTGTCAGCATACTTTTCATAGATGAACAAACTGAAGGCCCAGAGAGGTTAAGTAAATTGCCCAAGGTCACACAGCTTGAAGGCTGCAGGGGCAAGTTTGAATCCCAGCAACCTGGCTCCGGAATCTGTACTCCACCACCTGTCTTTCTGAGATGATGCTAGGAGCCCCTGACACGCCTTCTGAATCCTTAAAGTGGTGGCCATTATAATTGTGGTCAGCTTTCATGACACCTGCTGCCATGGAACCCTGGGTATGTAAATGAACCATAAATCATGCTCTGGAACCTTGGTATAGGCTACTTCATTTTTCCCCCTGATGTCACATGTTACTGCTTTTTCTTCTTTTAAGTTGGAGACACTGGATGCAGACCTAATACGAGGAAGGAGCTAGAGGATGCAAAGTCAATAGTTGCTGGTTGCAGTTTATCTATGCCTTAGCTGCAGGGCATGCAGGTCAATGGTCCCTTAAAAATGATCCCTAAGGGCTGGGTGCAGTGGCTCAAGCCTGTAATCTCAGCACTTTGGAAGACCAAGCCAGGCCTCCCAGGTCAAGAGTTTGAGACCAGCCTGGCCAACATGGTGAAACCCTATCTCTATTAAAAATACAAAATTTGGGCCGGGCGCGGTGGCTCAAGCCTGTAATCCCAGCACTTTGGGAGGCCGAGACGGGCGGATCACGAGGTCAGGAGATTGAGACCATCCTGGCTAACACGGTGAAACCCCATCTCTACTAAAAAATACAAAAAACTAGCCGGGCGAGGTGGCGGGCGCCTGTAGTCCCAGCTACTCGGGAGGCTGAGGCAGGAGAATGGCGGGAACCTGGGAGGCGGAGCTTGCAGTGAGCTGAGATCCGGCCACTGCACTCCAGCCTGGGGGACAGAGCCAGACTCGGTCTCAAAAAAAAAAAAAAAAAATACAAAATTTAGCCAGGCATGGTGGTGGGTGCCTGTAATCCTAGCTACGTGGGAGGCTGAGGCAGGAGAATCGCTTGAACCTGGGAGACGGAGCCTGCAGTGAACCGAGATGGCGCCACTGCACTCCAGCCTGGGCAACAAAGTGAGACTCAACCTCAAAAAAAAAAAAAAAAAAAAAAAAAATCCCTAAGAAGAGAAACTTTAAGACTAGAAAGACAGCTTGAGTCGCTGACTAAAGTTTGTTTTGTTTTTGTTTTTGTTTTGCATGATCATAGCTCACTGCAGCCTCCAATTCCTGAGCTCAAGCGATCCTCCTGCTTCAGTCTCCCAAGTAGCTGAGACTACAGGCTTGCACCACCACCCTCAGTTGATTTTGTAACTTTTTTTTAAGAGATATGGGGGTCTCACAATGTTGCCCAGGCTGGTCTCAAACTCTTGGCCTCAAGAAATTCTCCCACTTCGGCCTCCCAAAGTGTTGGGATTACAGGTGTGAGCCACTGAGCCTGGCCATTTTTTTTACTGCTTCTGTTTCTTCACTGTCACTCACAGTCCCTACCATTTCCAGATCCTCGAGTGCCATTCTCCTCAATCTCCCCCTGCATGTTTCTCTGAAGCCTTCCGTTGCCATAAACTCAGAACCCAGAACTCATTGCTGCTTCCTCTCCAAGTGCCCAAGAAAATGCCTCGGTCTCCTGGCTTACACATACCAAATGGTCATGTAGCCTCTTTCCCTCTCTGCCTCCCTCACTAGAGGGTGAAATAGATCTGCCATCCCTCACCTACAGCCCCGGAGCAGAAAATGACACGTAATACATGTTCAGCACATGCTATGGGAATAAAAGAAGTCTCAGAGAGATGAACGACTTACCCAAGCCACAGAGTTGGTTGGTGGCAGAGCAGATTTCTACTGGGTCAGAATGGACTGTAAGCTCCCTGTGGATGCAAACCACTTGTGTGTTTGTGTATCGCTGCATCCCTGTGTCTGGAACAGTGCCTGATTCACAGTGGGCAGCTCAGTAAACATTTGTTGAATGAATAAGTGAATGCCCATCTTATTTAATTCTTCCTTTGTCCTTGTCTTCATGGGAGAATGAGGCAGGGTAATGGAAAATGATGGCTTTGTGTTGGCTGCATTTTGTATGCACAATTGATAAGCTATTTGCCCACAGCTAAAAATACCTACCCCTGGCAGCCATTGGGAGAAGCAGATGGATGATGCTTAGCACAAGATGTTTAATCAAACAGCGACAACCCAGGCAGAGCCTCAATTAGCCTCTGACACCCCAGTGAACTCCAGATGAAGAGCACAGATGCCTCTGATTTCCTGTTGGTCCCCTCACACCCAATAACCATCACCCCTGTGTCCACAAAACAGCAAAAACTAATAAGCATCCCCTGGCCAAGGCAGTCACTAGCTGGAAGTCAGTAGATGGGCAGGACTGGCAGAAGCTGAGCACATGGGGCCAAAACAACGGAGAATCAGCCAGTGGGGAGCATTATTCGCTTTTGAAAAGGGGCGATGGGCAGGAGCTCAGTTGTATGCCCTGGATTTCGAGGAGGTGATTAGCTTATCCCCACTGAGTCCCAGGGGCAGGGAGTGGCAAGCATTCTCAAAGGCCATACGACTGCTCTGAAACTGATTCTTCTCTCAACTTCCCTCATACCTCATATGTGCCAGCTGATGGACACTGTTTAAAAATACTAATGTTACAAAAGAAAACAACTGGCCGGTTTCTATTCAATAGTCAGTTCCCTGAGCTGATTATGGAGGTATCTGGACAAGCAAGTGCACCAAATGCACTCTAGAGTCTAACTAATTGTTTTTGAATCCTGGGTCTAGCACACACTTACTGTGTGATCTGGGCAAATTCCTTAACCTCACTGAGCCTCAGTGTTCTTGTCTTTAAAATAGGGATATTAATAGTAGCTATCTCACGATGTATGAGGACAAAATTTAGTGCAAGTAGCCAGGCGCAGTGCCTCACACCTGTAATCCCAGCACTTGGGAGGCCGAGGCTGGTGGATCACTTGAGGTCAGGAGTTTAAGACCAGCCTGGCCAACATGGTGAAACCCCGTCTCTACTAAAAATACAAAAATTAGCTGGGTGTGGTGGCAGATGCCTGTAATCCCAGCTACTCAGGAGTCTGAGGCAGGAGAATTGCTTGACCCCGGGAGGCGGAGGTTGCAGTGAGCCGAGATTGCACCACTGTTCTTCAGCCTGAGTGACAGAGCAAGACTCAGTTTAAAAAAAAAAAAAAAAAAAAAAAAAAAAAAAAAAAAAGAGCACAAGTGAAACCTCTGGCAAGTGAGCCAAACACAGTCAGTGCTCAATAAAGGGAACCGTTATTATTAAATGTACCAGTCTTGCTCAGGTGTTGGAGAGTGGGAAAGCTGGAAGAGGCATTTGATGCCATTGCATACAACTTTAGTCAACTTCCTCACCCTTTCAAGCCTGAGTCTTTTTTATCCATAAGAGGATGAAAATAGTGCCTACCTTAGTAGTAAGGATTAAGTACTAAATATTTAACAGTAGGTATTAGGTATTGCCTGATATTATAATGTTAGGTAATATATCATATTATAGATATGCAGTATACTTGGCGTATATGAAGATGTGAGCTCAGTGCCTAACATGAGATAAGCACTCAATAGTTATTAGCTGCTCTGAGGGAACAGTAGGGATCTCTTCTTTCATGCCTCTTTACCTTTGCACATTGCCGTTCACTCTCCCTGGAGAGCCCTCTTGTGTCTTATCTGCCTGTTAAACTCCTACTCATCTTCCCTAGATGTGAGCCACGATGCTGTCATTATCATTATTATTGCCTATTATGAACTCGTTCATTTTACAGATACGGAAACTGAGGCCTTAAAGAAGGAAGGTGGCTTGTCCAGGAGCAGATAAGGGTCTATATATCAGAGCCCAACCTAACAGTGTAGATTCTCCTGACAAACTTGGGAAGTCTAAGGACATTTTCATCGATTGAGTCTGAGAAATAGGGTCCTTTCTAGAGCTAGTTCCCACAAATCAAGAAATATACCAGAAGACTGTTCCTAGAATTGCCAGTGCTTCTTCTCTCTCACTGAGCCTTTGCCTGGTTCAATTTGTCACCTTAGCAGGACTGATTGTTATGTGTCCTTAATAACACGACTGCCTATTGAGTGGTTTCTTTAGGCCAGGCTCCGTGCTAAGAGGTCTGTGTGCACAATTCTCTCTAATCCTCACAGCATCCCTTTGAAACAGGTACCATTTTTACTACCATTTTATTGGTAAGGAATCCGAAGTTCATTGTGTTTACACAACTTGTCCAAAAGCACCAGCTAGAAAAGTGCAGATCTAGAAGGCTCATCTGGATCTGCCAGGTTCCAAAATGCATGTCTCTGGTTTTAAGTATCCTCTCCTCTCTGGTAACTCCTCTGCTCATTGTTTGCTGGAGAGCCACCTGCATGTTCAGGACTTGTTCTTGTAAAGCCCTGACCCCATCTGTCTTTGTGACAAACTCCCGGAACTGAGAAAACACCACTGCATTCATCACTTGGTACAAAACTTGACCCAACATAGTGCCATTGAGTCCTTTCAAGATACTTCATCTTACCAGCTGTGCCATCTTCAGCAGGTGGCTTACCCTCTCTGAATACCAGTTTCCTCATTTGTAAAATGAAGACCAGAAGCCTATATTCTACCTGCACTGCCATCTCCTTGTAGTTGTTGTTGTTTTTTTAATCAACTCACTTTTTAAATAAACCGACCTTATTATATAAGCAGGTCTTTATCACTACCCTACATGGAGAAATAACATTCCTCTAATACCATTAAAACTAAATGTATAATTTTAAAAATAAATATGTTCATCAGTGAATCATATAAAATCATCTCATCTATGCAAAGCCACCCAGCACATAGTAGGTGCTGCTCAACATAGGACAGTCATTAGAAAATGAACTTTGGTACTGAGATATACAGTTTGAAAACCATTGGGTCTGTTGGCTAGCTTGGATGTGGTTTCATGATCGAGGTCTAGCAGTTATTATGGTTACCCAATGAAGCTGTCCCTGGTCAAAAAGCCAGAACCAATTCTGCTGTCAAGAGGAGGTCAATTGGTTGGCAAGGCTGACTCCAGCCCTGCAGCCTGGTTGCTGACTCACCTTTCTCCATTGCCCTGAGTCAGACTGTCCTGGGATAGCAGTCATCTTATCTCTTGCTGCCTATTCATCAGCAAGGAGGAGACTTGCTAGGTCTCAACTGTTCTGGTCTACATTGGAAACCATCACTTCACTAATTTCTAGGAGAAGCCAGGGAGGCTGCACCATGGATCCAGGGCCCAAGACCCCAGGGACAAATTCACAACATATGTTCTACCTTGGCAGACATCACCAATCCATCAAAGCACCACTAAGCCCAGGGATGGTGTTAGAATACTTTCCAACATGGCACCCAGACAGCCATTACCAATAGACTGAAGATGAAACATGATCCCTTATAAAGGGAGACACAAAAAAAAAAAAAAAAAAAAAAAAACAGAAAATGCTGATTCTAGCTTTGAAAAGAATCCATTCAAGTGCTAAAATGTAGTTTAAAAAAAAGAAAAAGAAAAACACAAAAAAGAGGTCTTCACAAGAAAAATAATAGAGAGGAGATGATAGTGAAGCTACAAAGAAAATTAAAGAGCTATCAAAATGGGAACTAAAATTTTAAGAGAACCAAGGCTATTTCAGAGGATGCAAGAGACAACTGAATCATCATGCAATAATGGCTTTTAAGGGTTTGATTCTACAGATAATCACCAATGTTATTCTCCACCAAGCAAAGAAACAAAGTTGAGGGTAAGGTTTGGAATACAGCTGCAACTAGAGGGCTTAGGGTAGAAGCAATGAAGCATTTCCTGATAGGATAACAGGGTTGTTAGTGCCTGGGATGATTCATGGGGAGAAGCTAGAATCTTTGCTGGCATTCCTTGAGAGCTTGACTCTCTCCCACTTATCTTTGCTTCTAGTGCAGGTTCCCACCTCCAGAAGATGCTCAGTAATTGTCTGCTGAGCTGAACTAGCCAAATGTTAAAAAGTAAAAATAGCTAATGTTTTCTGAGTGCTTACTATGGGCCAGGAACTGTGCTAAGTATTGTGCCTATATTATTTTATATATCCTTATAATATCCTATGTGGGTACTATTTATCATGATGCCCATTTCACAGATGTAAGCACTGAGGCTCAGAGACATTAGCTCACTTGCTCACCATCACACAGTTAGTAAATGGCTGTCTTGGGATTTGAACCTGGGCTGGCTGCCTCCAGAGAGTCTACTCTTAACCACTATGCTCCCAACTAGAATAGGTTCTTTGGTACCCAAATATTTTGGGTAAGAGTCAGCTTGCAAAAAAATAAAAATAGCCCTCTGGGGAACCAGAAAGCCATCCCCCCAAGGGGTTGTCTTTCCCATGGTAGGAGGGTGCCACTGCCTAACCTCTACCTCCCTAGTCTACAACCAGTTTCATGCTTCTACTAACCAACTGCAGGAAGAAAGCTCCACATTCCCAGTTTTCTGCCTTGGGGCAAGAGGAACAACAGGAAACAAGGATGGCCACTGGCCAGCTGTCAGTGCCTGATACTGGAGACATATGGTGGGACAGCAGCCCTGCGGAACTTTTTCCTGCTTCTCTCCTAGGGGACCACTCAACACCGAACCTCCTGGAGACCTCCCAGCACCTTCTTCAGAAGCTAAAAGACTGACCACCAAGTCTCGTCAGCATCATCTTTTTATTTACCCTTCTTCCATCCCAGGGTCCAGAGTGGGGCAGGTAACAGTGAGGGAGGTGGCAGCCACCAGAGGCAGTGCCCCATCGTACGATTCGGTCTCTACCCCTCAGCTGATCTAAATAAGGGCATTGCTGACTTCTTATGTAGGAGTCTTAGAAATTGATCTTCCTAAAAATCCATCTTTGGAGCACCTCCCAGAAGCAGGTAAAATAACACTGCTGCAATTGTCCACAATGCCAGGAGTCTGCATAACATGAGCGCTGACTCTTCCGATGCAAAAGATGGCAACTTTGTCAGAGAGAGATGCTTTTCTTTTCTTCTCTTTTTTCTTTTCTTTCTTTTCTTTTCGAGTCAGAGTCTCACTCTGTCGCCCAGACTGGAGTGCAGGGGCATGATCTCGGCTCACTGCAACCTCTGCCTCCCTGGTTCAAGCAAAGGAAGAGATGCTTTTAAGTCACAGGGGATGGTGACTGAAAGGGGTGAGTGGCTTCTGTTTTCAGAAATTTAGGATGCAGAGAACTAGGATTTGTAAAAGGTCACTCCAGGAATCTAATGATCCCAAATAGGCAATTCTCTTTCCTATTCTTAAGACCCCTGTGGACTGAGCAACTGTGCTCAAGAGTGGCCTGCTCTTCTTCACATAATTGCCATTGCAATCAAAAAAGTTCTTCTTGATATCTAACTTAAATCCTTTTGTAGCCTCCAACTTGAGCTCTTTTCCATCTTGCAAATTCTCTTAGCTGCCTTTAGGAGGGAGGGAGAGAGGGAGTGAGAATACGAGGAAAGTGGAAGAAAGGAGGGAAAGAGGGAAGAAAAGTGTGTTACCCTTTAAACCAGCATTTCTACTTTTGGGAATTTATCCAAAAGAAATGCACAAAAATGCTTCATGAACTTAATGCTTATAGTAACAAAAATAGTCATAATAAGTAACGTCCAGCAATAGGTGAATATTTCATGAATATCATTAACATATGGAAAAATCTATTATTTATGTCTAAGTGAAAAAATCAAGTTGCACAACATTATTGTATAATCTGATTTTGTGGGGATAATTATTATTACTAGTTGTGCTATTATTGTGGGCATATAAGCATCCTGGAGATATAAACACCAAGTGGCCAACAAACTTCTGGTTATCTATTGCAGCATGGCAAACCCCAAAACTTAAGAGGCTAGAAGCAACAATTTATGATTATTTGTCATGGTTCCTGGGCTGACTGGGCTCTGCTGGGTGGTTCTTGCTTCTGGCCTTTCATGCATTTGCAGCCAGTGAGCAGTGGGACTACACTCACTTGGGAACTTTACTGAACTGGATATACATGATGGCTCATTCCCATGGATGACAGTGGATGCTTGATATTGGCCATGAGCTTTACTGAGGCTTTCAATCAGAGGCCCCACACATGGCCTAAGTGGCATGTGCCTCTCACAGAAAGGCAACTGGGTTCCAAGAAGGAGCATACCAAGAGCATGTGTTCAAAAGACCCACTTATGACCTAGCCTCAGAAGTCATGCAGTATCAGTCCTGACATAATGTACTGGTCAAAAGTAAAGTACAGTGTCAGCTCCAACTCAAGGCATGGAGACTACATAGAGGAATGTCTACCGGGGGCATGATACACAAGGGTCCGCCTATGAGGCTAGCTGATACATTATCCATGCAAGATGGGATTTTGACAGACTTTCCCCTTCTAATTTCTTTTTTTTTTTTTTTTTTTTTTTTTTTTTTTTTGAGACGGAGTCTAGCTCTGTCACCCAGGCTGGAGTGCAGTGGCCGGATCTCAGCTCACTGCAAGCTCCGCCTCCCGGGTTCATGCCATTCTCCTGCCTCAGCCTCCCGAGTAGCTGGGACTACAGGTGCCCACCACCACGCCCGGCTAGTTTTTTGTATTTTTTAGTAGAGACGGGGTTTCACCGTGTTAGCCAGGATGGTCTCGATCTCCTGACCTCGTGATCCGCCCGTCTCGGCCTCCCAAAGTGCTGGGATTACAGGCTTGAGCCACCGCGCCCGGCCTCCCCTTGTAATTTCTAATGTAGTCATTAAATGTATAAACTCTCCTGAGTTTATACATTTAACAGTTTGGTTTAATGTCCTGGCTCACCACCTAGCTGTGTGATCTCAAACAAGTTACTTAACCTCTCTGAACCTCAAGGCTTTTAAATCATGGTACCCACTACACTACACAAGGTAGTTGTGAAGATTAAGTGAGATATTGTATGTAAGTTGCTTAGAAGTGCCCTGAGCACAGTGGATACACAATAAAAGTAGGCAAATTCTATTACCATTATTATTAGATACTGATATAATGTTTAATTTTTGACAGGCGCATATTACTTTTGTAATTGAAAAAATAGTTTTTAAAGACAAGAAAAAGGCAATGTAGCAGAACTAAAAGATATCAACTCAGAACTCCCAGTTGAGCTGCTTCTTCCAAGGAACCTGCAGAGACCCCTTAGTCATCACAGACACAGAAAATACCTCTAGAAGACCTTGACCCTTTCTCTCTGGGCCAGCAGACAATTCAGTGGTGTGGTCTGACGACAAAACCTGCGTTGTTCTCTCAGCCACTCCCCAAATCCTCCCAAGCTTGAGCACAGTAAGCTGCAAAATACGGGAAATGAATTCCCTCAAGAATATAACCAAGAAGCTTTGCAGTCACAAAACATGGGCTTTTTATTATCCAGGAACTTAAACCTGTCCGACGACACCATTGACAGAAAGGATTTGCTTTTTAGAAGCATTGACATTTTGGTGGTGAAGTTCAGCGGGGCTTGCTTGGATGGGATTGGTTGGGTTTCCTCGACAATGGAATCACTGGCTCAGTTTGACAGGAAAGCTCAGAAATGGAATTTCTGGCAGTGAGGACTTCAGTTTCTTCATTTACTCACCCCTTATAAATACACACAGACCCTGTCAACACCACTCTTTCCCTTTGGGGAAAATGTGCCACTGTAGAAATGAAAGAATTTTTAAATATGGAGAGTTACAGCAAATGTCAAGCTTTTAAGAGTTGAAGACTACCTTTTCACTTCTTTTTCAGAAAATCAATACACAGGCACCGCACCATTCCCCTCTGGGTCTCCTCAGCTCACACTTCTTTCTCCCATCCCAAAGATCTCCTATATGTTCTTGATGTTGCCTTGGGGGAAAATCTACCTGTACAAAAGAAATGGGAAACTCAGTGTCTGCGGGTTAGTTTCTCAAGAGAGGCAATCACTAGAAACTTAAGGAAATGTCAAATATGAATACCTAGCAATTTCACTTGGAGTTGATGACTTGCCTGACTTAAAGCATTAATTAGATGGGGCTGGAATACTTTTAAAGAGCTTCAATATGGAGAATTTTTAGCACCACACTTCAAACAGGGTTCAGCTGGGGAGGAAGAAAAAGTGGGAGAGTCACTCTCTATAGAATATATATATATATACATATAGCACTTTTACATATATATAGAATATATATATATAGATTATATATATATAGAATATATAATATAGATTATATATATATATATATAGCACTTTTTCTGGGGACACCCTGCCATTTATACATCCTGCCTCCTTGGGAAGCAGGGATGTGAAAGGGAAAGCAGGCATTGTTTAATGGATGGGGAGGAAAAAAAGAGGTTGTGGCTGAGTATGATGACTCACGCCTGTAATTACAGCACTTTGGGAGGCTGAGGCTGGTGGATCACGTGAGGTCAGGAGTTCGAGACCAGCCTGGCCAACATGGTGAAACCCCATCTCTACTTAAAAAAAAAAAAAAATTAGCTGGGCGTGGTGGCACGTGCCTCTAATCCCAGCTACTCGGGAGGCTGAGGCAGGAGAATTGCTTGAACCTGGGAGGCGGAGGTTGCAGTGAGCCGAGATCGCATCACTACACTCTAGCCTGGCCAACAAGAGTGAAACTCAGTCTCAACAAAAAGAAAAAAAGAGGTTTGCAAGAAATTATGGCACTTTTCTAAGTCAGGGGCAACCTAAGGAACAGGAATCGCATTATTTATGTTGAGAACCCTTTTCTATGACCGAAAATAAACAAAGCAGAATCTAATAAGCCAGAAAGTCAGACAGAGCTGGGGTCTCCATTTTCATTTTTCTCTGCCTCCCTTACTTGTTCTGTTTGTGACTTTGAGCAAATTATCTAAAAATGCCAGCCTTGGTTTCCTCATCTCTAAAATGGGAAATCATTTTCATGTCTCTCTGTTCTATGAATATAACAAGCTGATTCCCATCACAAGGCTGTTGCACTTGCCAATCCCACTGCCTAGAATCTTCTTCCCACAAGTATTTGTGTGACAGATCCCTAGATCCCTTCTTTTTTCCTTTTTTTTTTTTTTTTTTTTTTTTTTCTGTGACAGAATGTCACTCTGTAATCCAGGCTGGAGTGCAGTGGTGCAATCTCGGCTCACTGTAACCTCTGCCTCCCAAATTCAAGTGATTCTCCTGCCTCAGCCTCCCGAGTAGCTGCGATTATAGGCACCCACCACCACATCTGGCTAATTTTTGTATTTTTAGTAGAGATGGGGTTTCACCATGTTGGCCAGGCTGGTCTGGAACCCCTGACCTCAAGCGATCCACCACCCTCGGCCTCCCAGAGTGCTAGGATTACAGGCATGAACCACAGCACCTGGCCTCCCTTCTCTTCATCCTTGATTGGACTGAAATGTTGCTTTTAATCTAAAAGTTACTACCCCATGAATCTGTCTCATCCCTTGGTGTTATTCTTCCTAGTATCACATCTGACATTCTGTTGTGCATTTGTGTGTGTGTTTATTTATTGTCTGTTTCCCTCATTATACTATAAACTCCATGGCAAAAGGGAATCTGTCCACTTTGTTAATACCTGTATCTCCAATGCCTCATCCAATGCCTGGCATAGTCAATGCCCGGTTGATATTTGTTGCATGAATGGACTCTCAGGCAATAGCTACCATCCATGAAGCACTTCCCACATGCCAGACACTGTTGTAACCACTTTATTGAAATTATCTCACTTAACCCTCAGAACAACCCTATGAGGTGGATAGTCTTATTAACCCCACGATATGGTTTGACTGTGTTCCCACCCAAATCTCATCTTGAAATGTAGCTCCCATAATCCCCGTGTATCATAGGAGGGACCCAGTGGGAGGCAGTTGAATCATGGGGCCGTGTCTTTGCCATGCTGTTCTCATGACAGTGAATAAGTCTCATGAGATCTGATGGTTTTATAATGGGGAGTTCCCCTGCACAAGCTCTTGCCGGCCACCATGTCAGATGGGACTTTGCCCCTCATGAGCCTTCTGCCATCATTGTGAAGCCTCCCCAGCCAGGTGGAACTGTGAGTCAACTAAACCCCTTTCCTTTGTAAATTATCCAGTCTTGGAAATGTCTTTATTGGCAGGGTAAGAACAGACTAATAGGCCGGGCGCGGTGGCTCAAGCCTGTAATCCCAGCACTTTGGGAGGCCGAGATGGGCGGATCACAAGGTCAGGAGATCGAGACCATCCTGGCTAACACGGTGAAACCTCGTCTCTACTAAAAAATACAAAAAACTAGCCGGGCGAGGTGGCGGGCGCCTGTAGTCCCAGCTACTCGGGAGGCTGAGGCAGGAGAATGGCATAAACCTGGGAGGCGGAGCTTGCAGTGAGCTGAGATCTGGCCACTGCACTCCAGCCTGGGCGACAGAGCGAGACTCTGTCTCAAAAAACAAAACAAAACAAAACAAAACAAACAAAAAAAAAAGAACAGACTAATAGGCCGGGCGCGGTGGCTCAAGCCTGTAATCCCAGCACTTTGGGAGGCCGAGACGGGCGGATCATGAGGTCAGGAGATCGAGACCATCCTGGCTAACACGGTGAAACCCCGTCTCTACTAAAAAATACAAAAAACTAGCCGGGCGAGGTGGCGGGCGCCTGTAGTCCCAGCTACTTGGGAGGCTGAGGCAGGAGAATGGCGTAAACCCGGGAGGCGGAGCTGGCAGTGAGCTGAGATCCGGCCACTGCACTCCAGCCCCGGCGACAGAGTGAGACTCCGTCTCAAAGAAAAAAAAAAAAAAAGAACAGACTAATACACTCCATTTCATAAAGAAGGGAACTGAGGCACAGAAATATTGAATAAACTTGTCTAAAGACAACATAGTGGGCCGGGCGCGGTGGCTCAAGCCTGTAATCCCAGCACTTTGGGAGGCCGAGGCGGGCGGATCACGAGGTCAGGAGATCGAGACCATCCTGGCTAACACGGTGAAACCCCGTCTCTACTAAAAAAATAACAAAAAACTAGCCGGGCGAGGTGGCGGGCGCCTGTAGTCCCAGCTACTCGGGAGGCTGAGGCAGGAGAATGGCGGGAACCCGGGAGGCGGAGCTTGCAGTGAGCTGAGATCCGGCCACTGCACTCCAGCCTGGGCGACAGAGCGAGACTCCGTCTCAAAAAAAAAAAAAAAAAAAAAAAAAGACAACATAGTAATAACACCCAGGCAGCCCAGCCCCAGATCCCACACTCTTAGCAACTGGATTCCCATACCCTTGATTCAATAGACCTTTAGACCTCAACCTCTTTACAGCTTGGGTTCCATGAAGCTCTGACTATATATGATTAGGTCAGAGGAGCAGGGATTGCAAGCCAAGCCTTTAATCAGAACCCTTCACCAAAGCTTTTGTCCTTTCTTTATCTATTCACCAGCAGCTCCTGTACACTGTGTTCTCATTTATCTCTTTAATACTTACCACTTATATGATGTTTCTCCATCTCTGAGTAGAGACTTTAGGGGTATCCACCAGAGTACCCAATGTATATCCACCTTAGGCGTATGCACAGGCATTTGCCCACAGAAAGTAGATGCTAAATACTTTTTGGAAAAATTTCTGGATGAATAAAACATTTTGAAGTGCTTTTCAACAGAACACAACAAGGCTGTTTAATAAAAGAGAGCTATAAAATGCAAGAATGCTTACAAAGCAAGCAGAATTCAATATAAATATTCTTTGTCTTAATAAACCGAACTCTTCATATTTCTCCCCCTCAGAACCTTTGCACTTGCTGTTTCCTTTGCTTGAAACACTTGCTCCTTCCAAGCTTTCCGCCTTTTAACCTCTTCCTGGTCTTCCAAATCTCAGTTCTGATTCCTACTCCAAAACATTCCTTCATAGCATTCACTAGAGCTTGCAGTTAATGCATTTTCTTTCGTGGTTCTTCAGCTGATGTTCTTCTTGCCTAACAGAATCTAAGCTCCATGCAGGCTAAACAGACCATGTCTATTTTGTTCACCATCCCCTCCCAGGACACAGCTCAGAATAGGTACATAATGCATGAATGCAGTTTTGAAATATCGAGTTTACAAATATAAAGACCTTTGCTTTAGTGGGTATTTTTTCTTAAGTAGTGACTTAAGTAGGACATATTCACCATTTTTCTCTACATTGTGTGCAGTATAGCATATCTTCATGGTACCCCCACCCCCACCCCACTGGGAATAAGTACCAATATTGCAGATTGATTTTGAGCATGGATGTTGGTCCTCGGTTTCAATCCTGGCTAATTAATATAATCAGTATCTTAACTCTCTACCACTTCAAAATGTTGTTTCGAAGTGCTTTGGACAAGAATGAGAACAGCATAGACTTAAAAAAAAAAAAACTGGTAATACTGAGAGGATATGGAGCAAATGGAATTCTCATATTCTGCTGTTGGGAATCTAAATTAGTAAAATTTTACAAAGCAATTCAGCAGTATCTGTTAAAGATGAGGATGCACATACTCTAAAACATAATAAATACACTTCCATGTATACATTCCACCAGATAAACTTTCATATATAAGTACTTCTCATGGAAAGTCATGTCAAGACATTAACTTTGGTTTATAACAGCAAAATCCTGGAACCAATTTAAAAGAATGAACATATTTAATATAATAAATTATAAATAAATCAGTAAGTTCCTACAGCAGAATGCTATGTAGGCATTCAAATGGGTGAACTAGATCTTCATGTAGCAACAAAAATGGGTCTCAGAAATACAATGTTGAATGACAAAATCAGTGTATAGAACGGCAGTTTCAGCCGGGCGCGGTGGCTCAAGCCTGTAATCGCAGCACTTTGGAAGGCCGAGACGGGCGCATCACGAGGTCAGGAGATCGAGACCATCCTGGCTAACACAGTGAAACCCCGTCTCTACTAAAAAAATACAAAAAAACGAGCCGGGCGAGGTGGTGGGCGCCTGTAGTCCCAGCTACTCGGGAGGCTGAGGCAGGAGAATGGCGTAAACCCGGGAGGCGGAGCTGGCAGTGAGCTGAGATCCGGCCACTGCACTCCAGCCCGGGCGACAGAGCGAGACTCCGTCTCAAAAAAAAAAAAAAAAAAAAAAAAAAAGAGAACGGCAGTTTCAGTATAAAAGAAAGCAAAAGGCTGGGCACAGTGATGTGCACCTGTAGTCCCAGCTACTTAAGAGGCTAAGGTGCGAGGGTCACTTGAGCCCTGGAGTTCAAAGCTGTAAAGCACCATGATTGCACCTGTGAATAGCCACTGCACTCCAATCTGGGCAACATAGCAAGACCCTGTATCTAAAAAAGAAAGAAAGACAGACTATGTAGACTTGGCACTGGACACCGCACACAGCCTGAAGCATGGTGGTTGCATCTAGAGAAAGAAGATGGAAAAGAATGAGAACAGAGCTTCTTCAGAGGAGACTTCGACTGTATCTATAGTGTCATTTCTTTCTTTAAAGAAAGCTGAAGTAAACATGGCAAAATGTTAAAATGTGTTAAATCTGAGTGATGAGTACACCAGGTTTTGCAGGTGTGTTTATTATAAGACATTTTTACTTGTGAACATTTTGTATAACATTTTAAACGGCTACCAAGAAAGGAAGAGAGACAGAGAGAGACTGAGAGAGAGATCTGGATTCTAGCTCTGCCATTGGACTTCAGACAAGGCATATAAGCTTTCTGAGAACTTAGCTTGCAAAATAGCATTATCAGTGTTCAAATTTCAAATTTCAGGGTTGATTTTGAGAATGAATGAAAATAAACGTGTAGAATGACTTCTAGATATTATCCATTGGAATATCATTTTGGAGTGAGTCCCTAATGACTTTCTAAACATGCTTAATTCAGGCAGACTTTTTAAAAAAACTGATCAGAAATTATATAGATGTATTTTCAAAACAAATATGACCCCACAAAAAATAATACATTGCTGCTGTTTATGCAAAAACTATATATGAGGTTGGTGCAAAAGTAATTGCGGTTTTGCCAACCTGATACATGCACACTATATGGACATATATAAGCACAGATTATTTATTAACTGTAGTTTTCCTGAGGGAGAGGAATTTTGATGATTGGAGAACAAGAATAGAAGGAAAATGTACTTTTCCTTTTTATTATTTTTGATTAGTATGTGTATATAGATTACCTATTCCAAAAATAAATGCAATTTATTTTTAATTAATCTGAAGGTCACAATCTTCTCTGCACCTCCAATTTTAAATCTACTTAAAAAGGAAAGATCCTAAAATCCAAGCTCTGAAGAGGTTCTTAAGAGGTGATATGGTCCCGTCTGTTTCCTGAACACATATAGCAGGAAATGCCACCTCAGCCCCAAATTCTTCATGCAACTGAACAAAAGAAAGGCATGAGATTTGGGATCAGGAGATCCTATCACCATGAATTATCAACTGTGTGGCTCTAAGCAAGTTGCTTAAACTCTCAGGGCCCCAGTTTCATTCCTAAGATGAGGATAATGGCAGCACCACCTCTCACAGTTGTGTGAGGAGAATGGCAGCACCACCTCTCACGGTTGTGTGAAGAGAATGGCGGCTTCACCTCTCACGGTTGTGTGAAGAGAACTCGGGCATCACCTCTCATGGTTGTGTGAGGAGAATGGCGACTCCACATCTCACGGTTGTGTGAGGAGAATGGCAACACCACCTCTCACGGTTGTGTGAGTCTCTCAGAGCCCCAGCTTCATTCCTAAGATGAGGATAATGGCAGCACCACCTCTCACAGTCGTGTGAAGAGAATGGTGGCACCACCTCCCATTGTTGTGTGAGGAAAATGGCGGCAACACCACTCATGGCTGTGTGAGGAGAATGGCCGCACCTCCTCTCATGGCTGTGTGAGGCTCTCAGAGCCCCAGTTTCATTTCTAAGATGAGGGGAATGGAGGCACCTCCTCTCATGGTTGTGTTAGAATATAAGCACAACTTTAAAATAGTATCCACGTGTTTGTATGAGGTGCTATTTGTAATGCCGAGGTTGTCCCTCAAAAGCATTGATTCAATCATTTTGACTTCCATGGGTGTGAACAATAAACATATGCTAGGGCCCCCATAGGAGCCAATGAAGTCATCTTTGCTTCAGAGCTAAACCAGTTTTCCTTCTCTCCACAGCAAATATCTTGACAGTGATCATCCTCTCCCAGCTGGTGGCAAGAAGGCAGAAATCCTCCTACAACTATCTCTTGGCACTCGCTGCTGCCGACATCTTGGTCCTCTTTTTCATAGTGTTTGTGGACTTCCTGTTGGAAGATTTCATCTTGAACATGCAGATGCCTCAGGTCCCCGACAAGATCATAGAAGTGCTGGAATTCTCATCCATCCACACCTCCATATGGATTACTGTTCCATTAACCATTGACAGGTATATCGCTGTCTGCCACCCACTCAAGTACCACACGGTCTCATACCCAGCACGCACCCGGAAAGTCATTGTAAGTGTTTACATCACCTGCTTCCTGACCAGCATCCCCTATTACTGGTGGCCCAACATCTGGACTGAAGACTACATCAGCACCTCTGTGCATCATGTCCTCATCTGGATCCACTGCTTCACCGTCTACCTGGTGCCCTGCTCCATCTTCTTCATCTTGAACTCAATCATTGTGTACAAGCTCAGGAGGAAGAGCAATTTTCGTCTCCGTGGCTACTCCACGGGGAAGACCACCGCCATCTTATTCACCATTACCTCCATCTTTGCCACACTTTGGGCCCCCCGCATCATCATGATTCTTTACCACCTCTATGGGGCGCCCATCCAGAACCGCTGGCTGGTGCACATCATGTCCGACATTGCCAACATGCTAGCCCTTCTGAACACAGCCATCAACTTCTTCCTCTATTGCTTCATCAGCAAGCGGTTCCGCACCATGGCAGCCGCCACGCTCAAGGCCTTCTTCAAGTGCCAGAAGCAACCTGTACAGTTCTACACCAATCATAACTTTTCCATAACAAGTAGCCCCTGGATCTCGCCGGCAAACTCACACTGCATCAAGATGCTGGTGTACCAGTATGACAAAAATGGAAAACCTATAAAAGTATCCCCGTGATTCCCTAGGTGTGGCAACTACTGCCTTTGTCTAATCCATTTCCAGATGGGAAGGTGTCCCATCCTATGGCTGAGCAGCTCTCCTTAAGAGTGCTAATCCGATTTCCTGTCTCCGGCAGACTGGGCAATTCTCAGACTGGTAGATGAGAAGAGATGGAAGAGAAGAAAGGAGAGCATGAAATTTGTTTTTACTTATGCATTTATTTCCACAGAGTCGCATTGACAGCGAAAGTTCCTACCAGTTTGAAGATGCCATTGGAGCTTGTGTCATCATCCTGTGACCAGTTAGGACACAAAGTAGAGAAATAGTCTGTGATTTCACCCTGGTACCATCCACAGTCACTGGGAACCCTTCATTTATGTAACTTACCAAACCCTAGTAGCACGTAGCTGAGCCTGCACTCTTCTTCCAAGAGCTGAGGTCGTTCATCACTTCCCTGTGCTGTTCCCAGGAGCTAACAATAATGACCGTTTCAGGATTTTTTTCAAGGTGCCCTTTGTCCTAGAGAGGGTTGTGGTCTTGAAGTTGCCCTGGCACTCCTAGCTTCAGAATGACACTGTGGGAATAGAAGAGTATTGGATCCCACCCAAACTCTGGCCAGAGCTTCTTCAGGAAATCTCCAAACCCACACAGCTGTGACCTCAAACCTGGGGTCTAAGAGGCAGTTTTCTATTTATCATTATGTATAGATTTTCTCTATCTCCTCCAAAACAAAGACCCTGCCTGGTGCGCAGGGGGAAAGGAGGAATTCTTGAGCCCAGAAAAACAAAAAAATAAGCCCACACTTGCCATTGTTTCAACCCATCCCTGTGTCAGCTGCATACGATCCCGTTACTCAAAATTGCTTCTTGTTATGGTATCACTCAAGCTTCCTAGAGAAGCTCAAGCCTGTCGAGTTGCCAACCCTGCCTCCTTGCTTGCTGAGGCCCTCACCAAATTGTTTTATTTGAAGTGACTTCCGAACTGAATTTAATATTCAAGGGTCAGGAACTGCAGCTCTGCGGGTATGAGAGGAGGTGTTCTCAGCTCTGCCTCACAGCCCAGCTGGCATTGCCATTTCGCCACAAACACAGACACAAAAGGTGCCCATGCTGACGCCTTGTCTGCCCTTTGACGCACATGGCTTAAAAGGGTGGTGCCAGTTCTTGGTAAAGCTATTTAACCCAGATCCTTTGTAAAATGATAAAATGTAAGTGTGTTTATTTATTCTACCCTTGCCTGTCCAAGGCAAGAACACTTCTAGGATGTAATAAATAGGGGCATCCCTGGAAATTGCTACTTATGTGTGCACCACACACACACACACACACATGCACACACACGATTATATTCCTCTTATTTAGCTTTTCTTTTTTTTTTTTTTTTTTTTAACTTCTCTCTGACTCCCAGTATTCGAATTCATCCCTGTTTTGGAATAAATCTGCCAAAATGACTTTGAAATTACATGATATTTTTGGTGACCAAACAAACAGCAGACAGTCCACCTGGAATACTTAGTTCCTCAGGCTGGATTTTTACTGCATTTTGTCCCTAAGTTGGAAGATATGTCTATCTTTTTTAAGGGAATTTGCAATAAATGAATGGGGTAAGAAAAGGCCCCACGGCAACACAAACCCTAAACTTCAGCCAATGTTGTCAATACTAGCTCAATATAAACTTAGGTTATATTAGTCCTGATGATCCTAATTCTTACCCCTTTCAAAGGATTGCAATAGAATCTCATCAGAGCCAAGGATTAGATTCTAAAGTCAGTGCAAAAGATAAAACCTTACAGAGCCAAAGTTACCTTTGCAAAAGATCCTCAAAACAGAGCCATGTTGGAGATTATATTCCATTGCTTTCAAAACCTAACACAGCTAAGTTTTTCTCTAGCACTGGAACAAGTTGTTGTTTATCTGGTTGATGACAAGGCAAAATTGGCTCTCATTTAGGGACCATATTGTGTGATTCTAATGTATCTCAGAACATTAGGACCACCCTGGTGCATCAAGATGCTTCCACTGAAAGAAGTTCATGGAAGTTGTCTGACTGAGGGACAGATCTCCCATCTCCCACGCTCCCCAGGGCGTATGCTCATTGAGTGGAATGGTAAGCAGATTCTCTCACCTCCCTTAAATTGCATTTCTCTCTGTCTCTTTTTTGCCAAGCACGTGTAATTGAACATGTCTTCATTAAATGTGTGTATGATGCAATTTCACCACACCCACCCCCTCATGAATGGACATTGACCAAAGGCTACCTATACTGAATATATATAGATATATATAAATATATTTATTTATTTATTTTTTAAACACCTAGCTCTGAAAAATGCTAGTCTGAGCTATACATGAATGAGTCAAAGTGCAATATCTACAAAGGTTAAGCAATTCCTTTTTGAGAATGTACATAAAATGGAATTTATGTATGTGATTCTCCATGCTCTCTGCGCCACATTTTTAATTGTATGTAACAATTAATTGTTGATGTTTAGACACTGGGTGTGCATTGGGAACATTTTCCTCTGACACTTTAATTTATTACTTCTCTTGACGATAGAGGCTGTACCACGTAGTATTGTGATCTCTTTTCTTCTGAATATATTTTATATTTTGCTAAATGATATTTAAAAGAGGTCCAATTCTTGAAGGCACTCTAGTGAATTGCTGTCTTCTGCTTAAAATGCAAATGAATGCCCATTGGGTTAGGTTGATACATATCTCTTAAAATTTATTTCAAATTGTCTAAGGACTTTTAATTTATTATTATTTATAGTAATAATTTTGGACATCATGAAATGGGTTTTTTTAACTTTAAAACTTTAAAAACCTGTAAGCCTTTTCTTTCAGGCCAGTTTTAACAATAAAGCCTTGAATTTTGAAGCCTGTCATGTAAACGGCTGCTGCTGGTGGCACTAAAGCAATTGCCTTATCCTGGGTTTTTGTGGTGCCTCTTTCAAAGACGGTTAACTAGCTTCTCTCTTGCTACATGATTTGTGTCCTTGTTTGGACATTGCAATGATGATACACACCACCATGCTGTGTCTTTTTATTGAACAACTTGATGGCTGAAATGTCTCATGGGGAAGGAAATGAGGGGAATGACAGACAAACCATAAAAGACAGACCAGAGTGGGCATGAACTTGTGTGTTGCCAACACCCTGCTATTGGAAAAGATCACTTTGCACAGTTGGTACCTCCTGGTTCAACATGGGGAGCCTACCAGACGTGAATAAAAGACTCTAATGTTGGCTATTCCGGTTCAAAGAATGGAATAGAAAGTTACCATAGAAAAAAAGCAAAAGTTCATATTTTCTTAATTAGATTATATATTGTGTTTGGACTTGTTTGTATTATAATAAATTCTAATATGGTGCGCACTTGGTGTTTGGTATTTGCATCTATGTTCAAGCAATTGCAGTATGTGATTTTTATTACTATTATTTTTAATTGATAAATCATAATTGTATACATTTATGGGATACAATGTGATGTTTTGATATATGTATACAATGTGGAATAATTAAATCAGGCTAAATTAACACATCTGTCACTTCACTTATCATTTTCTTGTGGTGAGAACTTTGAAATTTATTATCTTAGTTATTTTGAAATATACATTGTTACTGACTCACTCACCCTGCTATGTAGTAGATCTCAAAATTTATTTCTTCCATCTAACAGACTTTGTGCCCTTTGACAAACATCTCCCATTCCCTGCTTCTCACCTACTTCCAGCCTCTGGCAACCATCATTTTACTCTCTACTTCTATGAGTTTGATTCTTTTGGATTCCACATGTAAGTGAAATCATATAGTATTTTTCTTTCTGTGCCTGGTTCATTTCAGTAAGTATGATATCCTCCGAATTGCACAATGCTGGTTAAAACATTTAACATTTAAGTGGACATCTTTCTTATACACTGTGCTGGGTGCTAGAATAAAACCAGAGTTCCACCTGCCTCCTGGTTAGCAGATATACTTCAGAATTTAAGACCACTGAATTCTGTTCCCTATAATCCTAAATTAGGTAGTTTACTGGGTATAAATCTGAATTCTCTTCTGATCATATCCCTCTGTACATCTTTGAGACAGTGATGGATGTATTAATAATCATAACTGGAAATCTAGCATCATGTCTAAGAGCTTAGGCTTTGATGTCAGACAGTCACGAGTTCATGTCCCAGTTCCACCATTTACTAGATGAATGGCCTAGAGCAAGTCCTTGGAGATTTCCTAAGGACTGTCCTCATCTAGAAAATGGTGCACAATTTAAATTTTTTCCAGTTGTCTTCAAGGTATGTAGAAACTCTGATAGTCTGGAACCCAAGATTTGGAGTCAGTTATTATAGGCTATAACTTTGCTGGCTGTGTGAACTTAAACAGTGTTCTCAATCTCTCTCTGAGTCTCAATTTTCTTTCCATAAAATGGAGCTAATTACAATTCCAGTAGGTAACTTATAAAGTGATTATTAGTAGCAGAGTTTTTAAAAAGCCTCCAATTGTACATCATTTTACAGGTGAGGATGCTAGGCCCAAAGAGGTGAATGAGCTGGGCCTGAGTGGAACCCAGGTCACTCAACACTCCATCCTTTTCACTTCACCTCATTACCTTCTTTGCAAAATTCTAAGTCATTACCTCAAAATATCACATTGTTTTTATGCCCATTTTAGAGTTGAGTATATCACATAATTTTGCAACTCTTCAAACCCAGATCATCCAAGCATGATATATATATTATAACAGCCTCATAATTAAAACTCTCAGCTTGACCTTTCCTTGTGAGTAGAACTTTTTTTTAATTGACTCCATGTGGAATCCTAACCATAGCTCCCAAACTTGCTATGCATTTTCCCACACAAACCACCATCAATTCTGACAGCCACCCACAAACTATTGTCACAATCCATCTTTGCATCAACTTGGAGAATAAAAGTGACTTCGGAGTTGAGGGGAAGTGCAGAAAAGCAAAGAATTTGCTGAAAGGGTGGCAAACAGAAACTGTTGGGCATGGTCACAGCAGCCTTATTAATTTTGTCCTCCAATTCAGGGAGGCAGGATAAAGGAGAGTTGAAGGAGGTTGAACCATTAAATAATAATCCTTTTATTAGTGCACTCAGC
Organism: Rhinopithecus roxellana; assembly: GCF_007565055.1. NCBI lineage: Eukaryota > Metazoa > Chordata > Mammalia > Primates > Cercopithecidae > Rhinopithecus > Rhinopithecus roxellana. The sequence continues at coordinate 45,954,443 of NC_044568.1, forward strand.
TAAATGTGATAGTCCGGCCTCTTTGGAGACTGTGCAATTAATCCCATGTACTTGCCAGACACAACAAGGGGGATAAGAGGCTCGTGTCTACTGGGATAAATAGATACTGTGAATTTCCTGGGCTTATTGGCAGAATGTGCCACTGTCATGCCAAAAAAAAAAAAAAAAAAAAAGCAGAGGAGGGGAATGTTCTGATTTAAAATGAGTAAATAGGGCCACAGGGAAGAGAGATGTCTTCTCATCAACTCTGCATGAGGAGTTGCCATGTCTTTGGAGCTTTGTTACCGAGAGAATGGCAGAATGACATTTCTCTCCACTGGAGATGGAACAAAAGAATGTGAGATGTCAACTGCAGTATGAGAGTTCCAGATTAAACCCAAAGAAGAAATCATTATAGAAATGTCTATTAACACCACAAATGATTTTCAGTGGAAGTTCTTAGAATCTGCTTTTCTGGACATATTTCAAAATGGGTTGTCGATCAGAGTCTTACAAGGAACCAAATCTCAATCAGATGGTTTCATGAAATGACTTTAACCAAAAATCTGCTAACAATGGCTTGAGCAAGATTAGGGGAACTTGTGAGAGGTGAAGCTTCCTGTGAGGAAACTTTCCATTAGCTGTTGAGGTACCTTGGAACTAGAAATAACAGGAAGCTTTACCTCTCCTAATGAAGCAATGAGAGGAAAGGATGTTAGTGGACCTCAGTGAGGTCTAGAGCCTTGGAGGAGGGACCTTCCAGCAAGAAGGGGCCACACCACAGTCAGAGATACAATGCCAGAGTGGAAGGAATGCCTCTCTCTTCCTTACCTCTGATATCATGCTGATGCCTCCCACTGGCCAAGTTCAAACAGAAGCCAGCCAGTAAAAGACAGCAGGTGGTGCAGTCCACAGTGGGAAGATCCCAGGGCACAAGACAGTGAAGAATAATAAAGTGAGACAGGAAGCAATCGCAGAATAACCACAAAGGTCAGATTCTTCTTTTACTATCACGGAACCATTAGAAAGCCACAGAGGATCTTAGAGACTATTTCACTCAAAGATCAAAAAAGAAAGCTAAGGCCCGAAAGAGCCCCTCATCCAAAGCTACACAACCTAGTCGTTAGTAGATCCTCTTTCCAATGATCTTTCTGTACAGTTCCCAGAAATATAGAATAGATTATATACCTCTCTAAGCTTGCTCTAAACCTTCATGGTTAGAAACTTATATTATTCTTTTTTATTATTATTATTTTTGAGACAGAGTCTTGCTCTGTTGCCTAGGCTAGAGGGCAGTGGCATGATCTCAGTTCACAGCTCACTGCAACCTCCACCTCCCAGGTTCAAGCAATTCTCCTGCCTCAGCCTCCCAAGTAGCTGGGACTACAGACATGTGCCATCACACCCGGCTGATTTTTTTTCTTTTTTCTTTTTTTTTTTTAGTAGAGACAGGGTTTCACCATATTGGCCAGGCTGGTCTCAAGCTCCTGACCTCAAGTGATCCACCCATCTCAGCTCCCAAAGTGCTAGGGTTACAGGCATGAGCCGCTGCACCTGGCCAGAAGTTTCTTATATTATTCCTTAGCATCTCCAATGACCAGGCTGTCACCTTGAACATCTTTAGGGGTGGAGATGAACAGAGTCAAGAGAGTAGGCACTCATTTAACAAGTCCCAGGCACTTCTCTAGTCATTTACTTATTTGACTAATATTTATTGAAATACACTATGTGTCAAGATCTATTCTAGGCATAGTGATTCATTAATGAACAAGATAGATAAGACCCCTGACCTTTTGCTGCTTACATTGTAATGAGAAAGATAGTACATAAGAAAGCAAATAAGATAATTTCAAGGAGTGATAAGTAAGTGTCGGAAATAAATAATTGTAAGTGACTAAGGTCAGGCAGAAATGACCCTAGATACATGAGTCAAGGAAGGTTTATTTGAGAAGGTGATGACAGAACTGAAATCCAAATTAAGGAGACAGTCATAAAAAGAGCATGCTAGGCAAGGGGGTCAGAGAGTACAAAAGCCTTGAGATTGGAATAAACTTGGGTGCCCATGGAACAAACAGAAGATTAATATTGCTGAAACCTAGTGATCCAGGGGTAGAGTGGTATGGAACAAAAGAAGGAAGGGATAGGGAGGAGCTGAATCATGTTGTGTCAGTCAGTTTTCATGCTACTGATAAAGGCATACCCGAGACTAGGCAATTTACAAAGGAAAGAAGTTTAATGGAGAACTCACAGTTCCACATGGCTGGGGAAGCCTCACAATCATGGCAGAAAGCAAGGAGGAGCAAGTCACACCTTACATGGATGGTGGCAGGCAAAAAGAGAGCTTGTGCAGGGCAACTCCTGTTTTTAAAACCATTGTGTCTCGTGGGACCCATTCACTATCATGAGAACGGCATGGGAAAGACCTGCCCCATAATTCAGTCATCTCCCACTGGGTTCCTCCCACAACACATGAGAATTATGGGAGCTACAAGATGAGATTCGAATGGGGACACAGAGCCAAACCATATCACGTGTAGAGCTTTGTGGTCCCTAAAAAGGAATTTGGTGGGAAGCCATTGAAAAGTTTGAAGTAAGAAACTGATGTGATCTTCTTACATCACTTAATCTTCACAATTCTTGAAAGACAGTGATGTTACCTCCATTATCCAGATGAGAAAACTGAATCTCATGGGGATTAAATTAAATATACTCAAGGTCACAGTGAGTAATTCATGAGTTGGTATTCAAGTTCAGTTCTGTCTGACTCCAAGAGCCACTTCAGTTCAGGCCACTTTGACATGCTGTTGACATTCCACACTCTCCTGAATTTGCAATTTGGCCCCATTAGCCTTTTCATCATCCAAGGTTGATATTTAGGCTAAAGTCATCTTCTAGTTCCATTAATGAGGAGTCAGAAAGCATCAGTGCATAATACTGTATGGTTCTATTTCACAACCCAACTCATGTGTCTGATGACATCTGGCAGAGCATTAGCCCTACAAGATGGCAGATAAAATAATACAGGGTCTACCAGCAGCGTTGCATTTAAAAAGATACATAATTATTTTTTAACTTTCTTTCACAATCTTCAATAATATTTTCAACATCATTATTTTACAAATGCTTTTAATACACAAAAGATTTTTAACTCTTGTTCCTTCTCCAGCTTAGGCACTGGCCCTTTCAAATAATTGCTTGTGCTTCTGTCCAAGGTGCTGAAACTATTTGACCATGACTTTTGAACAAAAAGACTAATACTCATTTTAAGATTTGCACTCCTCCCGTAAAAAATAAATTGAGACAGCATTGTTTACTTTATGAAAATATTTAAGGTACAGAAGCAAGTTCCATGAGGGCCTTGCTCCTCAAATCATGGCCCACCTATCAGCAGCATCAGCATCACCTGGGAGCTTGCAAGAAATGCAGAATCACAAGGCCCACCCCAGCCTGCTGAACCAGAATCTGAATTTCAACAAGATCTTCAGGTGATTCATACACATATTAAAGTTTGAGGCGCACTAAACTGATGCACTTTAAAACTGTAGTTTTACACCTTTGGGGAGCTTTTGAAAATCCCAATGCCCAAGATGAAATCCAGGTATCGTTATGTTTTAAAGCTCCTAAAATGATTTCAATGTGAAGCCAAGATGGAGAGCCACTGATTTTTTTTAAAGAAAACTTCATATCCCTACCATAAATGGAAAGCCAGTATCACCTACCATAAATAGACAGAAATTGTACAAAAATATTAAAGACTATCAATAATTCTCAATACATACTATTGTGTGAACTTGATATCTACTCTCTTTTAAAAGATAGGTGTTAGGCATCTACTACCACCATATTGAGACATTCTTTTTAATCTAATCAGAAGAATTAATAGAAAATTAGAAAGGCAAACTTTTTCACAACATGTTTTAGTGTTATCAAAGTTAAACTTTGTGCTATCTAAGCCAACTCACACACTCAGTGTTACAAGCATTATACTTTGGAAAACACTGATCTGTTAAATAAGGAGGCTTCAGAAGCTCTTATCTGCACTTTAGACTCACCTGGAGTTTTTATCAAAACCTATATTCAGACACTATTCCCAGATGAAGGAAGTCAGAACCTCCAGGAATGAACCCAAGTCATCAGAATTTTTAAAAACATTCCCAGGTGATTCTGACACACAGCCAGGATTGAGGACCACTTGGCTACTTGGTAACACTTGGTTAACTGGGAAAATACAATACAGCTCTCCAAAATAAACGTCATTTGGCCGTTCCACAAATTCAGACTCTTCACAATTGCTTGAGAGTCCACAGTGTGTGCACATCTCACTGTTGAGGTTTCAGGATGCTGATAAATCCTACCCATCTATCCCCCACTCTGGTTTTGGAACAAGTGGGGGAATAAAATGAAGGAATTGGCTAGTGAATATCAGTTATAAGCTCTATTACTGTAAGGGTGGATTGGAGAACTTCAACTTGACCCAGGGCCAACGGATTTCCCACCCAATGAGTTTCAGTCTTCGGCCAGACACCCATGAGATAGTCTGGGACTTCACAGAAAAAAGTTGTGCAGACTGTTGCAAGCAGATTTTCTGCCTCCAAGTCAAGACTTGTTGGTGAAGGCAGTTAGCAATGGGCATCTAGACCTTCCTTTGGAAGCCAGGCATGGACCACAACCCACTTAGGGGGTCCTACGGGGAAGATGGGAGCATAGGAAGAATTCCAGCCTCCTAGGGTCAGGCTGGCCTGAAAAATAGGGAGGGAGGGAGGCTTATTACATATATTCTGTACCTTCTCCCAATTCTACAAATCAGTCAAGACCTTCATTCTCCATTGGGAGTGCAGTAAAAGAGGAAAGTTGAGAGAAGTTACCTTCCAAATGCTTCTGAAAGATTAAGAACAAGAATTCCTAAGTAATGGGCTAACATAGAACTACTAGAAAGAATACGGTTCCCCCTACATTCACCTCCTCATGACCTAGGGAATTTATAAAAGTGACTCAGGGAATTCCATAACCTGCATGGAGGCAAACAGTCAGGTGTGCTGTACGACTAAAATACTTAAAGAAGCAAGGCAAGAAAAGATCCTCCTGGTCCTCTCAGCACCTCACTGTCCTCAAAGTAGGGGTGTTGAGTGCCTGTAAAAGCATATTTCTATCTTCAGGGTCGGATATTTTCAGCCCTGGCCTACCCATCTCTTCCAGCTGTCACACAGTTCTCTAAAGGCTCTGAAATAAAAAATAATAATAATAATAATTGTAACTGACTAAATACAGACACCAAATAGCACCTCCAAAAGTGAAAAAATTGGTGCCAAAATCAAAGTAGTTACACACTCAAAGCACTGCAGCTCCTGAAACCAGGCTCCTGGTGTGAAAAGGATGTGGGTCATGCAGGTCTGAGTTCAAATTCTAACGCCACCACTTTTCACCTGAGTGATGTTGTACAAGTCACTTCCAGTCTCTGAGCTACTATTGCATCATCTGTAAAATGGAGATAACCATAGTACCGACTTCAAAACAGGGTGGTGGGAATTATTTATAATAATTTTAAGTATCTGAAACATTATTAATAAACTCTCTTACTATTTGGTTCTCTGTAATAGGGGCAAGAAGAACTTTGCCTCTTCTGGGATTTCTCTGAGAAACTGCATCCACTTTGAGATAATGAGACCACTCCCAGAAAGAAAGAGTTTAGCAACGTCATGCTCCCAGCTGTCTCTCTTTTCCAAAGTAGAGAAAGCATATCACTCATTTCAGTCATCTAGTAAGAGTCCCTGAAAAAGACAGAACATCAAGAATTTGGAATAAAGAAGGCAGACCGTCAGTCACTCCATATTCAATTTCAATATCATGAAATGTGGCTTCCCCATTTTACCTTAGTTTCTCTCTCCATTTCCATCCACTGCTAGCCTCTGGAGCTAAACTTCAGCCTTCAGGGCGATGTGATGGCAGCTGCATAAAGGCCACTTGCCCATCTCATCAGACAGAGCTAAGTGATATCCCTGGAGTCAACTAATAGCAACCTAATGGTGGGGGAGGGTTGATACCAGGTGACCTGTCCTCACTATGTCAAGTGTGTCTCTAGGGCTCTGAGAGAGGCCACAAATATTCTGCAGCTGCAGACAAGGGCTTCTTGTTATTGTAAATTAATCTTGTAAATATCTGATTTCTAAGAAGCTGTAAGGAAATGACCCCCTGTTGGTAAATGTGTGTGCCGCAGCGTATTTTATTGTCTGGGGCATGGTGATATGCTCTGACATGGCTGTCCCAGCCAGGTCTGCAAGGGAAAGGCCATCTCCCTGAGGGAAAGTACAGGGTCTTTTCCAGAGAATGAGGTCATCATAGCATCTGTCATCAAGAGAAAAGGCAGGTCATCAAACAGGGAAAGGGAAATGAGCCTTGGAAGGTAGGAGAGAGGGCTCTGCTTCTTTCAGTTTTCCTAGGGAGGATAAGACAAAGATGGGGCTGAAAGAAAACTGACTGTTTTTCTTGAAACCCTACTGATGAGGTAACCCTACTTTAAATTTGACCACCTCCTTAAGGTTCTCTTTGTTGGTTTTCTGCCATAGACCCAGAGCTTTAGTAAAGTCCTATCTAAACATTCCATCTTGGGCCAGGTGTTGTGACTCACATCTGTAGTCCCAGTATTTTGGGAGGCAGAGGCAGGAGGATTGCTCAAGGTAAGGAGTTCAAGACCAGCCTGGGAAACATAGCAAGACCCTGTCTCTACAGAAAGAAATTAAAATTTTTAAAAAATGGCTGGGCATGGTGGTGCATGCCTGTAGTCCCAGATACTCGAGAGGCAGAGGCAGGAGGATCTCTGAGCCCAGGAAGTCGAGGCCACAATGAGCTGTGATTGCTCTACTGTACTCCAGCTTCGGTGACTGAGCAAGACCCTGTCTCAAAAAAAAAAAAAAAAAAAAAATCCGTCTTCTGCTGGTTGAACTGAAACATTAAATAAGAGGGTATCCCCAACCAAAGCCAAAACAACCTTGGAGTGGGAACCCCCCAAAAGGGAAAGTGAATCCAGCACAGAGTTAGACCCCACGGTGCCATCACTCTTTCCTCAAAAGGTTCTATCTGTGAGCACCCTTAGATGCAATGGCTTATCTCTCTCAAGAGTGAGAGAATTATCTTACAGCATTTTTAAATACTTCTGAGATGGATAAGCTTTACCAAATTTATCCAGTGACTCTTGGTCATTGGATTTCAAGATTGACTAGCCATGTGTCACTTTCGTAAGTGGCTGGAAAAGACCCCAAAGAAACGTCCCTCCTCCCATTGCCCTTCCCTAACTAACCACATGTGAACACATCCTTCAGAGCCAATGTCAATTCTCTCCCAAAATTTCTGGAACAACATTTTAGCTTACAAATACCCATGAAAACTTAACAATGCTATGACTAATGAATGGTATTGGGAAAGAAAGTAGGAGAATAGGATGAGAACTTAAAAATTCTTCCAAGTAGCAAGACCAACCTTCACCCATTAACATTCAGTTTTCTTCTCTATTTCTTCTTCTACAGAATAACAAACAGTCTTGCTCTTTATTTCAGAATCCTCTTTAAACTTCCAGGGCATTCTTTTGGTTTTTTGTTGTTTGTTTTTTTTGTGTGTTTGTTTGAGACGGAGTCTTGCTCTGTTGGCCAAGCTGGAGTACAGTGGTGCAATCTTGGCTCACTACAACCTCTGCCTCTCAGGTTCAAGCGATTCTCGTGCCTCAGCCTCCCAAGTAGCTGCAATTACAGGTGCACACCACCACACCAGGCTAATTTTTTTTTTAATTATTATACTTTAAGTTCTAGGGTATCTGTGCACAATGTGCAGGTTTGTTACATAGGTATACATGTACCATGTTGTTTGCTGCACCCATCAACTAGTCATTTACATTAGGTAGTGCTCCTAATGCTATCCCTCCCCATGTCCTCCACCCTACAACAGGCCCTGGGGTGTGATGTTCCCTGCCCTGTGTCCAAGTGTTCTCATTGATCAATTCCCACCTATGAGTGAGAACATCTGGTATCCGGTTTTCTGTCCTTGTGATAGTTTGCTCAGAATGATGGTTTCCAGCTTCATCCATGTCCCTGCAAAGGACATGAACTCATCCTTTTTTATGGCTGCATAGTATCCCATGATGTATATGTGCCACATTTTCTTAATCCAGTCTATCATTGATGGACATTTGGGTTGGTTCCAAGTCTTTGATATTGTGAATAGTGCTGCAATAAATATATGTGTGCATATGTCTTTCTAGTAGCATGATTTATAATCCTTTGGGTATATACCCAGTGATGGGATTGCTGGGTCAAATGGTGTTTCTAGTTCTAGATCCTTGAGGAATTGCCACACTGTCTTCTACAGTGGTTGAAATACTTTACACTCCCACCAACACTGTAAAAGCATTCCTATTTCTCCATATCCTCTCCAGCATCTGTTGTTTCCTGACTTTTTAATGATCACCATTCTAACTGGTGTGAGATGGTATCTCATTGTGGTTTTGATTTGCATTTCTCTGATGGCGAGTGATGATGAGCATTTTTCCATATGTCTGTTGGCTGCATAAATGTCTTCTTTTGAGAAGTGTCTGTTCATATCCTTTGCCTACTTTTTGATGAGGTTGTTTTTTTTTTCTTGTAAATTTGTTTAAGTTCTTTGTAGATTCTGGATATTAGCCCTTTGTCAAAGGGTAGATTGCAAAAATTTTCTCCCACTCTGTAGGTTGCCTGTTCACTCTGATGCACACCAGGCTAATTTTTATATTTTTAGTAAAGGCAGGGTTTTACCATGTTGGCCAGGCTGGTCTCGAACTCCTGACCTCAAGTGATCTGCCCGCCACAGCCTCCCACAGTCCTGGGATTACAGGTGCGAGCCACCGTGTCTGGCCTAAACTTGCAGGGCGTTCTTAAATTGCACAATTGTCTTCTCTAAGCCAAATGACTTTAGTAACTCTTACATTTCCTCTAGCATTTTTTTTTCTCCAGGAGAATTGTGCCTCTTTCCAAATATACTGCAAGCACCAATACTGTCTCCACCTCCCACAGATAATTTTATTGCTAGTACTCTATTTCTTTTTTTTTTTTTTTTTTTTTTTTTTTTTTTTTTTTTGAGGCGGAGTCTTGCTCTGTCACCCAGGCTGGAGTGCAGTGGCCGGATCTCAGCTCACTGCAAGCTCCGCCTCCTGGGTTCCCGCCATTCTCCTGCCTCAGCCTCCCAAGTAGCTGGGACTACAGGCGCCCGCCACCTCGCCCGGCTAGTTTTTTGTATTTTTAGTAGAGACGGGGTTTCACTGTGTTCGCCAGGATGGTCTCAATCTCCTGACCTTGTGATCCGCCAGTCTCGGCCTCCCAACGTGCTGGGATTACAGGCTTGAGCCACCGCGCCCGGCTCTATTTCTTTTATCTATTCTTCCTGAGTAAGGAAGACAACTTAATCAGGGGAAAAAATTTCAGATTAATTTAGATAATTTTAAACTAGGCCGGGCGCGGTGGCTCAAGCCTGTAATCCCAGCACTTTGGGAGGCCGAGACGGGCGGATCACGAGGTCAGGAGATCGAGACCATCCTGGCTAACATGGTGAAACCCCGTCTCTACTAAAAAATACAAAAAACTAGCCGGGCGAGGTGGTGGGTGCCTGTAGTCCCAGCTACTCGGGAGGCTGAGGCAGGAGAATGGTGTAAACCCAGGAGGCGGAGCTTGCAGTGAGCCGAGATCCAGCCACTGCACTCCAGCCTGGGTGACAGAGTGAGACTCCGCCTCAAAAAATCAATCAATCAATCAATCAATCAATCAATCTAAAGCAGAGATTCTTCAGGTTCTTTTTGTTTACAGCCAACTTTGAAATACCAAAACTTTCAGGAACATGCTTGAAGGGATTAACAAAATCAAACCAAGTCTTTAAAAGTCAATGGTAATTGCAATGCAATTGCTGCTACAAAGCAGTCATATTTTGGTCCTTTTACAAAAGCATCTAGCTGGTTGTGGTGGCTCATACACACCTACAATTCCAGCACTTTGGGAGGCTGAAGCAGAAAGATTGCTTAAGGCCAGGAATTTAAAACCAGCCTGGACAATATAGTGAGACCCCATCTCTACAAAAAAAATTTTTTTTAAATAGCAGAGTGTGCTGGTGCATGCTTGTAGTCCCAGCTACTCAGGAGGCTGAAGTGGGAGGATCGCTTTAGCACAAGAGTTCTAGGCTGCAGTGAGTTATCATGGTGCAACTGAACTCCAGCCTGGGCAGTAGAGTGAGATTCCATCTCAAAACAAAAATTTAAAAAGCATTTGCATTTACTGAACTCATTATTTAGTGGCCCGTCAGCACTAGCTGTGTTTTACTAGAAACATTCACTGGCCTACCTGTGCCTTTTTACCTACTCCCAAAGTAAAATTCTTGTAAAATCTGTGTTAGTAGAATTTCAACAAACCGATATTTAACTGAGCCAAAGGAAGAAATAAAATGAGACACAGCAATGATAATCATAACAATATACATAGTAAGAGTCACCCTCTGCATTCTGCAACATGAGAATGAGTTTGAAATTGGACACATAAATCTACACCTGATTAAGTCTCTGTTTCCACATGTCTCTCAGAGTGTGAGTGTCTCAGTTGACCTGGAGTGATCTCGTGTCTGAAAACATGGACTTTTTTCATGTAATTGACCCCTAAATAGAAGTCAACTACTTCGATTGGTCCTCAATTGAGTAAATATTTGTTCTTGTGAAGGTTGTAAGAATCAAAATGGAGTCATTTGTGTTTAAAAAAACAAACAAACAAAAAACCTGATGAATAGGGCAGGGAAGGCTATGAAGAGAGGGTTCTCACACTTGAATTCCTGACAACAAAACTAGGACAAGAGACCCCACAAAATCTGCAGTCTTGTACAAAGGCCATTGCAGCCTTACACAGAAAAATACTTGGGGAGGCTGAAGCGAGGACGTCTCAACTGTCTGTCGAATCTCAGAACAATATCACCCTTGTTATTGACCCTTGTAGCCAAGGATAATTATCTCAAAACAATTACATTGTTCTCCTGCAGTTTTCCTTTAAAAATCTATGTCTTCCTTTACCTCCCTGAATACACACCTAGTTTACTGTGGCATGTGTATTCTCATGGCAATGCCCCGATTAAATATCATTTTCTTTTAAGGGGCTTCTCTCTGTTATTTAGATTGATATTTCAATGCCAGAGTATACTTCTGCTGTATACCGCACTCTATTTCATTAATATTTCATTAATGATTTGATGGACTTTCAACGGCAATTTTTCTTATACTCAGTTCCACCTTAACTTGCTAATTTTAGAACCTTATCTCTACCAAGGGAAGATTTTTAAAGTCCTTCTTAAGTCATGCAGAATTTAGATCAGAAACACTAATTTCTCCTTTAAGGATGGTAAACAAGTTCAAATGTTTACGTGTCCCCAACATCATGCTAGAGTAGGCATCATTGATTGAGCTACTAACAGTTTTCTTGATGCAAATAGCAATTATCCTGACACTAATAGATTTCACATTTTACTTTTATATTATGGACATTAAACACCTTTTCTCTGATTGTTTAAAAAGCTTTTCAAAGATTGTTCAGATAATTACCCCACTCAGAAAATAATGAATAGTGTGGGAAATCAATGATACTTTTTAAGTTTTACCATTTGACGTAAATGACTCCACAGTAAACTAAGTTATTCTTAAAGATATATTGTATTCATAACAGATAAAACCTTTACTTATTTGAGAGTTTTAATACGAACAATTCGCTTAATGATCTTCTAGTTGAATTTGTAATAAGGTGATTCCAGATAGTGTAAAATACAACACCATTGTAAGCATTGTCTTTCTTTGTCACCACCATGTTACACTATACTTCTTACTTCTTTCTTCCAGGAAGTTATGCCCACTCCACAGTAAGTCTCATGCACACTCATCTGATAGACACTGATTTTATTATTATTATTATTATTATTATTATTATTATTATTTTGAGACTGAGTCTCACTCTGTCACCCAGGCTGCAGTGCAGTGGCACAATCTCAGCTCAGTGCAACCTCCACCTCCTAGATACAAATGATTCCCCTGCCTCAGCTTCCCCAGTAGCTGGGACTACAGGTGTATGCCACCACACCTAGCTAATTTTTGTATTTTTAATAGAGATGGGGTTTCACCATGTTGACCAGGCTGATCTCAAACTCCTGACCTCAAGTGATCCACCTGTCTTAGCCTCCCAAAGTGCTGAGATTACAGGCATGAGCCACTGTGCCCAGCCTGATAGACATTGATTTACAGTATGCGTCTTCAGCTGTAGCTGAAATAAAATTATATTCATTGCTTCCAATTTGAGGGAAGATCTAAGAAGTTTTCTTTGGCATACCAGCTGAAAACCACTGGGTTAGATATTGCTATAAATGTCCTAGAAATTAGAAGGCATTTATGATATAAATCAGTTAATAGCAAAGGGGAAAAGTTGAAAAAAGCCCTGGTTAAGAAAGGGAAATCCCTGGGGTCTAACTGTAGCCCTGCCATTAACTGCTTGCGTGAAGTCACTAAATCCTTCCTCTGTTGAGTTCCTCCATTTATAAAATGAAGAGGCTGAATCTAGATAGATCCATGTATATGTAGGAATTTAGGATGTGATCAAAATGAATTACAAATCCATGATAAATTTATTTAAACCTAAATACTACTTTTGTAGAAAAGTAGAAGGGACACTGTTTATTATCTTGAGTGTAGGTATGGTAAACTGACTAACCATCAAATTTTTAAAAACAGTTTATTTGAGCAAACAGCAGTTCATTAATTACACAACTCCAAACCAGAAGATGTCTGGGAGCTCTGCCAAGGGAATGGAAGGGGGAAAGTTTTATAGGGCAAACATAGAAGTAAAGCAAAGGAATATTTGGTTACAGTACGCAGTTGTCTTATTTGGTCTATACTGTTGAAAAGTCTCTAGTTATATAATTATAAGTTTTTTGGCTGCTTCTGCTTGGTTGAGCATCAGTTCTGTTATTCTTTAATATAGTCTTTTATAAGAAATAGTTCAAGTTAAGTTTCACTTAGGTTTGCAAATCAAACAAGGTTAAGGTCACTTATTGAGACCAAACTGGCTTTGTTTGCTCAGGGATTCTTCCCACCTGGTTTTCATTTTAATTTACTTTAACAGTAGCTTTCCTTAGCATAACACCAAAAACCAGGGAGAAAAAGGAATGAAAAGACTAACAGACCTAATCATATAAGCAGTTTAAACTCCTTCATGATAAAAGACATTGTCAATATATTTCAAGCAAGCATACTGTAAAAAACATGAACACATATACAAAATACTGAGTTCATACCTGTGTTAGCCCATTCTTATGCTGCTCTCAAGAAATACCCGACAGTGGGTAATTTATAAAGGAAAGAGGTTTAACTGACTCACAGTTCAGCATGGCTGGGGATACCTCAGGCAACTTACAAGCATGGTGGAAGGGAAGCAAATACGTCCTTATTCACATGGCGGCAGCAAAAAGAAGCACAAGCAAAAGGGGGGAAAAGCCCCTTATAAATCTATCAGATCTCATGAGAACTCACTATCACAAGAACAACAAGAGGGAAACTGCCCCCATGATTCAATTACCTCCCCCCAGGACCCTCCCATGATACATGGGGATTATGGGAACTACAATTCAAGATGAGATTTGGGTGGGGACACAGCCAATCCATATCCATACTCAATCTGTAAAGAGTAGTTAAAAAGAAAAAAGAAAAAGAAGAACACCCCTGTAAAAATTTGCAAAGAATACAAAGAGGCAATTTATAAAATAAGAACCACCAATGATAATAAACACCCGAAAACACACTAAAGCTTATTATTACTTAAAGAGATGCAAACTAAAACAACATAAGGTTGCTCTATCTTGCCAGATGTCACTGACACACAGTGTGAGTGAGCATGTGCAGAAATGTATACACTCATACATACCACTAGTAGCAGTTTAAATTCATATAAACTTTTTAGAAGGGAAGTTAGCAATAGCTATTCATACACCTACCATTTTAATCAGCAATCCTAGTTCTAGGCATTATCATGTTTTCAACTGTTGACAAACCATACACATATATGTGAACAAAGGTATTGCAGCCTTGTCTGATAATAGTACATTATTGGAACTGTTCTAAATGCTCATCAATAAGAAATGTGTCAAATAAGTTATTGTACCTCCATAAAACAGAATATTATGAAGCTATTTGAAAATAATGAGTTAGATCTGTATGTACTCTTGGCCAAGATATCTACCTTAGATTTTTAAGTGAAAATAGTATGTATAGTATAATTCCATCTTGCTTTAAAAGAATTTTCACTATCTAAATTGTAAATATCTGATTCAATGAAGGTTTTTCAATGATTATTGATATGGTTGGGATCTGTATTCCCACTCAAGTATCAGGGTCAATTGCAACCCTCAGTGTTGAAGGTGAGGCCTGGTGGGAGCTGATTGGAACTTTCATGAATGGTTTAGCACTATCCCCTTGGTGCTGTTCTCATGACAGTGAGTGAGTGAGTTAATACGAGATCTGTTTAAGAGCATGTGGCACCTCCCTACTCTCTCTTCCTCCTGCTTCATCCAGCAACGTAAGACATGCCTGCTTCCACTTCATCTTCTGCTGTGATTGTAAGTTTCCTGAGGCCTCCCCAGAAGCATAAGCCACTGTGCTTCCTATGCCATGAGCCAAATAAACCTCTTTTATTTATAAATTGCCCAGTCTCAGGTATTTCTTTACAGCAGTCCAAGGCTGGACTAATACAATTATACATCAATTTTATTATCAGGAAACAGCATTTACACTTCATAAAATGAAACAAAAGGCTTTTCTTCTAGATGATTGACGCGTAAGTATGAAAAGGAGGCTATTGAATCCTGGAATAAGTTCACATTACTCAGGAGAATACAAAATATTTTCTTCTGCAAACCTTAAGCCCAGTACTTAGTAGCTGTACTAATTAAATAGTTTGGGGATGAATAGATAAATAAATCAATGGATGGATGGATAGATGGATGGATATTGAGGTCACAAAGGCAGTTGGTTGTTGTTGTGGTTGTTTTATTTAGTGACCTAAATAATCCAAGAAAATCACTCTGAAGTAGCTGGTCCTCCAAAAATGTCAGGATTATTGGCTACCATGGCTTTTGGAGTCTGGTCCTTACACACAAAGACCTGATGAGGGATCCAGATGATGTAGACGGACAGGGCTTATAGGAGCTCTGCTTAGCTTAAGACAAAACTCTCCCATACATGGGTTCCAAATAATCCCTAAGTGCAGTATTTGATGATCCCAGAGCCAGTCTTCTGTGACTTATTCCTGTAGACATGAAGGAAATGCAGAAATGAAACAAGGAGGCCGGGCGCGGTGGCTCAAGCCTGTAATCCCAGCACTTTGGGAGGCCGAGGTGGGCGGATCACGAGGTCAGAAGATCGAGACCATCCTGGCTAATAAGGTGAAACCCCGTCTCTACTAAAAAATACAAAAAACTAGCCGGGCGACGAGGCGGGCGCCTGTAGTCCCAGCTACTCGGGAGGCTGAGACAGGAGAATGGCGTGAACCCGGGAGGCGGAGCTTGCAGTGAGCTGAGAGCCGGCCACTGCACTCCAGCCTGGGCGGCAGAGCGAGACTCCGTCTCAAAAAAAAAAGAAATGAAACAAGGAGACAGAAGGAGACCTTACGATATGAGAGATCATGCCTGGGGAAGCAACATTGTTTTTGGAAGATTAACTTTTCTTTTTGGTTTACACATACGCTGCTAGAGCTATAAAAGGAATTAACTGATAACAATTTTATCCCCAAGTCCAGAAAAGGCTAAAGTGTGTAATAATCCAAATACACCTCTGTCTCACCATCCTGTGAACACAGAAAGAGCTACCTTGAAAATGTTCAATTCAGGCCGGGTGTGGCGGCTCACGCCTGTAATCCCAGTACTTTGGGAGGCCTAGGTGGGTGGACCATGAAGTCAGGAGATTGAGACCATCCTGGCTAAAACAGTGAAACCCCATCTCTACTAAAAATACAAAAAATTAGCCAGGCGTGGTGGTGGGCACCTGTGGTCCCAGCTACTAGGGAGGCTGAGGCAGGAGAATGGCCTGAACCCGGGAGGTGGAGCTTGCAGTGAGCCGAGATCATGCCACTGCACTCCAGCCTGGGTGACAGAGCAAGACTCCGTCTCAAAAAAAATAAAAATAAAAAAATAAATAAATTTTTAAAAAAAGAAAATATTCCATTCATCCCAGTGTCTTAAATTTTCCATGGCTTGCCTCCATGTGTTCATGCAGGTCCCCTGTTCAATATTTCTGGGAGTATCTGCCTGCATTTCATGCATCCTCATCTGGCCAGCTATCATCTCCAAGTGGAGTCCTCCCCGTTCTTCCCCTCTTGTCCCAGGTTTTCCTTGTTGACATCTCCTGATTATGAAGAACTTCAGAGGATCTCACTGCTGCCATTCCTGACAAAAGCCACCATGAAAAGGTCACTGAGGGGCTAAAGGAGTGCACATTCTAACCACAGGTAAAAACAGGTCTCTCTTCCACGTTGGGTCACCTTGACACACGTTTGGATAAAAAGATAAAATTTATGTCTATGAATAGGCAATTCCTAGAAGAGGAAACCTGGATGGTGAATAAAAATAAAAAGCATATTCCATTTCACTAAAAATCAGGAATGTGACTGAACATATCAGCAATTTTTACACCTATCAGATTTATAATCATTAAAAGAAACAGACAACCTCAAGTCTTAGGTGGATATGAAAAAGACAAGGGCGTTTGGTGGGAGTGAAAATGGTTACACCCACTATGAAGAAACTGGGAAATATATTTTAAAATTGCTGATGCATTACCTCACAACCAAACAATTCTATTTCCAGGTATGTCCTCTAGGAAAAAAATTCTCACACGCATGCTCAGAGAGATGGATATGACAATGTTTCTTGCATGACTGATGCATCAGCAAAAAGAAATTGGAAGCAATCTATATGTCCACCAACAGGAGAATGAATAAATTAATGGAATATGGCTGGGCATGGTGGCTTACGCCTGTAATCCCAGCACTTTGGGAGGCCAAGGCAGCGGATCACTTGAGGTCAGGAGTGGGAGACCAGCCTGGCCAACATGGTGAAATGCCATCTCTACTAAAAATACAAACAAAAAATAATAATTAGAAGGATGTGGTGGCACATGCCTGTAGTCCCAGCTACTCGGGAGGCTGAGGCAGGAGAATCATTTGAACCAGGAGGCAGAGGCTGCAGTGAGCCAACATTGTATCACTCCTGCCTGGGTGACAGAGCAAGACTCTGTCTCAAAAAGAAAGAGAGAGAGAGAGAGAATACTAGAACACAGAGCAAATGAATAGACTAAAGCCACAGGTGTCACCATGGATGAACCTCAAAAAGGGAATACTGAAAGTTGAAGCCCATGTACAGTATGATTCCATTTATATAGTTTCCATTCATGCATATATACATTTATAGAAATAGTGTAAAAACATAAACAAAAGTGTACAATTCCAAATTTTGTATAGTGGTTACTTCTTGGACAAGAGGGAGAAATAAGAAGACGACAAACACAAGGGACGGCAACTCTATTTGATGAGTTTTATTACTTCAGAAAAATTCTGAAACACACAAGGCAAAGTGTCAAGATATTTTACAGATGAGTATCCTTCCTATTATCTCCTATGGGTTTCTGTGCCTTAAAATATTTTATAATGATGTGGCAGATACACCATAAAGTAACCGCAAAGTAAGCCATGTTCTTACATAATTCCCTCCCCTTGAGTGCAGGTAGAACCTGTAACTTGATTCAAACCAATAGAATGTGGCAAAGGCGATGGACGCCACTCTTGTGATTACTTTACATTATAGAATTGTCTGCCTTAACTGACTAGAGTGAGAGACTCTTGCAGGCTTGGAGAAATAAACTGCCTTGTTGTGAAAAAGCCAGATGGCAGAGAACCATGAGTGACCCTCTAAGACCTAAGAGCCACCCCCAGCTGACACTCAACAAGAAGCATGACCCTCAATCACATAGCTACAAGGACATGAATTCTGGCAGCAACCTGACTGAGTTTGGGATGGAATTTTTCCCCAGTTAAGACTCCAGATGAGAACACAGCCCAAGTACAGCCAACCCTTTAATTGCAGACTTCACAGATGCTAGCAGAAGACCCAGGTAAGCTGTGCCTGCACTCCTGATCCACAGAAACTGAGATCATAAATGTGTGTTGTTTTAAGTCACTGTGTGGTAATTTGTTACACAACAGTAGAAAACTAAGACAAATAAAATATTTATGAAAAGAAATAGGAGTTCAGAGGAAAAACATAACATTTTGATGATATGGTGTCCAAGTTTCAAGAAGAAGGAAGCAACTCCTGGAATAAATGCTCCCAAGGCTAAGACCAAGGTTGACAGAGAGATGTCTCCTTCAGCTTTAGCAGTTTTCAAGCAGTAGGCATATCAGAAGCTTGGTGCTAGAAGGTTGAGAAGTAAGTAGGAGAGAGGAACTGGGGACACTGGTCAAGAAGTTTATCAAGAAGGAACATTCAAGGAAAAAGCCACTCACCACATGGAAGTATAAGGTTGGGGGAATTTCATTGATTTTTTATAAACCAGGAGAAACTTAAACATGTTTGCTTGGGTGTTTCAAGCGTACTTATTCATAATGGTTTCATTATCCATTCATAATGGTTTAATTCAGTGGCTCTAAACCCAGTCTGCACATTACAATCACCTGAGGAACTTTTAAATAGTCCCCAAACACAGCACATCCATACAACTGAAAACTCTTCCACAATAAAAAGGAACAAAATACAACACAAATGTAGTACTTTCACAAAAACAGGGATGGAACTAGAGATCATTATGTTAGGTGAAATAAGCCAAAGAAAAACAGACTTCATATGTTCTCACTTATTTGTGGGATCTAAAAATTAAAACAATTGAACTCATGGACATCAAGAGCAGAAGGATGGTTACCAGAGGCTGGGAAGGGTAGCTGGGGGTGCTGACAGGGATGTGGGGATAGTTAAGGGGTGCAAAAAATAGAAAGAATGAATAAGACCTACTACTTGATAGCCCAACAAAGTAACCATAGTCAATAATAACTTAAGGGTACATTTCAAAATAACCAAAAGAGTGTATTTGGATTGATTTTTAACTCAAAGGATAAATGCTTGAGGGGATGGATACTCCATTCTCCATGATTTGATTATTCCACATTGCATGCCTGTAACAAAACACCTCATGTACTCCATAAATGTATACATCTACTATGTACCCACAAAAATTAAAACTTCAAAAAATTTTAGAAATAAATAAAACTATCATGCTCTAGAAAAAAACCAAAAACAAAAATACCAATACATGCTACCACATGGGTAAGCCCCAAAAATATAATCAGTGAAAGAAACCAGGTGCAAAAGACCACTACTATGTTGTTCCATTTATATGAAATATTTTTTAAAAAGCAATTCCATAGAAACAGAAAGTAGATTAATGGTTACCTGGGATTGAAGGTGGGAACAGGGGTTAATGGAAAACTTTTTTTTTTCACCATTGCTCCATGAAACAAACTTTTGTCAACTCATTTGTCTCTCGGTCCTGACTCCTGGCAGTTCACCCTAGGATAGCCTTAATTCTCTAGATGATCCTCGTGTGTGGCACACGTTTGAGGATTAACCGCAGCCGCCCCCCTCCCATGGGTAACTCCGAGGCAACCTTGCCGAATGCAAACTGCTTTCAGGCAACCTTGTCTCATCATCTACTTCTAGCCAGCATCTTAGCTTTGAATGTTTAGGTGTGCAACAGGTAACACTTACTCTGTTCAAGTTTCAAGGGATAGAATTCAACCTTTCCAAGCAGATATCTTTAAGTCCAACACACATACACACACACACACACACACACACACTTGTAAAGACACTTTTACCCACAAATGAATCTTCAGCCTTCCCCCCATAGTCTGGAGACCGGGGATGGGCTAATGCTGAAAAATCCAATTTGGGGGCCTACAAAAGTTACCAAAACAGTCTAGCACCTCCCTTTAGAATATGTGAAGGCTTGGCCTCTATTACTCACAGGTCTGGGGACTTATCCAAAATTCAAAGACAAGAATACTCTAGTTTTAACATCCTAAAATATCTGTTTCATCTTGTGTTGACTAAATACAGCATCCCGAATGCATCATAACCAAATTGCAATTTAAATGTGTGTGTTTCTTCCAGGAAAAAGGCATGAATAGATGGATGTGTCACATGGAAGGGACAGGTGACCTCAGGCTAGGGAATGATAGCAGGAAGGCATTTCCTGGGGGAGAAGGTGATGATGTATAAAACTTCAAGGGGCTTTCACTTGGATGTCATTTCACATAACTGTGCTGTGGTTGCCACGTTCAGTGGATGTATGCTCTTATGAAATATCATCATCACTACCCAGTTTTGCTCCTCCAAAAACACATGCTACTCCAATACAACAATGCTCAGCTCACCAAACTGCTTCAACCCAGGCAAAAATCTAAGAGTCAAATGGGTCAAATGTTGTCACATCCTGTGTGCAGTTCCGCTCTTGAACCATCAAGGTATGGTTTGTTCCGACCTGTGGCCACATTTCTGTTGAGGTGATAGTTCTAGACATGTGACAAATTTGAAGGAGGATTCTTCACCTTGACATACACAACTGGTTCTTCTCTAGCATGAAGGTCTGCAAATTCTTTCTGCAGAGAGCCACAAATAATTTTGGCTTTGCAGGCTGTACTGTTTCTGTTGCAACTACTCAATCCCTGTCATTGTAGCACAAAAGCAGTCATGGATGCTGCATAAATTGAATGAGCCTGGCTGTGTTCCAATAAAACTTTATTTGCCAAAACAGACAGTGGGCCAGATTTGGGCCATAGACTATAGTTTGCTGATCCCTGCTCTAGCAGATTGAACTATTTGTCAAAACATAGGTAACTGTCCTCAAGAAAGAAGTAGGAGGTAGTTTGCCAAATAACCTTGGTTCTTTGGAGTCTGGTTTATTGCCCAATAAATTGTACATTTATAGTGAAAAAATTTTATAGACCCTAATAAATGTAGGTGGGAATGATCCAATACAGGAGAGAAGTTGAAAATGCTGGAGAGATTGGGGATGATTGGTGGAGTAAAGACCCTGAGAACCCAAGAGGGGGATTCCAAAGAACAGGTGAGAGGTCTCTTGGGCCATAGAAGGGGAATGATGAGAGGCTGGGTTGGAAAAGTCGGCACACATTTGACTGATAGTGTCCGTTACCATCTGCTGAGACAATGGCAAATATCAGGAGGCATGAGAATGGAAAAGGTTTGAAATTGCCTTTTTGGACAACAGGCAAGAAAGCTGAGCAATAGAAGGCGTGGGGACCAACCTCACTGAGGCTTTAATGAACTCATTTTAAAAAGGAAACAAAGCCACCTGCTCACCAGGCAGTGGTGTTGAGAAAATAAAACCAGTTCACCAGGGTATTTAAGAACCCTGAAATGCGTGAGCAGGAAGAAACCCTAGAATCATCAAGGCTTCCAAAAATAAGGAATGACTATCACTGATGAGAGTTGAGATAGGTTTTTATGTGGTGCTCAGACATGACATTAAATAATATCAATTCACATAAAGGGGCAGTGCTTTCTTCTCCATTTATCTTTCTGATTGCCTCACATAAAAGTCTCCATCTGGCACAGGTAG
This sequence comes from Rhinopithecus roxellana, assembly GCF_007565055.1. Taxonomy (NCBI): domain Eukaryota; kingdom Metazoa; phylum Chordata; class Mammalia; order Primates; family Cercopithecidae; genus Rhinopithecus; species Rhinopithecus roxellana. The sequence continues at coordinate 45,976,128 of NC_044568.1, forward strand.
GTCTATAACACCTCTCTAAAATGTGCCATTTTCCCATGTAACAAATCAGACAGACCTTCCAACAGGAAAGAGTCTCTGCATAGAATTTAATGTCATGGGTTTGTTTTCCTTCTATTTATTTTCATGGTTGTTTTCTATTTATAGCCATTTAGGCTTTTTGTTCATAATATAGATATATGATAAAACATTTTACCTACCCAAAGGGAAAGAAATCATTACATCAAAAAGATACCTGCATTTATGTTTGTTACAGCACTATTCACAATAGCAAAGATTTGGACTCAACCTACATGTCCATTAACGGACATCTAAGTGCCCACTGACCAACGAGTAGATAAAATATGGTATATATGCAGAATGGAATACTATCTAGCCATAAAAAAGAATGAAATCATGTATTTTGCAGCAACAAGAATGGAACCAGAGGCCATTATCTTAAGTGAAACAACTCAAAAACAAACGAACACCACATGTTCTCACTTACGAGTGGGAGCTAAATAATGTGTACACATGGACATGGGGAGTAGGACAGACACTGGAGACTGTGAAAGGTGGGGGATAAGAGGAAAGTGGATAATGAGGTTTTTTTTTTTTTTTTTTTTTTGAGACAGAGTCTTGCTGCTCTGTCTCTCAGGCTGGAGTGCAGTGGCATGATCTCAGCTCACTGCGACCTCCACCTCCCGGGTTCAAGCAATTCTCCTGCCTCAGCCTCCCAAGTAGCTGGGACTACAGGCGCACACCACCATGCCCAGCCGATTTTTTGTATTTCAGTAGAGACGAGGTTTCACCGTGTTGCCCAGGCTGGTCGCGAACTCCTGAGCTCAGGCAGTCCACCTCCCAAAGTGCCTCCCAAAGTGCTAGGAGTACAGGCGTGAGCCACCACACCCAGCCAAGAAATTATTTAATGGGTACAGCATGCATTATTCAGGTGACGGATACATTAAAAGCTCAGACTTCACCACTATGTAATATATCAACATAACAAAATTGCACTTGTACCCTTTAAATCTATACAAATGAAAAAAATGCACATTTTTAAAGTAAATTTAAAGTGAGGCATTTTAAAAGAAAGACAATGTATAATCTCCAGGCAGTACATGGACAAAGTCAAATGGCGAAGTTGTTTTAGGAATCAGATATTACAGATAGGGGAAGTGATACCAGAAGAGGACAGAAATTTCTCCCAACTCAAGCAGCGCTAGAGGCTGAGCTGGAATCCAATCCCAGTTCTCTCCAATCACAGCCCTTTAGTCTTTCTCATGTAAACCACGCCTTGCTCTGACTCAGAAATTTCCATTTATTTGCACCGTATAGCCCAAAGTTAAACCCCATCGGTGACCCTTTCCGTCTCTCTTCTCAGAGGTGCACCTTGCAAGGTGCACAGTCACCTGTCAGCATTGTGGACATAGCAGCATTGTCCATCAGCTCTGGCCTTTCATGCAGGCAAGTGGAGCAGAGCCCTGACATGCCTGAGAAAGTAGCTGGTCAGGGGCTGAGGCTCAAAGAGCTGTGTGCCTGCTCTATCCTCAAAGCCTTCGGCAGAATCAGACAGCCCCAGCAGAGCCACTGGCTCTGGTGAGAATGCATAAGAGAGCTTAGGGGAGGATGCTGAGGGTCGGGGAAGCAGGGGCTTAAGACAGATAGTGGGGGCCTCTGGAGGCCAAGGGATCAGGCCCAGTCAGAACCTACAGGCATTGCCCACACTGTCCATTTCCTCAGTGAAAATTGCTGCTGTGCTATTGAACGTGAATGATGCTTGCTTTGTTTGCTACATTTTCCCATTGTCCTGGCTCATAGTAGACACTCAGTGAAACTCTGTTACATGTCTAATGAGGGTGAACCTTGAGTCAGAGAAAAAGGAAAAGAGAGAGAGAGCAAGAGAGAGAAAAACACAAAGGGGAAAGGAAAGAAGAAAGAAATCTTCATGCAGGTAGAAACGCTCTAACTCTTCCCTAATATTTCTCCAATTTGCAGGACAATACATGGCACATAAAGAACCCTCAATAAATACCTACCCTGCCTCATACAATAATGACTATGAAGGAGTTACAAAGCAGTGGCACCTATACAAAATGAAATGTAGGACACAATGTTTGCATAGAGGAAACTACTTGAGTGTCACATCAAAGAAAGAGGTTTTTCAGTCTGCTTTAAAAATGAAAAAGCAATGTCAAGCTATTGGAAAGGCAGTACAATGTGGTGGGTAAGTGGAGTCTGAACAACCTGGGTTTAATTCCTGTCTTGGACTTTCACCAACTAACTCTTAGCCTCACTGAGCCCATTTTCTCATCGGTAACATGAGATTAACACCACCACTAAGTCATACAGTGGTTATGAGCTTTAAATGAGATTATATACACGAAGTCCTCAACATAGTAAATGGCACACAGTAAGTTGTCAAGAAATATAACTATGATTGGTAAAGAATGAGGCAACAGTCACTGGCAGGAATGAAAAGTGTTCAGTATCCCCTTCCTAACAATGCCTTGTGAGTCCTGAAAGCTGTTTTCAGGCCTGCAGGGGTTAACCGAAGACACACGGTCATTCACACGTACATGCACATGCACACACAGCCCTGCCTGCTGCCCTTTGATCCCTCTCCCAAGGCCGGAATGGAGATGAAGTCTGCCAACTGTGCAGCCCTAATTGCATTTCCTTTCTGAAAGAGGGTCTGGTGCAGAACACCTGCGGTCCAGCGCTACGTGACGGCGAGGCTGTCATGCAGGCAGCAGAGGCACAAGCAGCGTGCACATTCAGGGGCTCTGGGGCTCGAGATACAGCCAGTCCTGGCAGATCCCTGGGTGCCCCTCCCAAGTGCTGCTCCCGCTGTGGAAACAGAGCTTCCTGCGCAAGGCTGAATACAGTCTGGAGTTTTGTAATTAATCTCCTCAAGAGCCCCCAAGGGCTGAGGGTGGGAAGAGAAGAGTCCAGACATTTTCCTGATGTCCTAAGAGGCAGAATACATAGCATGGCGGTTGAGAGCAGGGGGTTTTGAAAGGCAGGAGCCAGGGCTCAGAATGAAACTGTAACATCATCGGCTGTGCAACTTGGGGCAGGTCCTGCGTGCTCTTTGAGTTTCCTCAGCTGTAAGGCTCAAGGCGATAACATTTGCAGGATCAGGTGACGTGACGTATCTAATGTGCTCTTCCAACACCTCTCACGTAGTGGGCACTTAATAAATTTTAGCCGTTATTGTTAGGATAATTCATTTATTGGACAAACACATATTGAGCAATTACCATGTGTCAGGTACAGTTCCTGCTCAGAAAACATGGATGAACCACTTAGACTAAGTCTTTGCCCTTGTAAAGCTTATATTTTGGTTGAGGAGAGAGAAAGTAAGCATGCAAACCAATTAGATAAATTTAGCACAGGATGGTGCTCTGAAGAAAATGAGATGATGGGATAGAAGAACGACAGAATGGAGAGCCCTGCATTAGCCAGGCTGGTTAGGGAAGTCCTCTCTGAGACACTTGAAGGAGAATATGTTGGTAACTAAGGAAGTTGGAGAGTGATATGTTCCAGGCAGAGGAAACAGCAAGTGCAAAGGCCCAGAGATGGGCTCTCAGTCATTATGCGGAGAGGTGACAAGGAAAGTCTCATCAACTACAGCTACCATTATTCACCCAGATTCACAAGAGGGTCAATACAGAAGGTTCTATGTACATGCTCCAAGGTTCTGAAGCCCAAAGTGTAGTGGAGAGATCAGCACCAACGCTCCATTAATATACAAATATTTACTGAGCATCCTCCACAAACCAGGCAGTGGGCTGGACACTATGAGATACCAAGTAAATCAGGATGACTGTTGCCTTCTATGCCTGTGACCACCCTGTATTCAAGCTCCAAGGCCAGGGTCTAGAAGACAGAAAGTGTTCAATGAATGTTTATTGGTAGAAATAACAAGAACAGTAACATTTGTTAAACTCTTATTCAGCTCTTCTACACCATTGACATATCAGCTTATTTAACCCTCGTGGCAACTCTTGCATTAGGTATATTATTATTATTCCCATTTTACAGAAAAGGAAACTGATGCTCAGAGACATCAAGTAACTTGCCCAGGATTACACAGCTAATAAATGGCAGAGCCAGGATTCAGACCCTTAGCAGCCTGGCTCTCTAGTCAATGCTCTTAACTACCAGCATGGCTGGGATTAGGGAGGGCTGTAAGTCAAATCATTGGTGTCCTCATAAGAAGAGACACAGTCACAGAGTATTCCATGTGACTACAGAGGCAGAAATGCATTTGTAAGCCAAGGAATACCAAGGATTGCAAGCAGCCACCAGGAACTAGAAGAGCCAAGGAAGGATGCTTCCCTAGAGCCTTCAGAGGGAGCCTAGCCCTGCTGATACCTTGATTTCAGACTTCCAGAACTGTGAGGGGATGCATTTCTGTTGTTTTATGCCACTGGGTTTGCGGCAATTTGTTACAGCTGCCCTAGGAAACTAGTACACCTTTGCAACAGCCAAACAGCTGAGAGGACAAAAGACACTCACTTCTACCTGCTGATGTTGGTTGCAGCTTAATTCAGTTTGAACAGTTGCATGATTCTGATGTTTAAGGTCAAAGCAGCAATTCACTCCACATATGGGTGTGAACTCTTCTGAATAACTAGGCAAGTCTTATATGGTGTGAGATTCAATTCCAAATAGCTCCAGCTGAACTGTCTTTCTCTGAAGCTAATTTTCCAGCCTTTTCACCTCTCTTTGTCCGTGGATTTCCCTTTTATCCTCCAGAGCTTAGGAGAGGCATTCCTTTTCCACATCTTAAATATAAAGAAACCGAGACAGAGAAAAGATTTTTTTTTTTTTTGAGACGGAGTTTTCTCTTGTTGCCCAGGCTGGAGTGCAATGGTGCAATCTCGGCTCACCACAACCTCCACCTCCAGGGTTCAAGTGATTCTACTGCCTCAGCCTCCCAAGTAGCTGGGATTACAGGCGTGTGCCACCACGCCCGGCTAATTTTGTATTTTTAGTAGAGACAGGGTTTCTCCATGTTGGTCAGGCTGGTCTCAAACTCCCGACCTCAGGTGATCCGCCTGCCTCAGCCTCCCAAAGTGCTGGGATTACAGGTGTGAGCCACCGCACCTAGCCAAAAAGATCTTTTAAGACAGTTACTTGTAGCATAACAGCATGATAGTTGCTACACATAAGAGTCAGAGTTTTTAAATGCAAACAACAGAAATCAACTGGTATGGTGTGAATGTTCCCCAAAGTCCTTGTGTTGAAACTTAATCACCAATGATGTGGTATTAAGAGGTGGGGTTGCCAGGCCGGGCGCGGTGGCTCATGCCTGTAATCCCAGTACTTTGGGAGGCCGAGGCAGGCAGATCACGAGGTCAGGAGATCAAGACCATCCTGGCTAACACGGTGAAACCCTGTCTCTACTAAAAATACAAAAAATTAGCCAGGTGTGGTGGTGGGCACCTGTAGTCCCAACTACTAGGGATGCTGAGGCAGGAGATTGGCATGAACCTGGGAGGTGGAGCTTGCAGTGAGCCAAGATCGCACCACTGCACTCCAGCCTGGGCAACAGAGCGAGAGTCTGTCTCAAAAAAATAAATAAATAAAAAGAGGTGGGGTTGTGAGAAGATGCCACCAATGAAGCCCTGTCCAGACACTAAACCTGCCAGCACTCTGACCTTGAGCTTCCCCAGCCTGCAGAACTGTGAGCAATAAATTTCTGTTCTGTATAAATCACCTAGTCTCCAGTGTTTTGTTACAGCAGCATGAACAGACTAAGATACCAACTCTGGGTAATTTCCATGAAAAAGGAATTAATTAAAGGATATTAGTGGTTGGCAGAAAGGCTGGAGAACCAAGTCTAAAGATTTGGGGACAGGAACCATCTCAAAACTCACACCACAGGATTGGACCAGCGAGGCCCCCACCCCAACAGAGGACACTCCAGACCCTGTCTTTTTGGGTGGGGGTCCGAGAGAGTTTTGTTTTGTGACTGGTGAAGCCTTAATCACCCACCTGGGGCCCGTAAGATGGGAAATTCCTCAGATACAGAAAGTAGTTTGCCTGGTAAGTGGCCAAAAATGGAAGTGTTTCATATTCAATATACTGCCGTTCATTGTGCTGTTTGGAAAACCAGTCCCAGACTGTCCCATATGTCAAGTGAACACACGGTCAGTGCCAGGCACTAGGAATACAAAACTGAACAAGAGAAGCTCACTGTTCTCCCAGAGCCCATGTGAAACAGAAAAAAAAAAAAAAAAAAAAAAAAAAAGGACCAAGAAAGCTCAGCAACCAGGAGCCTGGGGAAGAGCCCTGTGCTAGGAGTCAGGAGATTTAGGTTCACATTCCAGTCTAAGCCTGCCCCATGGAGCAATTTGGAGCAAGTCTCCTCAGGTCTCAGCTTCCTCAGCTGCCTCTATAATAGGGGTAAGGGCACTGGACTACCTACCATTAAAGGGTGATTTGGAAGCTCACTAGGCAGCCTGTAGGGGACAGTGCTCTGTCAGGGTAAGGGAGTCATTGCGGTAGATTGGTTGTAAAACTGTCCTCAATTATCCACCCCTTCTTGTGTTCCTATTTGATATGATTTGGCTGTATCCCCACCCAAATCTCATCTTGAATTATAGCTCCCATAATTCCCACATGTTGTGGGAGGGGCCTGGTGGGAGATAATTGAATCATGGGGGCGGTGTTACCCATACTGTTATCCTGGTAGTGAATAAGTCTCTCAAGATCTGATGGTTTTATAAGACGTTTCCCCTCTCACTTGGTTCTCATTCTCTCTTGCCTGCTGCCATGTAAGAGGTCCCTTTTGTCTTCTGCCATGATTGTGAGGCCTCCCCAGTGAGTCCATTAAATCGCTTTTTCTTTATAAATTACCCAGTCTGGGTATGTCTTTATCAGCAGCATGAAAACAGACTAATACACTCTCTTCTATGATCTGGCTTTGCAACCACTGCCATCAAAAGGTAGACTCTTTCCCCATCCCTCCATCTGGCCTGGGTTTATGACTTGTGCTGGCCAACAAGTGTAAAAGTGAGGGTGTGTCAGTCTCAAGGTTGCGCCTAAAGAGACCTGCTCTCTCATTCACTGTCAGAACACTGCCATTACCTTGAGCACAGTCCCAGCCACCCTGCAGGAGGATGAGAGACCAATGGACAACAGCCCGGTTGTCCCAGCCAAGGCCAACATGTGAGAGAGCCCAGGCAAAATCAGCAGAGTCCCCTACACAACCCACAGATATGTAAATAAGCCCAGCAGAGGCCAGAAGTACCACCCTAATGATCCATAAATGGTGGTTGTTTCAAGCCACTGAGTTTTGGAGTAATATATTTTTTACAGCATTATAGTGGCAACAGATAATGGATATGGTAGTCCGCAGCTTCAGCATCCCGTTACTACAAAATAAGGTCACATTAACTTGCAAATAAAACAATTTAGATACTATATCCCATTTTTTTAATTAAACAGTACAGAAAGGGATAAAGAGAGATCATCAAACCTTTTCTGTAAATGGTCAAATAGTAAATATTTTAGACTTTGTGGGACATATGGTCCGTGCCATGCAGGCTGTGTAGCTACTCAATTCTGTCTTTGAAGCTCAAATGCAGCCACAAACAATATGTAAACAAATGGACTTGGCTGTGTGCCAATAAAACGGTGTTTCCGAAAACAGGCAGCCAGCTGAGTTTGGCCCAAGGGCTGTAGTTTACTTGCCCCTGGCGTAAAGTAAACAGCAAAACTCCTTCTTTTCCCTCCCTCTTCCCCTCTCAGAGATAATTACAGTTAACAGTCTCTTCAGTATTCGTCTAATCATTTTCTACATGTAAATGTCCTTTAAACACACACACATAAATGGTATCACACTATATCTGCTGGCACAAACTCAAGCTTTTCACAGAATATGTCTTAGATATTTTTCTATGTCAGCACTTATGGGGTGACATCATTCTTTGATTGCTGCAAAATATTCCATAGTAAGGATGTACCATGATTTATTGCAGGGCTTTCAGTGGTTTTTCAATATTTTATTCTCCAAATGAATGCTGCAATGGACATCCTCGTATAGATAAATTTTGATACACAGGCTAGATTAGTTTTCTTCATGACCTTTATTCAAAAGCATTTAGATAAAAGCTCAGTTAATGGCTGATATAATCTAGGCATTGTGTTGGGTGCTGGGGGATCCAGAGATGAAGCCGCTGGTCTGCCCTTAAATTGCTCATGGTGTCAGCCAGTGGTAATGCTGATGAATTTACTGAGCATTTACTATAGGCCACTCACAGTGCAGTGATATTTACATGCATCATCTCACCCAGTCTTCACAACAAAAGCACCTTATGAGGCAAGTCCCATTATCAGCCCCCCTTTACAGATGAGACTAAAGCTCAGAGAGATTGAGTCACTTACCTGATGTTACACAGCTAGCAATAGATCAAACTGGAATTCAAACCCAGGTTCCTGAGCATGCTATCTACACTTGGGAGTCAATTGCAAGTAGGAGCTCAAAAGAGGGAAGAAGGACTCCAGTTGACAAGGAGGGAGAGGGAATATCAGGCAAAGTGGGCACAAAGCCATGGGACTGTGAAGACATGGGACTTCTGGAAATCAGCTCCTGTGATTCAGCATGGCTAGGATGCAGAGGGAAGGAGATGAGGCGAGAGATAGAGGTACCACAGGGTTATGGATGGTGCCTCATCTTAGCTGAGGACTCTGAACTTCAGTCACTGTGCAAAGCAGTGTGGAGATTTCTGGAAGAACTTCAAATGGAGCTACCATTCAACCCAGCCATCCCATTACCGGATATATACCCAAAGGAAAATAAATTATTATGCCAAAAAGACACATGCACTCATGGGTTCATGGCAGCCCTATTTATAATAGTAAAGACGGGGATCGACCAGGTGCCCATCAACAGTGGATTGGATAAAGAAAATGTAGTACATACACACCATAGAACACTGCCCAGACATAAAAAAGAATGAAGTCATGTCCTTCGCGGCAACATGGATGCAGCTGGAGGCCATTGTCCAAAGTCAATTAACACAGGAAGAGAAAGGCAAGTACCATATGTTCTCCCTTATATGTGGGAGCTAAACATTGAGTACATGTGGACACAAAGAAGGGAACAGTAGACACTGAGAAACACAAGAGGGGTGGGCATGGGTCGAAACGCTACATATTGGGTCCTATGCTCACCACCTGGGTGGCAGGATCTGTACTCTAAATCTCAGTATCACACAATATACCCACGTAACAAACCTGTAAATGCAACCCCAAATCTAAAAGTTGAAATTATTTTTTCAAAAGACTCTTGACTTTATTCTGAAAGTTATGAAGAGCCATTGAAGTGTTTTAAAGCAGGAAAGTCAAGATCAAAGTTGCATTTTTAAAAGATCATGCTGACTGTAGCGTGGAAGATGGATTACAGAGAGGGTCAGAAGGGGGCAAGGAGATGGATGAGGACTGTCCTCTCAGCCACACTTGGGGAAGTTTCCTTTTCAGGGACAACATTTGCCATGTAATTAAAGACAGCAGGGTGGTACCAGGCCTCAAAAATGGGACACACCAATCCACTGACACCAGGAGCTCTAGAGCTCCTCAAAATGCCAAAGGCCAACTCAGTCCCCAATTTTCCCCAGGATGTGAGAGCCCATGGCTGACTGCCCAGTGGGGAACCTGATTTAGCCCTGGATCATTTCATTTCATGTCCAGAAAGCATCAGACAGCAGTGATATGTCCTCGGGTTGCCCCATCCTGGCAAGAGGACATCTTGAGCAGCGGCCCATCCATTTCCGCCACCCCCTGAGCTGACACACAAAGAGGCTGTGGCCCTGCAGAGAGCCAAGCCGCGTGGCCGCCGCATCGTGAGTCATCCCAGCTGGTTCCAACTATTTTCCCCAGGAGGCAGAGGAGTTGGACGGAAGTGTGCCCTGGCCAAGCGAGAGACCAGCAGCAGGACTGCCAGGGGCCGCCAGCCGTGACCGAAGGGAGGATGGATGCCCACATCTACCCCTCTGACCTTGTGAAAAGGAAGAGAGCAGCAGGAAGGGCCTTGCTCACTTCCGCAAGGCTGAGTGGCCAGTGGGTCTGGGTCTGACACAAGATACCATAGAACGGTGACCAGGGCAAGAGCATAAAGTTCAAGGGAGCATTACTGGGGGTTAAGGTTGGCAAATGAAACAGCTCACTAGTTATGGAGCCCAGGCTCCAGGCCAGGAGCTGCGCTAAGCACTTTACATCATCATCATCATGTCTGCTAGAATACTTTACAGCTATTATTCCATTTAATCCACTACAACACGGATCAGCTTGTGGCTTGTCTTTGCACAGCCCATGAGCTAAGAATGGTTTTACATTTTTAAAGAGTTTTAGAAGAAAACAACGAAAAATAGGTAACAGAAGTCATTTGTGGCCTGTAAAGCCTAAAATATTTACTATCTAGCTCATTACAGGCAAAGTATGCCAAAACCCTTGCACTGGTTCAATTAGAACAAGATATATATGTGTGTGCATATGTTTGTGCATGTGTGTGTGTATGTTCCACTTCTAAATTCCTCAATGCCTAGAAGAGGTCTTGGCACATCATAGGTGCTCAATAAATACCAAGTGAATTAATGAATGAATGAGCAAATGAATTATGAATTTTTATTATCACTCAATGAAATAGATATTATCATCAACCCCATTTTACTGATAAGGATACTGAGGCTCACAGTGATAAAATGACTTGCAAAAATCACACAGGTAACAAACACCTGAGCTGCAATTCAAATTCAGGCAGTTTGTCATTCAAGGCTTGAGTTTTTTAAAAAGCACATATCCTAAAAACTAAGAATCTGGACTATGTCTCGTGCCGTGACTCTCAAACTTTCCTGTGCATGACAATCATATGGGATATTGTTAGAATTCATGTTCCCAGGCCTTGCCTTCTTGGATTCTGATTCCATAAATCAGAATGAAACCCAGGAGTCTGTGTAGGGGAAGAGGAGAGTAAATGAGGTGGCTACCAAGGGTAAGAAGCTTTGTGGAGAAGACTAGGAGGGAATATAAGTGTATTAGCCTGTTCTCATGCTACTAATAAAGACATATCCGAGACTGGGTAATATATAAAGGAAAGAGGTTTAATGAACTCACAGTTCCACGTGGCTGGAGAAGCCTCACAATCATGGCAGAAGACAAAGGAAGAGCAAAGGTACGTTTTACATGGCAGCAGGCAAGAGGACCTGTGCAGGGGAACTGCCCTTTATAAAACCATCACCTCTCATGAGACTTATTCACTATAACAAGAAGAGCATGGGAAAGACCCACCCCCATGATTCAATTACCTCCCACCAGGTCCCTTCCATGACACATGGGAATTATGGTAGCTACAATTCAAGATAAGATTTGGGAAGGGACACAGTCAAACCATATCGATAAGTTCCTGGTGTGTGCTGTGCAATATAAACATACCTCTTCATCTCCCTACAACATCTTCAGTAACAGGTCCATCTTCCCTCAGCACCTAGTGGGGAAGGCTCTCTCGAATGGAACTCAGGGCTATGTATGACCACCATAGAAGACCTATATCTGGGTTATAAAACTAACCACTGCAGGAAAGAGATTTGGTCATTCTTTGGCCAAAAGATGGATTGAGAGGTAGGGAGTTGGAAAAGAAAGCAGCTGATCCCTCATGGGAGCACAATCACATTGCATGTGGAAATCCAGATGGCACCAGGCCTGAGATGAAAGACACCTAAAACAGAGCTTGGGCCATTTGGATCCAGAAGATCATCTTCACCAGAGTACAGAACTTTTCCCTATTGAGAACCTTATCGGGGGAGAAAAACAAACTTACAATTATGAGCCACATCCCAGTTAAAAATCATTTTACCTCGTTTATTTTTTTCTTAAGTCACCTGATTTTTAAATCACCTGCAGATTTTTTAAGTCATTCACAGTCAACATAATCATAATCATTATGGTTGAGCGTCTCTTCTTTGTATGTGAAAAGAGTTAAAGTAGAGAAAGGAAAGGAAAGCTGGAAAAGAAAAAAAGAGCAGACTAGGGCAGAGCGCAGAGGAGCTACCAGAGAAGAAAGAGGCAGCCCAGGTAGAGCTGACACACAAGGAGGGTGGAGAAGGAGTCAAGAACAAGGACTGGGGGCTTTGAGGCCACACAGATCTGGGTTCCACCACTGGCCAGCTCTGTGTCCTTAAGCTGGGCAGTTAGAGTTCAATCAGGGAAGCAGAGCCACTAAGAGATACACAGATACTGAGAAGATGTGCATGTGAATGTCAATGTGAATATGGATATTATCTTAGTTCGGATGGGCGGCTATAACAGAATATCATCGATGGGTTGGCTTATAACAATAGAAATTTATTTCTCGCAGTTCTGGAGACGGGGAAGTCCACGATCAAGGCACTGGCAGATTCAGTGGCTGGTGAGGGCCCCCTTCCTGGTTCATAGACAGCTGTCTTCTCACTACATCTTCACATAACAGAAAGGGCAAGGGAGCTCTTTGAAGCCTCACTAATCTCCTCTTGAGAGCACCACCCTCCTGACCCCATCTAAACCTAATTACCTCCCAAAGGCCCTACCTCCAAATACCATCGCATTGGGGATTCGGTTCCAACATACGAATGTGTGGGGGACACAAACATTTACCAGATAGCAGATACGGATATAGATTTAAATTTAGGGTTTTGTAAGGGATTGGTTGCACACTTGAACTTACACAACTATGGGAATAGATTAAGTAGCCTCTGGAAGGCTGTTTTCTTTGATCTGATGCTGGGGCTTCAAGTCCACAGGGCCGAAAGTTCAGGGCAGGAAGTTCAGGAGGGTAAAGAAAGTGGGGCTTGAGACCAGACTGGAGACCACAAGCAAGAGCTGAGGTTCTTGCAGCCTCTCACCTTGGTAACCTTACTATGGAGGTGAACACTCACAGCTGCCCAAGAGAGGGAGACACGAGAATCTAGAGGAGGGAAGCAGTTGCAGACCCAGGCACCACCTCACACCAACGAGGAGAGCCAGTAAGCAACATGCATGAGCTGCATAATGGTGGCGGCTTTACTCCTGCGCTCCAATCTCCCATAGGAATCTTTCATAGCCCACTCTACCTGGAAATGTGAAGGGAAGAGGATTCTGGGAAATGTAGTTCAGCTCAGACCGCTGACCCATTACCAAGCCACCACAGGCAGTTAAAGAGGTTTCTTCCGTTTGGGGAGTTTGGATGAGGGCAGGGAAGTTTTGCTGTGGTTTTTCTTTTTCTTTTTCTTTCTTTCTTTTTTTTTTTTTTTTTTTTTTTTTTTTTTTGAGATGGAGTCTCGCTCTGTCGCCCAGGCTGGAGTGCAGTGGCGCGATCTCGGCTCACTGCAAGCTCCGCCTCCCGGGTTCAGGCCATTCTCCTGCCTCAGCCTCCCGGGTAGCTGGAACTACAGGCGCCCGACATTGCTGTGGTTTTTCTTTAAGAAATTGAAGAAAAATTGTACAAACAGTTACAGAAATGCTTAAAACAGGTAAAACAATGACTCTCATAAACACATGTCAGATATTTTATTTAACTCATTCATTAAAGAGAAAACCAGAAATATGCTTACAACTGATTCAAAGAAGCCGAAGAATAGACACACACATAGGTAATCAGGATTCCTGAAATACATTTGCTTAATAGATGCAAAACTGCTCAATATCCTCAGTGCAATAATCAATTGCCTTCTACTAGACATAATTTATTTGCATTTCTGCGGACAAAATTCATTCGTATTATCAGTTTTCTGCAACTTAGAGAGTTGTACGATAGCTCAAAGACAATGCAAGGTGGTAATAACCCAGAAAGGTGCACCAGAGAGGACATCCAGCCATCCTTGCTGCTCACTGTAAGTTTTTCACAATTTTCCTGACACTCATAATTGCCATCATTCATTAAGTAATTACTAACTGCTCAGGCAGGGCGCGGTGGCTCAAGCCTGTAATCCCAGCACTTTGGGAGGCCGAGACGGGCGGATCACGAGGTCAGGAGATCGAGACCATCCTGGCTAACATGGTGAAACCCCATCTCTACTAAAAAAATAACAAAAAAACTAGCCGGGCGAGGTGACGGTCGCCTGTAGTCCCAGCTACTCGGGAGGCTGAGGCAAGAGAATGGCGTGAACCCGGGAGGCGGAGCTTGCAGTGAGCTGAGATCCCGCCACTGCACTCCAGCCTGGGCGACAGAGCAAGACTCCATCTCAGAAAAAAAAAAAAAAAAAAGGAAAGTAATTACTAACTGCTCAAAGCTAATCCTAGGCATTAACCCATGTAAACCTACCAACAAGGCCATGATGTTGTATAGTCCCAAATTTGCAAGTGGGAAACTAAGGTACAGAGAGGTAGAGTAACTCGTCAGGTGTCACACAGCTAGTACACATCAGAGCTGGCATTCAAGCCTGACTGTTCAACTCCAGGCTTACACATTCTGCCATCCTGCACCCAATGTGTAGTGGCAGTTGCATATAGTGGTCAAAGGAAGTACTTTATCATAAACATGGTTTAGAACTTCTGGCCAATGTTTGGTGATAAGGAAAGGTATGCCTACTCTCAGTTTTGTTATTGCTTTGAATTATTTGCAGACAATGACACCCTTTCCCCCACACCCCCTGTTTCCTGGTCCAGGTCAGACTGCTCCCATCCCACAAATCATTTCCACTTCTACTCCCATCTTTCCCCTTACCCCTGCCAAGAGGTGGTTTTTACCGTTAATCTCCAGCTTTTTTCTTGCTTAAAGAGAGATGTTAACTGAGGGTGCATGTTGAATTTTTCAGGACACTAGAGAGGTTTTAGAGGCTGCAAGATGGGAAAGGAAAGGGAGGGAGAGAAAGGAAGAAGAGAAGACAAATAGGAAAGGATGAGCTCCCCAACAGAGGGGGAAGAAAATGGTGGGCTAAACTGCAGATGTTTCACAGAGAATCTGATTGGGTTTCTGCTGAATGCTGTGCAATGTGAACCATCCTCCCCACATCTATAAAATCTTCAGGAAAAAAAAAATGGCATTTTGTTAATGTACTGAAGTAATGGGTCTATTGGGGGGAGTGTGAAGAACAGCAGCCCCTCTGGACAAACCAGCAAGCCTGGGTTACATATTCATGAGATTAACCATGTAAAGTGGCTGACCAAAAGTAATTATGAAGTAAGAAAGAGAAACAGAGATAGGAAAACAGAAACAGGCAGACACAGAGACATATAGAGGCAGAGAGGAGATGGAGGAACAAAAAGAGCAGTGAGTTATTTGTGTAGGAACACAGAGCCAAGGAAAACTCCCAAATGACCTCCATCCTGGAGACTTTAGAGCTGAACTAGCCTGTCTTGTGCTTGCCTGAATCCCCAGTGCAAAGCCTATCCCAGAGTGGATATTTAATGTTTACTTGAAACTTTTACAAAAATGCATTCCTCCCCATTTACAAGAACTCATATAAACAAAAGGATATATACTAGACATATTAGAAATGCTGTCTATTGGGAGCTGGAGAGGGATGAAATAAAAGGGAATTAATTAATTAATAACACAAAAGGGAGCTTTGTCCACATACATGGTGGTAATTTACTAGGCAAGAAGAGGTATGACTAGTTCTACCTTGCCCCCTGGGACCCAGAAACTACAAAGGGAGGAAGAAAAGAAAAGAGGGAGAGAGGAGAGAAGAAAGAGAGAAGGAAGGAGAAAAGGAGGAAGGGAGAGAGGCTAATTGATTAAAGAGTGAATGACAGATTTCACCAAGAATGTTGGAATGTTGGTTGGCTGCAGGGAGGAAGTGGGTTGAGAAAGCTTTTCTTTCTTTCTTTCTTTTTTTTTTTTTTTTTTTTTTTTGAGACGGAGTCTCACTCTGTTACCCAGGGTGGAGTGCAGTTGTGTGATCTCGGCTCACTGCAACCTTCACCTCCCGGGTTCAAGCGATTCTCCTGCCTCAGCCTCCTGAGTAGCTGAGATTACAGGCATGCACCACCATGCCCGGCTAATTTTTTTGTATTTTTAGGAGAGACAGGGTTTCACCATGTTGGTCAGCTGGTCTCAAACTCCTGAGCTTGTGATCCACCCACCTCAGCCTCCCAAAATGCTGGGATTGCAGGCATGAGCCACCGCGTCTGGCCAAGAAAGCTTTTCAAAGTATTGAAGTAGAATTAAGACTTGGCCAAGGAAAAGAGAAGCTGGGACCATTGTCTGCTTCTGAGGAAAGCAGTCCAGCATCTAAGGCATAGAATGAAAGGGAGGCTTGTCACTGAAAACCTTCTCATGCTTTTTGAATTTTAAACCATGTGGAATTATTACCTATTCAAATATAAAAATATACATTATTTTAGAAAAGTGGCCAGCTTGATAAATGTCAGGGAAGAGATTTCAAAGCAGAAATGTATTTCCTCCTTTGCAAATACTTGGGAAATTCTATTTTCTTCCCTTGAAAAGAACCAGAAGGTCAATGTTTGCCTCCTTCCCAGCCCTGGAAGTGATTGACTAAGAGTTTGGTCCTCTCCCAGGCACCTACCTAAGGGCAGCTGCGTGTAGTCATTCCAACTGGACACTGCACAGTCCTAGGAGCTGCCAAGCTCATCAGTTATAATGTGAATGGGTTCTTCAGTGCCTGGCCTGCTCAACCTCCTGGTGACACTTTTCTCTTTCCACAGCCTCCCCTTTCTGAGGGCATGAAAGGATCATAAAATTCATAAACCAGGAGCTTCTTTTCTTTTATCCAAGAGGGAATTTCTGAGTGTTATTTGTTTATAGGTTTTCTTTTTTTTTTTTTTTTTGAGATGGAGTCTCGCTCTGTCGCCCGGACTGGAGTGCAGTGGCCAGATCTCAGCTCACTGCAAGCTCCGCCTCCCGGGTTTACGCCATTCTCCTGCCTCAGCCTCCCGAGTAGCTGGGACTACAGGCGCCCGCCACCTCGTCCGGCTAGTTTTTTTGTATTTTTTAGTAGAGACGGGGTTTCACCGTGTTAGCCAGGATGGTCTCCATCTCCTGACCTCGTGATCCGCCCGTCTCGGCCTCCCAAAGTGCTGGGATTACAGGCTTGAGCCGCCGCGCCCGGCCCTGTTTATAGGTTTTCATATGTGGAGAAAGCAAGCAGGGCTTCCTCCCGATGAGCTCACCTTCCCTCTGGCCCTGCACTTGAGTTCCTCGCCCTGGCAAACAATTCCTCACCACAAGTGAATTGACTCTGCCCACAACAGCCCATGATGATCTGAGGGTTTGTTTGCCTGCCCTGGGAATTCAATTTGAGGAGTGTATTCAGGCTAAGGGAGCTTGCAGCATGCTGACCGCTCAGGATGTGAGGTTATTGTCAGGGGGATGAGACAACAGCTGCCTTTCCAGAGGCAAACGAGCAAACAGCACATCACGTTGCTGCCCTGTCTCCTGTTCCCAGCATAAAAGCCTCACCAACCAGGTTCAGCAGGACCCCTAATATGTTCCTGGGAAGACTCCTTTTTCTTCCAGATGTCACAGTGTCTGCAACTCTACCATTAGAAAGCCATTGTTCACTGGCAGCCACCAGTCCCAGGGTAAAACCCAAACTTCAGAGGTTAGGAGGTTCAGGGTGACCTGATCCTGCTTTCTTCTCACCAGTGCCCCCGACACTGGATCATTTGCAGGTCTACATGCTCTCTTGCTTCGTGGGTTTTGCACAGACTGATTCCTCTTTCAAGAATGCCTCCCCTGTAGTCCCAGCTACTCAGGAGGCTGAGGCAGGAGAACTGCTGAACCCGGGAGGCAGAGGTTGCAGTGAGTGGAGATCATGCCACCACACTCCAGCATGGTGACAGAGCAAGATTCTGTCAAAAAAAAAAAAAAAAAAAAAAAAGAAAAGAAAAAGAATGCCTTCCCATGAAAGAAGACTGGTTAAATAAAAGATGGCACATTCTTACAACAGAATTTTGTGAAGCCATTAAAACTGATGATAGAGAAAAATATCTCATGTCATGGGAGAATGTTACAATAACCTTTGAGAAAACCCAGTTATGAAATAACATTAGCAGCTAATGTTTATTGAGGATTTACTCTGTATAGTGCTCATTGAATCCTCAGAACGACCTTAGAAAGAAGGTACTGCTATTACCCACCATATTAGAGATGAGGAAACAGATGCTCAGATGGAGACATCTGACATGTCTGAAATTACAAGCCTAGTTAGTGGCAGAGTTGAAATTTGAACCCAGGCAATTTGTCTTCATTGTCTGCATTCTTAACCCCCACATAGCACTGTGTCGAGCAGAGTTTGTGCAGTGTGATCTTATTTTTGTAAAAGCAAAAAGTATTATATGTAGAAAGAGGCAGAGCACATTAAAGCATGGCCATGATATGGACCAAAATCTTCAGAGTGGTTATCTGTGGAGAATGAGATTGATGACAGGTGATATCACAGTTTGGTTCCCCAGGAAGCAATCCCTGAGGTGGAGGATAGCATGAGGCATGTTGATTAAAGAGGGCTATGGGAAGAAGGATCCAGGAGGCAGAGCAGAGGGAGAGCTTGAGCTTTGATGCAGGAAGCTCTAGATCTAGAACAATCTCTCAGAGTGTCCCAAGTTGGCCCAAAGTGCCCAGACCTTGATGCTTCCTGATTCCTCAGTCATTGGATGTGAGCCATCCCTTGAAGGGTGTGACATTGAATGAGGTAGCTCTCTGCAGCCAAGGCGTGATGATGAATTTTATATGACAACTTGACTGGGCTAAAGGATGCCCAGATATATGGTAAAACATTAACTCTGGGTGTGTCTATGAGATGTGTCTATCCAGAAGATACCCACTTTTGAATCAGTAGACTGAGTAAAAAGGAACACCCTTGCCAATATGGTGGGCATCATCCAATCCATTGAGAGTCCAAATAGAATAACAACAACAACAAAAAGAGTGAATTCAGTCTCTCTTCTTGAGCTGAAACATTCATCTTCTCCTGCCCTCAGACATCAGCATCTCTGGATCTCAGGCACCGGAACTCAGCCTGGGACATACACCATTGGCTCACCTGGGACATACACCACTGGCTCACCTGGGACATACACCATTGGCTCACCCGGGACATACACCATTGGCTCACCTGGGACATACACCATTGGCTCACCTGGGACATACACCATTGGCTCACCTGGGACATACACCATTGGCTCACCTGGGACATACACCATTGGCTCACCTAGGACATACACCATTGGCTCACCTAGGACATACACCATTGGCTCACCCGGGACATACACCATTGGCTCACCTGGGACATACACCATTGGCTCACCTAGGACATACACCATTGGCTCACCCGGGACATACACCATTGGCTCACCCGGGACATACACCATTGGCTCACCTGGGACATACACCATTGGCTCACCTAGGACATACACCATTGGCTCACCCGGGACATACACCATTGGCTTCCTTGGTTCTCAGACCTTTGGACTTGAAATGAATTCCACAACCAGCTTTTCTGGGCCTCCAGCTTGCAGACAGCAGATCATGGAACTTCTCAGCCCCCATAATCACATAAGCCAATTTCTCTTAACAAATCTCTTTCTGTATATCTATGTGTTTATGTTCACTGGTTCTGTTTCTCTGGAGAACCCTGACTAATACATGAGGCAATCCCTGAAGGGCCAACAGCTGGAGCCTGGATACAGTCAGCACATGCAACAGAAGGTCCTTTCTCAAAGGGGCATCTGAGATGTGCAGCATCATGATCCCCACAGGTGATTTTAAATTTCTTCCTTTTCTTTGTTTGTATGTTCTTCAATTAATGCATCTCACTGTGTCGCAAGGAAAAAAGCTATTCAAAGAAAATAAGTCATCATTCTTCAACCACATCAAAGCCAAAGAAAAGTTTGGCTCTGACTGTTGAGGTGAACAAGACCCAAAAAATAGCACAAGAGTCCAAAGGCAGAGGATTGTGTCCTTCTCAGACAACAAATAACTCACACTGTCCCAGAGAGCTTGGGTGTAAATATTAGTTCAAAGTACTGCACATAGGTTGGGCACAGTGGCTCATGCCTGTTATCCTAGCACTTTGGGAAGCCAAGATGGGAGGATCGCTTGAGCACAGGAGTTCCAGACTAGGCTGGGCATTATGGCAAAGCCCTGTCTCTACTACAAAATTAGCCTGGTCTCTACAAAACATTAGCCAGGCATGGCGGTGCACGCCTGTAGTCCCAACTACTCGAGAGGCTGAGGTGGCTTCAACCAAGGAGGTTGAGGCTGCAGTAAGCCGTGATTTTGCCACTACACTCCAGCCTGGGTGGCAGAGTGAGACCCTGTCTCAGAAACAAAAAAGAAATTACTAATGTAGGTTGGGGTGGGAGATCATTTGCAGCCAGGAGTTCGAAACCAGCCTGGGCAACATAGTGAAAACCTGTCTCTACAGAAATAGAAAACAAAAATGATTGGCTAGGTGTGGTGTTGCACACCTACAGTCTCAGCTACTCAGGAAGATGAAGTGGAAGGACCTCTTGAGCCCAGTCCAGTCTGCGTGGCAGACGGAGATCCTGTCTCAAAAAAAAAATAAAAACAAAAACAAAACAAATTCCTGTGCATGGATTAGCTAGCAAGGCTCCAAATACAGAAGCTGACAGGTGTGTGAAAAGGACTTTGGCCCAGGGCCCAACTAACCAGATTATCTGGCCTTAGGGAAGCACATGGCCTCTGCCTCCCCTACTGCAAAATGAGAGGGCTATAGACTATTCCATGGTGGCTCCCATGAACCACACCTTTTAGTCATACCTGTTATGGACTGAATGTTTATGTGCCCCACATCTGTATTCCTTCAGCTGAGTGGAGGATGTTGAGAGCAGGTGTTCATTCTCTAGCACTTCAGGCTGCCACAGTGGTGATAAAATGGGTCCAGTTTTAAATATGTGTATATAAATAAATGCTAAAAGTTGGAAGTCAGGCCCTTGTACCCTAAAATGGTAAAGTCAAGGAGATCATGGTGAAATGGTGCTGTAAATTCCATCAATGATAAAAGGTGCTGTGTATAATATTATATATTAATACTGGTGCTGTTTAAGTGCAGAATTTTATGAATTGCATATTTCTTATAAATTGGGATAGATTCAATGTTGGCACTGTAGTAATGCCCAAGGTTCCTGGCCCATTCCATCTTGTGATGCCATACTCTTCAAAATATGTACACAACGCACACACAAGTACACACACACACTAGTCCCTTCATCTGACTCCGTCTCTTCATCCTTCAGATCTCAATGTCAACATCACTTCCCCAGTGAAGTCCTCCCAGACTCCCAGTCTACCCTGGGACACCTACCCAGACTCCCCATATTATAAAAAGATACAACTGGCTGCCTACCCAGAATTCAAAACCCTCCCTTTTATCCCTCCCTGAGTCTGATTCTATTAGGCATTCACACCTGCCACTTGTTTTAGGGCAATGGTAACCTGTTCCTAGATCTAGCGGGTCCTAATTAGTCTTAACCCATCAGAATTAGGCATGCTCCTGGCAACGGTTATTGGTTCAGGATAGCTCACATGATCTAAACTGGCCAATCACATTGAAGGGAAGAGACAGCCTGGGCAAAGTAGGGAGATTTTAGCCTCTCTCCTGCTAGAAGCAAATGATGAAGTGGTGGAGCCTCAGTTGCCTCTGAGAGCCATTTTTTACCTACAAGGAGAACCAGGATGAGGCCAGCTCCAGGAGGACAAAGCAGAGAGATGGAGAGAATCTGGGTCCTCTTGACATCACTGAGTTGCTGATCATTTCTTACTTAGATCCTACCCTGTATGTGAACTGCTCTGTGTGATTAAATAGTTTATTCCTAAGCAAGTTTTAATCGAGATTTTCTGCCATTATAGCTAAAAACATTCTTTAATTACCTGCTGCCTGCAGATTTTTTTTCACTATATTCTCTGTGATCCCAGAGAATGTCTTATTTACCATAGACTCCCCAGGACCTACCAGAGTAAATAGCTCATAGTAGGTACGCAACAAATATTTGTAAATAAATGGATAACATCATCTATGCTTTATAAATGGAAGAGAAGGGAGTGGGCGTCCAACTAAAGTTGGGATGTAACCCTTGCATAGCTCAACTGTGTTTCAGCCTCTATAGAATACTAATAGTACTAATGTACCTTCATAGCTGTTGCAAACTATAGTCATGCGATGAGGTTCAAGACATGCTACCCCCAAATATAACACCTTGGCATTGGAGAAAGCAGCGGAAGCAGGATGATATGGTTTGGCTGTGTCCCCACCCAAATCTTATCTTGAACTCCCACATGCTATGGGAGGGACCCAGTGGGAGGTAATTAAATCATGGGGACAGGTCTTTTTCATGCTGTTCTCATGATGATGACTAAGCCTCATAAGACCTGATGGCATAAAAAAGGGAAGTTTCCCTGCACAAACTCTTTTCTCTTGTCTGCCCCTATGTGACGCGGTGCCTTTCACCTTCCACCATGATTGTAAGGCCTCCTCAGCCACGTAGAACTGTAAGTCCAGAAAATATCTTTCTTTCATAAATTGCCCAGCCTCAGGTATGTTTTTATCAGCAGTGTGAAAATGGATTAATACAGTAGCTTTGCAACAAATATTTGTAAATAAATGGATAACATCCTCTGGGCTTTATGAATGGAAGATAACGGAGTGGGCTTCCAACTAAAATTGGGATGTAACCCTCACCTAGCTCAACTGTGTTTCGGCCTCTATTGAATACTAATAGTACTAATGTACCTTCATAGCTGTTGCAAACTGTAGTCATGTGATGAGGTTCACGACATGCTACCCCAAGATATAACACCCTGGCATTTGAGAAAACAGCAGAAGCAGGAAGGTCACTCTCACTTTCCCCTCACCCTTCTCCCCTGAATCAGGCCAAAAAAGAATTCTCTGACATTCCCTTGAAGCAGGTCATAAGACCCTCATTCCAGAGGTGCCCTCCCAATACCCAGAAAAAAGGAATGCCTTTATCTCTAATGACACAGGGATGCAGTGAATAATCTGAACAAACAGGTCTTGCTAAGTTCCACCCAGTTTATTACCCTTAGATCACACCACTTTTGCCCAATCATACTTCTGCATGATTGTCCACTCCATCAAACCTATGCATAAAAATACGTAAGTTTCCCTGTTTCTTTGGGTCTTCATTTCTGAAGGTTCGTATGTAGTGAAAAATTTATATTAAATAAACTTGCACGCTTTTGTTAATCTGTCTCTTCTTATAGGGGCCTCAGCCATGAACCTAGCAGTCGGTGAGAAAAGAAATCTCTTCTCCCCTACTCATGTTTTATGTATTCATGAATTGTTTTTAAGTTATCTGAAATCTAGAAACGTATATGTGAGTGTGTCATGCAAGTAAAGGAATCAATTATGTGGGTGGCAGTCAACAAGTTAACATTCACCATTATTCCAGTTATTCCTCAATGCACTTCTGCACAGACCTCTCCTGGCACCACCTTGAGCATTCTGCCTTCAGACCAAGAGGCATAACACCTCAGTCCCCAGAACTGGATATCCACAATTGGAATACCCTCTTCCCAACTGTTCCAGTTATATATTGCTGTGTAACCAATTGCCCCTAAACTTAGCAAAAATTATCCTAAAACTTTAATCAGCAAACACTTATTATTTCATCATTTCAGAGGGTCAGGAATGTGAAGAGGCTTAGGTTCATGGTTCTGGTTGAAGTTCTCTCATGAGATCGCCATGAGTTGCAGCTGCTTCTAAAAGAGCTGGAGGATCTGCTTCCAAGTTCAATTACATGGCTGTTGGCAAGAGGCTTCAGTCCCTCACCATGTGGGTCTCTCTATTAGGGCTGTTCATAAAGAGAGTGAATCAGGAAAGAGAAAATGTATGCACTGAAGGCAGAAGCTGAGCCTTTTTATAACCTAATCTTGGAAATGAAAACCTATCACCTCTGCCATATGTTATTAATTAGAAGTCAGGCACCAAGGAATAAATTTCAAGAGATCTATTATACGGCAAGGTGACTATAGTTAATAATGACATATTGTATTCTTGAAAAATGTAGAGGGTGGTTGTTATGTGCTCTTACTACAAAAAATGATAACTGTGTGAGTATTGCTTTGTTAATTAGCTGGACTTAACCATTTCACCATGTAGATGTACTTCAAAACATCATTTCTTACATGACTAAAACATACAGTGTTCTCTATCAATTTAAAAATAGACAAGTAAATGCATTTAAGAATTTTTTTAATAAAAATGTTTTTCAGACTAATTCTAAAAAGAAAGAAGGAGGAGGAGGAAGAGAAGTAGTTAAACACTAAGTCCAACTCACACTCAGAAAGACCAGCCTTAAGTTACATTTCTTGAAGGGAAGAATATCAAAGACTTTGTGGACATTTTTATATATATATATATACTTTAAGTTCTAGGGTACATGTGCACAACGTGCAGGTTTGTTACATATGTATATATGTGCCATGTTGGTGTGCTGCACCCATTAACTTGTCATTTACATTAGGTATATCTCCTAATGCTATCCCTCCTCCCTCCCCCCTCCCCACAATAGGCTCTGGTGTGTGGTGTTCCCCTTCCTGTGTCCAAGTGATCTCATTGTTCAATTCCCACCTATGAGTGAGAACATGCGGTGTTTGGTTTTCTGTTCTTGCAATAGTTTGCTGAGAATGATGGTTTCCAGCTGCATCCATGTACCTACAAAGGACATGAACTCATCCTTTTTTATGGCTGCATAGTATTCCATGGTGTATATGTGTCACATTTTCTTAATCTAGTCTGTCACTGATGGACATTTGGTTGATTCCAAGTCTTTGCTATTGTGAATAGTGCCGCAATAAACATACGTGTGCATGTGTCTTTATAGCAGCATGATTTATAATCCTTTGGGTATATCCCCAGTAATGGGATGGCTGGGTCAAATGGTATTTCTAGTTCTAGATCCTTGAGGAATCGCCACACTGTTTTCCATGGTGGTTGAACTAGTTTACAGTCCCACCAACAGTGTAAAAGTGTTCCTATTTCTTGTGGACATATTTTTTAAAACCACTGCTATCACTGAATCCTTTCTCTCTTCCACTGAGTGCTTATCTTCTGGGATTAAGAGAGTCACAATGTAGAAGGCATTATGATGAGTGCTGCATCATTATCTTCATCATCATCATCATCATTATCACAAGAAAATTACCATATTAATTGTACTATTTTCAGGGCCATGCCAGGCAGTATGCTGACTGCTTTACAGACACTTAATTCTCACAACAATACTATTAAGTAGGTACTATTATTATTCCCATTAAGAGTTGAGGAAACAAAGCCCTGGGGCCGTTAAGTGACTTATTCAATGTTAAACAGCTAGTAAGTGCATAAACCAGATCTAACTACAGTCTATGCTGTTAGCTACCACTCTTCCGCTGCCTCCCATCCGCCAGTAAAGGTAACTCCACCTGTCCCAGCAACCAGGTCAGGTTCCCAAAGCCAACTGCCCACCATGTGGAAAATTTAAAATAAAATAAAACGTTGAAATCAAAGTTCAAGGTCCAAATCAGAGTATGGGAGGGTGGGAAGTTGCAATATACAGAGCATACTCAAGAATGGAGCCAAATGAATAAAGGAAAACCATGCACATACCCTATCATGCAAATCTATGCAGATATATGCAAATGAATGTAAGTGGCCGTGCTAATCTATGTAAATGACCATGCCCTGAAAAGCAAAAAGGAGGATCAGCTTTTCAGAAGGCAATTTCTCCTGGTCTCGGCTTCTCTTGGTGTAGGAGTCACCGCTGGGCAAAATGTCAAAGTCTCTAGATTGAAAAATTGAAGAAAAGTTGTACCAGAGGTGACATCCACATCTTTGCAGGAGTTCAGATACCTGAGACCCAGCTTACCTGCGGCCTGGATTGCCTGGGTCTCAACAAACTGTCAGATTCAATACATTAGCAAAAATCAGTAAAGAAAAATCCTGCTTGCAAACAAGTGTCCGTTTTCTTGTCCCATAGATATGTTAGTGAAAGATGAATTGGACATCTATCCTTCCAGGGCAATCACTCACGAACTTTGGTGTGTGTTTGAATCACACAACCAGGGTCCTTATTTAAAGTGCACTTCATTGTGCCCCTCCTGAGACTTCCTGTCAACATTTGGGTGTGAGAGTCAGCCATGCTGGAAATCTGCATTTTTTAAAACACATCCCAGGTGATTCTTGATCAGGAAGTCCATGGACCACCTTTAGAGAAAACTAGTATGTAAAAAACACAGAATTTGAGAGCAGACAGACTTGAATTCGAATCTCAGCATGACATTTACTAGCTGTGTGGCCTTGGATTGTTGAAAGGTGACATGGTACCACCATGCTCATTTGTAAACTGCAGCTAATTTTATTCTCCCTCTCAAAGCGTTGCTGTGATAACCAGAAATATACAAATACATCTGACTCTCAATAACTAAATTAGATAATTCCTTTAAAGGAGTTGGCACAATGCCTGACACAGTAAAAACTCCATAAATATTTGGTATTATGATGATGATCATTCCCTAATGAAAGGGGAAACCAGAGTCTCCCTCACCCAGAAGCCAGGCTGGCTCATAAAATACTGACTAGCACCACTGATCTGTGAATAAGCTTTTTCCTCCTCCCCCAGGAGGTGGAGCAATGCATCTGATTGGCAGATTGGCAAGAATCTGAGCTTCATTGGTCCACTGTTTGGGGGAAGAGTTAAAGTGTTACCACCTCCCTCTTCCCTTTTCTCCCTTTCTTTTCCTCCCGGTGGTTTTTTGGGGTGTTTTTGTTTTTTGTTTGCTTATTTGTTTTTGGTTTTTGGTGTGTTGTTGTTGTTGTTGTTGTTGTTGTTGTTGTTGTCGGCCTTCTCTTCCCCTTTCTTTTATCTCACTTCTTATCTTAAGAAGTTCTCAAGTTCTAGACCAGGAGAGGAGAATTCAGGAGGATGATTAGGTCCACAGGTCCAAGCCATGTCCTCCCACCCACATTAGCCAGCAACAGGCCTGATATTTTGATCCCTGACTCCTGTGTCTGTTAATTTCTCCGTCAGTCGAGAACCCACAGAGGAAAGAGGTGACCATCTGGCTGAAACCTCACCACCCAGTGTGTGCCTTCTGGGTGCCTGATCTCATGCCCAGTGGGTAAGTTCCCTTGATAGCCATTGCCTCACTTGGCAGGTTCTCCCTGAGGCCAATTATTCAGTCCTGATTAATCATGGCAACCATACTCATGCACTAATTTCAAGGCTGCCAGAACTTCCCCTCATGCAGCATCCTTTATTTACTTGAATTATGACTTTCTTTCATCAATTCTTAATCAAGTGGGTTTATGTGTGCAAAAGCAACAAACAGAATACCCACGTAAATGATACCTCAAAAAGAGAAGCCCTGGGCTCAGTCCATTAACAATTAATCATTGAGTTTTGAGGGAACTTTCAAAAGCACATAATACGTGTTTATAAACAATACCACTGCCCAACCAGCTCCTGTAAAAACAGCAGCAACACCCAGTGGGTGCAGGCTATGTGCCAAGCACACTGAGTGGCACTTTACATACATTAATTATGGCATGTAATCCTCACAACAACTCCATTTGCAGAGGACAAGTCTGAGCTCAGAGAGGATAACAGAAGACAGTGCCCAAATTCACACAGCCAGAAGTCACACTTGGGAGGCCTCGGCAGTTGGATAACCTGAGGTCGGGAGTTCAAGACCAGCCTGGCCAACATGGGGAAACCCCGTCTCTACTAAAAAATACAAAAATTAGCCGGGCGTGATGGCGGGCACCTGTAATCCCAGCTACTCGGGAGGCTGAGGCAGGCAGAATTGCTTGAACCCGGGAGGAGGAGGTTGCAGTGAGTCACGATAGCACCACTGCACTCCAGCCTGAGCGACAGAGAGAGATTCCACAAACAAAAAGTCCTCATCTTCTTCCACCACACCATGATGCCACCTTGTAACCCTCTCATCATGTATCCCCTTGTATTTGAGATTATATCAGCCAAACTCCAGGATTCTTATCTGCTTATACTCTCAGAGTAATTCCTAGATTGAAATCCTGGCTCTTCCTCTCGCTAGCTGTGTGATCCTGCGCTAATTACTTGAACAATCTGAGTCTCAATTTCCTCAACATGAAGACAGGAATAATAATCTTGCCCTGGTTATTTTATGGTAATTACTTTCTGGGGTAGCTGCGAGCATTAAAGTACAGTGATGGATATTAAAGTGCTTTGTAATCTGTAAGAAATATACAAATTACATCGGACTCTTGAACAATATAGGGGTCAGGAATGCCAACCCCCAACACAGTTGAAAATTCACATATAACTTTTGACTCCCCTAAAACTTAACTACTAATTGCCTACTCTCCACTGGAAGCCCTACCAATAACATAGTTAATTAACACATCTTTTGTGTGTTATCTGTATTATACACTCTATTCTTAGAATATAGTAAGCTAGGGAAAATAAAATGTTTCTAAGAAAAAGAAGTATTTACTTCTTTTTACTACTCATTAAGTAGAAGTGGATCATCTTAAAGGTCTTCATCCTTGTCATCTTCACCTTGAGTAGGCTGAGGAGGGATTGGTCTTGCTGTGTTAGGCGAGCAGAGGCAGAAGGAAATCTGCATGTTTGAATCTTCACAGTTCAAGCCCATGTTCTTTAAGGGTCAACTGTATTATTTTTTGATGTTATTATTTAAATTATTCTTCTGTGGTAGGCAGAATTCTAAGAGAGCACCCAGTGATCCCTGCTCCCTGGTATTCAAGTCCCAGTATAAATCCCTCCCCTTGAGTGTGCAAGGGACCTGTGACTTGCTTTTAATCAACAAAACACAACCAACGTGATGGGATGCCGTTTCCACATTGGGTTACAAAAGAATGTGACTCCTGTCTCGCTAGCAGACTCTATTACTTGCACATTCTGATAAGGCAAGCTGCCATGTCGGAGGGCCCATGTGGCAATAAACAAGAGGAAATGAGGTCCTCACTCCAACCACCACAAGGAACTAAATCCAGCCAAAGACCACGTAAGTTGGAAAGCAAATCCTTGCCCAGTGGAGCCTTGAGATGACCGAATCCCCAGCTAACACCTTAACTGCAGCCTGTGCCACAGAACCCAGATGAGCTCTGCCTGAATCCCTAAGCCACAGAAACTGTAAAACAATAAATGTGTGTTCTTCTAAGCCACTGAGTCTTGTGGAAATTTATTAACCAGCAATAACTAATATGCCATTCAATCACTGATTCATTCAAACATTCACTCAGCCCCTATGACACACCAGGCACAATACTAGGGGAGGGGACATAGAAATAACTGGGGCATGGTCTGTATCCTCAGGTTGTTCATTCTAGTGCAGGATCTGACTAGCATATAAATGAGAGCAAGGTACACAGCCCACAGGAAATAATGCGGAATCCGTGCACAGGGATGCAGCGTTAATGTGTGCACAGCAATCTCCTTCCTCAAAATGTAAGTCCTAAGTACTAAGAAATGTACATTGTTTTAGTTACAATTTAAAGGGAAAATGTAGTTTAAAATAAAGAAGAAAAGAAACACAAATGTGTCCATCAACAGGAGCATGATCCCAAAAAAGAAAACCAAAACACAGTTATATTTGCAGTCCATGAGTTATCTAGCAGCCATTTAAAATAATGAAGTAAGTCTATATCTGTCTATATAAGTCTATATATGTCGACACGGAAAAAATTCCAAGACTCATTGCTGGTTGAATTTGTTAAGAAAAAAATAGCTTCATTGTAATAGTATGAGAAACAACTATTCAATAAGATACTATTTACAATTTAAAAATAACCCATTTTGGCTGGGCACAGCGGCTCATGCCTATAATCCCAACTCTTTGGGAGGCCGAGATGGGTGTATCACTTGAGGACAGGAGTTTGAGACCAGGCTGGCCAACATAGCGAAACTTCATCTCTACCAAAAATATAAAAAATTAGCCAGTCACAGTGGTACTCACCTGTAATCCCAGCTACTTGGGAAGCTGAGGCAGGAGAATTGCTTGAACCTGGGGGGCGGAGATTGCAGTGAGCCAAGATCACCCACTGGACTCCAGTCTGGGCAACAGAGCGAGACTCTGTCTCAAAAAAAAAAAAAAAAAGTAAAATTATCCATCGTGCACACACATATGCATGAACATACACACATAAATAGCATTTACCTTCAGTGACATATAAACGTGTACCATAGGTAGAGAACAGTACAACAAGGATTAAGGACACAAACTATGGACTCAGACTTCAGGGACGCAACTTCCAGTTATGCCATTTACTGGTTATGTGACCTTGAAAACGTTTCTGAAATGCTTTGAGGCTTAGTTTCTTCATCTGTAAAATGGAAATGATAATGGTGGTATGGTTTGGCTGTATCCCCACCCAAAATCTCATCTTGAATTGTACATTTGTAGAATTTGTAATCCCGTAATCACCATGTGTCAAGGGAGAGACCAGGTGGAGGTATTTGAATCATGGGGGTGCTTTCCCTATGCTGTTCTTGATAGTGAGTGAGTTCTCACGAGATCTGATGGCTTTATAAGAGGCTCTTCCCCCTTTTCTCAGCACTTCTCCTTCCTGCTGCCTTGTGAAGAAAATATCTTGCTTCCCCTTTGCCTTCTGCCATGACTGTAAGTTTCCTGAGGCCTCCCTAGACATGCTGACCTGTGAATCAATTAAACCTCTTTTCTTTACACATTATGCAGTCTCAAGCAGTTCTTTACAACAGTATGAACACACACTAATACAAATGGTATATACATCATAGAGTTATTGTGAGGATCAAATGAGCTAACATAAAGCTGATGCAAAGTAAGTCCTCAATGAATGTTTGCTATTATCAATACTAGTACGATGGTTATTATTACTCCCATGACCACTCATGATCTGGAAAGATACATACAAAATGAAAATAATGAAAATAAAAGAGAAAAATAATGATAATAATATAAACAACAGGGGTATTGGAATGAGAATGGAGAACAAAAGGGTCTTTAGACATATCTGTAATTTCTATTTTTTACAGGGACAACAGTTCAGGTATTGTGTAACTAACAACCAAAATCAAGAAATAGATAGTCAAATAAATAGTCAATTGAAACCAACACATAGTCAAATAGTAGTACAGGTGCTCAGGTATCATGGGGCACAAAGCAGGAAAGTACTCCGTTTTCTCTGAAAATGGAGAGGGTGTCAAGGCAGGCTCCATGGAAAATGTGATTCGCCCAGAAGTCACCCGTCCCACTGATATTTTCTCCAAGTACAAATTTTCCTCTTTGTCATCTTTGCCTGAAGACGTGCTGTGAGGCCTTCCAGAGTTCCCTACAGATTGATAAAAGTCCTGCTGAGAACCCAGGGAAGCAGGGGGTTGGGAGGCAAAGGCTGTTCCCAAATTTTCCCAGAAACCCAGGAGGACATAGGCTGGGCCAGCTGCCAGCATGACCTGGCTGGACCCCCCAGGATACCCAGCAAACTCTTCCAGCCCCACCGAACTGTGCATTAATAAACTCATAACGAGCTGTCTTCCCATTCCAGGCTGCTGCTGCTGCTGAGTGCTGCTGAAGGATGCCTGTGTCTTGTGAAGAGGTTTGGCTGGTAATGGTGATGGATGGCCCTTCCTCTGCCTGCCCTCCCTCATCTGCCTTGATCTGCCAGGTCACTGGGCTGGTGGGGGCTGCAGACTGAAGTGAGGAAACCCACAGGAGGGGCTTCTGAATGGAAGCAACTAAATCTCCCAGCACCTTGGGGCTCAGACCACAGTTGGGATCTCATTAACTCCAAGCTCTAACTAAGTGCCCACCATGAATGAGCATCTCCTTTTGAAGCAATAAATTCACCCAGAGGAAGAATTAACCGAACCAATAAGAGTAGGAGGGAGTAGAGAAGAAAAATTTATCAACAACCTCCTCATTGCTTGTCCATTCTTCCTCATTTAACTTAGCCAATAAACTTTTTTCCCAATTATTTTATTTTCTTTTTTTGTCAGTCTCTGCTTATCTGTAATTATTTTATTTTTATCATCCAATAGTCTTTTAATATCGTCACTATTATTATCTCCCATTTTATGGATGAGAAAACTGAGGCTTGGAGAGGTTCTGACTTATTCAATAGTACACAGCTAAGAAGCAAATGGGCCAGGCGTGGTGGCTCATGCCTAGCAACCCCAGCACTTTGGGAGGCCAAGGTGGGAGGATTGCTTGAAGCCAGGAGTTCAAGACCAGTGTGGGCAACAAAGCGAGGCCCCATCTGTACAAAATTTTTTTTGCAAAGATTAGCTGGGTGTGGTGGCATGCATCCCAGCTACTCAGGAGGCTGAGGCGGGAGGCTCCCTTGAGCCCAGGAGTTGAAGGCTGCAGTGAGCTATGATGGCACCACTGCACTCCAGGCTGAGAGACAGAGCAAGACCCCATCTCAAAAGACAAAAAAAGAAGCAGTAAATAAATTTGGTCCTCATCACATTGTTTATGTCCATTTCACAGATAAGAAAACTGAGGCTTGGGAGATCAGGTGGCTTTCTGAGGGAGGACCATATGGTTGGGAAGTGATGTAGTCATTATTTCTTTTTTTTTTTTGAGATGAAGTCTCACTGTGTTGCCCAGGTTGGAGTGCAGTGGTGCGATATCAACTCACTGAAACCTCCGCCTCCTGGGTTCAAACGATTCTCCTGCCTCAGCCTCACAAGTAGCTGGGATTACAGGCACGCACCACCATGACGGACTAAATTTTGTGTTTTTAGTACAGATGGGGTTTCACCGTGTTGACCAGGCTGGTCTCAAACTCCTGACCTCAGGTGATCTGCCCACCTTGGCCTCCCAAAGTACTGGGATTATAGGTGTAAGTCACCACACCCGGCTGATGTGGTCATTATTTCTGAACTCAAGTGCAGAGTTGATTTGATGCCTAGAGACGGAAAGAGCATCTGACCTTCTTCATCAACCACCTGGAGGCTGGATCAGACTTTTTCTGATCCTCTAAAAGTGGTCCCTGGTTCACCCCGAGCAGAATCAAACTAGGGCACATGTTAAAATGCAGATTAGCTGGTCCTGCCCCCAGTCTTTGAAACAGACACTCTCACCAAAAGATCTGGAGTCTGCATCTTAAATAAACACCCCAGAAAGAGTCTCAAGCATGCTGGAGCTTGGGAACTACAGCACAGGCATCCCTCTCTGAGGCTTGGTACATCTTGATCCATGAAGAACAAGGCAGCTTTTGCAAGAGCGCTGTTTAATACTAGTGAGCCAGATTTTTTAATCTATCATCATCCTTAATCAGAGATCTATCATCATCTCTTAATCAGAGATCTAAAGCTGGCAGACTTGAGAATTTATTTGGCCAGCTGTTTAGTCTCTTGGACCAGTGTTCTGAAAGAATCTAGTCATGGTCCTAAACAGAGACCACCTTGGTTCACATCCCAGCTCCCCCAGCCTCCACCTGTGCTGCTCACACATGCTGACCTCAATTTTCTCAGCTGCCAAATGGGGTAATAGTAGTTCTTGCCTCCTAGTTATATGAGAGACTTAAGTACGTTCATTGATAGAAAGCTTATAAAAGAGTGTCTGGAATAGAGTAAATGCTCAATAAAGGTTAGCTATCAACATTAAAATGTAGATTTCTGCCGGACGCATTGGCTCGTACCTGTAATCCCAGAACTTTGGGAGGCCGAGGTGGGTGGATTGCTTGAGGTCAGAAATTCAAGACCAGCCTGGCCAATATGGTGAAACCCCATCTCTTCTAAAAATAAAATCAGTCAGGCATGGTGCTGGGCGCCTTTAGTCCTAGCTACTGAGGCAGGAGAATTGCTTGAACCCAGGAGGGGAGGTTGCAGTGAGCCGAGATTGTGGCACCGCACTACAGCCTGGGCGACAGAGTAAGACTCAGTCTCAAAAGAAAAGAAAATAGAATAAAACGCAAATTTCTAGATTTTCTTGATTTCCTCACCACCACACTTACCTGGATCCAGGTGGTGTCTGCCCACTTTCGGTGGTGCGGAAGGCTGTTGGATCACCCACAGCACTTAGTCACCTGGCCATCCCCATGGGATGGGCATGCTGCAGCCAGTCCTGCAGGCCTTTGCATTGGTGACCCTATGGGCTTCGTTGAAATCACATGTCCATCATTGCTCCTCCCCAGGAGCCACGAATTCCAGCACTCATTTCACAGCACCAGCCCTGGGGCTGCCCTGGGACTCCACACCCACATTCTGGTGATAGACCTGGAGCAAGAGGCTTCCAAGCCCCCTCAATCAAACTCTTGCTTTCCTGCCCAGCCTTGTTGCTCACCTCTCTCCCCCTCCAACTTCAACACCAGTTGGATCATTGCAATTACTCAGCAGTAGTATCTTGCCATCCCGTGAAGTATGAACTCAGAGTTCCAGAGACAGTCCTTCTAAGACGCGTTCCCCTGGCTAACTTACTCTTGTGCATTCTAGTCTCAGCTGAAACGTTAGTTCTTCTAGAACACTTACTTGGCCTGCAGAGGCTGAATGAGCTGGCCCACTGTGTGCTCCTTCAGTCCCCCGCATTTCCTACTAACCTGCACTTATCACATTGGGTTTTGGTTACATGTTAATTGTCTCTCCCCTTATAGACCAGTAGATTCATGAAGATGGAGTATTTTCCTTGTTCACCCTTGAATGCTCAGTACCTAACAAAATACTTAGCACATAGCTGACACCCAATAAACATGTGTTGAATGGATGGATAACACAGAGTTTCTGTTCAGGTACAGGAAGAGGGACCAAAATTCTGTTTACAAAAGCAAGCAAGAAAGAGACAAGACAAGCATTTACTGAACACCTACTATACACAAAGTTTCACAATAATCTTATGAAGTAGCTGTTATAAGCCGTTTTTTTTAATCTTTTTTGAGGAGGAGTCTCGCTCTCTTGCCCAGGCTATACTGCAATGGCTCGATCTTGGCCCACTGCAACCTCCGGCTTCCGGGTTCAAGCAATTCTCCTGCCTCAGCCTCCCAAGTAGCTGGGATTGCAGGTGCATGCCACCACGCTCAGCTAGTATTTTTTGTATTTTAGTAGAGATGGGGTTTCACCATGTTGCCCAGGCTGGTCTCGAACTCCTGAGCTCAGGCAATCCACCCGCCTCGGCCTCCCAAAGTGCTAGGATTACAAGCATGAGTCACCGCGCCTATAAGCCCCTTTATAAGAAAACTGAGGCTCAGAGAAGTTAAATGGTTTGTTCGAGGCCATTGAGGTAGAACAGAGGTCAGCAAAAGTTTTTCTATAAAGGGACAGGTAGCAAATACTTTTTAGGCTTTGTGAGTCACATGGTCTGTGTCATAGCTATTCAACTCTGCCAGTGTAGCACAAAAGCAGTCATAGACAATACATAAACAAATGGGTTGGGCTGTGTTCTAATAAGATTTTATGTATAAAATGGGCAAGGGGCAGGATTTGACCTATGGACTGTAGTTGGTGAACCCTGAGTTAGACAGTCATCTAAGAAAGATGGAACCCATGTTTGTCCATTAGGTATGAAAGCCTCTCATACAAGAAGCTGGAGGAAGACAGGTTCATAGAAAAAAACAGTGAAGATCCAGGAAGGGGTGTTTGCTATGAGAAAGACCAAAGCAAATACAGTCCATCTCATCATGAGAGCTCATATCCTTTACTTTTCTATAAAACATTGATTGATCAACTACTGTGTGCTAGGACTTTGCCAAGTGTTTGGGGGACCCAACTATGAGTAAGGCCAGTTCCTGCCCTCTCTTAACCTATAGTGTATTAGACTGTTTTCACACTGCTATAAAGAAATGCCCGAGACTGGGTAATTTACAAAGGAAAAAGGTTTAATTGACTCACAGTTCCAAATGGCTGGGGAGACCTCAGGATACTTACAATCATAGCAGAAGGCAAAGGAAAAGCAGGCACCTCCTTCACAAGATAGCAGGAGAGGGAGAGAGAGCATGAAGGGGAAAGAGCTCCACGCTTATCAAACAACTGGATCTTTTGAGACTTACTCACTGTCAGGAGAACAGCATGGGGAAAACCACCTCCAGGATCCAATCACCTCCGACCAAGTTCCTCCCTCGACACATAGGGATTACGATTCCAAATGAAATTTGGATGGGGACACAGAACCAAACCATATCATACAGAATGGTAAATGAAATGATAATTATGCACGTTCTTTCCGTCATTATATATTTACCCAGCACCTACTGTGTGCTGCAAATGAGACTACAGCTGTGAACAAATCAAGGCTTGGTCTCTGTTCTTAGGGAGGTTACAGCCCAGCTGCAGAAAAGGACATGAAATAATAATCACACAGATAAATATTTAATTACAAATTTGGATAAATGCCATGAAGGAAATAACATGATGCTATGAGAGAGAATAACAAGAGAAAATTCATTTAGGTTGTCAGGGAGAAGGCTGGTCAGGGAAGAACTCTCTGGAGAAATGGTAAATGCTAGAAAACTGAGACAGCAAAAGGTAGAGGCAGTTCAAAGGAAGTAAGGTTAGAAGAGGCTTCTGGAAGGCCATGCCATTTGAACTCGACTTGGAAAGATGAGTGGGACTTGGAAGTGCAGGAACCAGCCTGCCACATGCAGTTGTACAGACTGTGCACTGCTCAACTCCAGCAGGCACATTCACATGAACACAGTGGGAATGGCACCCCCTAGGGTTGTGCAGTTGTACAACTGTCTCCAGCAACGCTGTGCTGCAGTGGGGAGGAAAAGCATTCCTAAAGAAGGGAACAAGGCACCAGGTAATAGTTAGCAGTCCCTTAATTTCACCAGGACTGTGAACAAATTGCCGGGCCTTAAATGCTTCCTGTTCGGTGTTCTCCCTCTACCTTTTCCTCCATGGCCTGCAGTTTGTGCATCATAGGGCATTCTCAGACCTCCTCAGCAGCTGTGATGAATGTTTTCTTATTGCCGGTAACCATTCCCCTGCGAGTCCCTTGCCTGGTTCCCCATCAGCCCTCCTTCTGGCTGCCGTGTGTTAAGAGGGTACTCAGCCCCATACTTATTACTCCAGTTTAATGAGCTGGTGGCAAAACTTGCTGATATAAAATTTATATTTATTGAATCTGATTGTCCCTGAGCCTACTTCTGCGTGTGTAGCCTGCTTGTCCTAGAAGCTGGGACCACTCTGGATTATTGTGTTACAGTTTTATTGATGGGTGACCCATTTGCTCATTTCTTTGTACAGGAAGTCACACCCCCTCCCATCTCCACTGACTGGGTGCAGGCTGGTTTTCCACCTGGCAACTCTCTAAGCCAAGTGGGGAAGAATTAGGGCAGGAGTCCAAATTCATGTGCCTGCCAGGACCAGGCAGGCATGACAAATTAGTGAATTGGGCTGGGAGAGAGGGGAAGAGACAAACTAGAGAGCACAGACATCACCTAAAAGGGATGGCCCTACTCGGTTCCTGGCCATTGTTGCCAGCCCATATGCAAATGATCCCCATTGTGAGAGGATCTTCAATTTTCCAAGAATTTGGGAAAGGGGGATTTGTGTGTGCGTTTCTGATATCTTTCCAGTTTAAATACCTGCAATTAATTTTTAAGGATATTTTAACATAGAAGTCGAACAAATTACTTCTGGAGGTCAAATCCAACCCTTGGATTTCTGTTCACCATCTCTGAGCTCAAGGAAGCTGAAAAATCTGAAGATAAGAACACCCTTTCCTGGGGGAAACCATAGGTCATCTGACCTGAAAGAGGCCAACTTTTTCAAGGCAGAAAGATGTGCTGCTTAAGAGAACAGGCTTTAGAGTCAAACAGATTTGAATTCAAATGCAGGCTCCACCCTCCTTGTGTGACCTTGGGCAAGTCCTTCACCTGCTGAACCTCAGGTCCCTCATCTGAGAACCAGAGAGAAGTCTACCTGCTTTGCGGGGTTGCTATGTGGAATTAAGGCTTGCTTCGACCCAGTGAAACATGAGCACAATGATGTGTATTTGTTCCAGGAAGAAACTTTAAGAGCCAATGCACTATGTGCTATGTGCTCCTTCTTGTACTGTGACCACATGTCACAATTTGGAGCCTCCATCATCCTGGGTTCCTCAGTAACAATGAGGAAAAGATTCCCCTGCTGACCTTCAGCAGACACACAGCATGTGGAAAAAGTAAGTTCTATTCTAGCTAAACCATAGAGTATTTGGAATTCTTTTTTTCTTTTGTTACTGCAGCAAAGCCTGCCCCATCCTGACTGGTATGTAGGATGGGGTAGGCTTGCTGTAGCAACAAAAAATTACAAAATTACTGAATTTTGCAATTACTTTTCATTGCAAAAACTGCAAAATTACAAAACTAGTACATTTTGCAACTACTTTTAATTGCAAAAACCACAATTACTTTTGCACCAACCGAATATCTCATAACGTTGTTCTAAGAGTTAAATGAATTATTAAATATACATGAAACACAGAACAGTGCCTATACATGGTAAGCCCTTCTAATTATTGGCTTTGTTATAATATCAAATAATTCCAACATTTCAGTGGCTTACAACCACAAAAGTTTACTTCCTGGTTTCTTGCTAAAGGGCAGCCCCTCTCTGGGATAAGCCCTAAGATGTACCATTCTTGTGACAGAGGAAAGGAACAAGGGAGCTGGCAGAAAAGTTGCTCAGACATCCATCACATCCCTCCAGACACCACTGGCCAAAGCAAGTCACAGGGCCAAGTCCAATATCAGTGGGACAAGAACGTTGCTCCTCTCACTGGGAGGCATGTCAATCACACAGCAATGAGCAGGAATGTATAATCCTCTTATCAGGAGGCAAATAATGGCGGGGGGGGAATTATAAAATCTAAAATACCCCTCAGTAAAAGTTAGTGATTATGCTTTTCGCACATGGTAAAAGGAGTCGGCAGGGAAAAGTTCGGGCTCTGAAGTACAAAGATATAGGGGAAGATGAGGAGGATGACTGGGAGTTTGTCCTTTTATTTGGCCTCTTGGATATCACGGTTGGGAGACACAGCCAAAGGAGCCAGTTTCAACATAAAATCCAAACACAGGCTGGGCGTGGTGGCTCACACCTGTAATCCCAGCACTTTGGGAGGCCACGGCAGGAGGCTCACTTGAGGTCAGGAGTTCAAGACCAGCCTGGTCAACATGGTGAAACCCTATCTCTACTAAAAATACAAAAATTAGCCAGGTGTGGTGTTGCCCACCTGTTATCCCAGCTACTCAGGAGGCTGAGGCACGAGAATCTTTTGAACCTGGGAGGCAGAGGTTGCAGTGACCCGAGATTGTGCCACTGCACTTCAGCCTGAATGACAGAGCAAGATTCCATCAAAAAAAAAAAAAAAAAAAAAAAAAACAAGGACTGTCTTAGGTCCTAGGTCCACAGGATAAAATATGACTCAGAGCCAGAGTAGCCGAGAAAGGCCTTCTCTCCACCCTGGGACTAGGATGCAGCAAGAAATGGACACAGATGCAGTGTTTTACATCATCTCCAGGGATTGTCATTTTTGGAGGGTGGAGGACAGAACTCCCTGACCAAGGGCTTGGCATTTTCAGAGGCACCAACTCAGTAGCCACAGTGAATGTCCTTCCTTCTCACGTCTTATCAGACAGCCAAGGTCAGCCAGAGGATGCAGAGTGGAAGCTGAGAGGACTGGTCAGGGGGACACGTGAGAAACCCGTGGGACTACAGGGATGATGAGGGAAGACTCAGGGCTGGGTCCACGGGCATCATGTGTTATGCAGTCAAATGCATGAACCAGCAAACGCTGAACCGTCCTAGTCAACAAGTCTCTTTTGGT
The DNA here is from genome assembly GCF_007565055.1 of Rhinopithecus roxellana. NCBI lineage: Eukaryota > Metazoa > Chordata > Mammalia > Primates > Cercopithecidae > Rhinopithecus > Rhinopithecus roxellana. Next base: position 46,015,774 of record NC_044568.1, read on the forward strand.
CCTCACAGGTTGCTGAGCTTGGCAAAATCAGGTCACTAGTAAAACTGTACACACACAAGGGCAAGATGTACGCACACCCAAAAATTATCTCTAGGCAGAAATATGCAGACAGCACCACTGGACATTCAGAAGGCGTTTTCTCACCTCAACAGGCTTGGGGAAAGGGGTATGCTGCCAAAAGGAAGGCCAAGGTGGCAGCTGTGACTGCCAGCTGGTGTCAAGATGGGATGGGAAAGCAGCAAAGGGGTGGTGATGCTCCCTTCTGGAAGTCCCCAAGACGCAGACTATATTCTGGAAGGAGATGAGTAACTATGGGTTGGAAATGAGGGTTAATATTAACATTATTCAATAATTATTATTAAAAATATTTTTAAAGCTTGTAATTAGGTTGGCTCATATGAAATTGATATTTGACCAACTCTCATATGACCAGACTCATATGAATTGATATTTCACCGGTTCTGACCTGGGCGATTTCATAAAGCACAGTTTCACAGGGGGCAACCTAACATACACCAGACACTGTGCTAGGCAGTTAACACATAATCATTTTATTCAATACCCATCTAGCCCTCAGTATTAGTCCATCTTCATGCTGCTGATAAAGACACACCTGAGACTGGACAATTTACAAAAGAAAGAGATTTAATGGACTGAGAGTTCCACGTGTCTGGGGAGGCCTCACAATCCTGGTAGAAGGTGAAAGGCACATCTCACATGGTGGCAGATAAGAGAAGAGAACTTATGCAGGGAAACTACCCTTTATAAAACCGTAAGATCTCATGAGACTTATTCACTATCACAAAAATAGCACAGGAAAGACCTACCTCCATGATTCAATTACCTCCCACCGGGTCCCTCCCACAACACGTGGGAACTGTGGGAGCTACAATTTAAGATAAGATTTGGGTGGAGACACAGCCAAGCCATATCACCCTCCGAGGCAGATTCCATTACTATCTCCATTTAACAGAGGAGACTGCGGTTAAATTATTTGCCTGAGCTGGGCGTGGTGGCACGTGCCTATAAACCCAGCTACTCAGGAGGCTGAAGCAGGAGGATCACTTGAACCAAGGAGGTCAAGGCTGCAGTGAGCCATGATCATACCACTGCATTCCAGCCTCTAAGATAAAAATAAAAAATAAATTTAAAAAAATTATTTGCCCAGCCGGGTGCAGTGGCTCACGCCTATAATCCCAACACTTCAGGAGGCCGACATGGGCGGATCATGAGGTCAGAAGATCAAGACCATCCTAGCCAACATGGTGAAACCCCAACTCTACTAAAAATACAAAAATATTAGCTGGGTGTGGTAGGTGCATGCCTGTGGTCCCAGCAACTTGGAAGGCTGAGACAGGAGAATCACTTGAACCTGAGAGGCGGAGGTTGCAGTGAGCTGAGATCATGCCACTGCACTCCAGCCTGCTGACAGAGCATGACTGTCTCAAAAACAAACAAACAAACAAAAACTTATTTGCCCAATGTCACATGGCTAATAAATTACAGACCTAAGATATAACCCAGAGGGTGAGAATCTGGGGCCCAAACCTTTCACTACAGGGCTCCGGATGCTCAACGTGGGTTCCAAGGATCAACAGCAGCAAGCCTTTCCTGGGAGCTTGTTTGAAATGCAAAGTCTTATTTGCACATCCATGATCACGGCAGCATTATTCACAATAAGCAAAAGATGGAAACAACCCAAATGTCAGCATGCTGACTGATGAATGGATAAAATGGATAAATGTAGTATATACAACAGTATATTATCCAGTCTTAAAAAGGAAGAAAATACTGACATATGATGCACCTTGAGGACATTGTGCTAGGTAAAATAAGCCAGTCATAAAAAGACAAATACTGTGTGATTCCACTTATATGAGGTCCCTAGAGTAGTCAAATTCATAGAGACAAAAAGCAGAATGGAGGTTGCTGGGAGTTGGGGAGAGGGAAGAATGGGGAGTTGTTTAATGGGTAGAGTTTCAGCTAAAAACTGAAGATAAAAACAGTTCTAGTTATACAACAACGTGATACACTTAATGCCACAAAACTGTATACTTAAAAATAGTTAAAATGATAAGCTTTGTATTATGTATATTTTATCACAATAAAAATGATTTCAGGCCGGGCATGATGGCTCACATCTGTAATCCCAGCGCTTTGGGAGGCCGAGGCAGGCGGATAGCCTGAGGTCAGGAGTTCAAGACCAGCCTGGCCAACATGGTGAAACCCCGTCTCTACTAAAAATACAAAAATTAGCCAGGGATGGTGGCCTGCACCTGTAATCCCAGCTACTCAGGAGGCTGAGGCATGAGAATCGCTTGAACCCAGGAGGTGGAGGTTGTAGTAAGTCATGATTGCTCCACTGCACTCCTACCTGGGAGACAGAGCAAGACTCTGTCTCTAAAATTGATTAATTAATTAATTCACAAAAGGCAGAGTCTCAGGACATGCCAAGTTTGTTTTTTGTTTTTTTTTAAAGACAGGGTCTTGCGCTGTTGCCCAGGCTAGAGTACATAGAGCGCAGTGGTGCAATCGTGGCTCACTGTAGCCTCAAGCTCCTGGGCTAAGGAGATCCTCCTGTCTCGGCCTTCTGAGTTCCTAAAACTACAGGGGCATGCCACCATACCCAGCTCATTTTTTTAGTTTTTTAGAAATGGAGGTCTCATTTTGTTACCCAGGATGGTCTTGAACTCCTGGCCTCAAGTGATTCTCCTGCCTTGGCCATCCAAAGTGCTGGGATTACAGGTGTGAGCGACTGTACCCAGCCAAGACTTGCCTTTATGATAAGATCCTCAGGTATCCTGTGCACATTAACACTTGAGGAGCACTACTACTGACTAGACTATCAGGCCGCCCTTATAGGGATGGCCGTTTACAGGGAAGAGTACAAGGTAGCATAAATGCAGAAAACAAGGGGGAGCAGCTCTGAACACAGGTTCCCCTTTGCAGGTGTGCTCCATGCTTAGGATGCAATTGCACTCCAGCCCCCTCCCTTTCCCACCCTACACCAGGAAGTGCTCTTGACTAACGGAGTCTTGGCGTGCCAGCCATCAGCTGGGACAACACGGCTTGCTTCCCCCACCATGTTTAGCTTGGCTGCTTGGAGCCCCTTGGCTGCCAACTGAAGTCACCGTAGTGCTCTGAGCTCTGCTACAGATGAAATTAATTCCTCCAGAGCTGAGGGAGCCTGGGCAGGCAGAGGAGCGGGCGCTGGGCTGGTGGAGCAAACTGCTTTGGCAGCAGCTGTTCCATTTGGGGAACTAATGAGACTCGAGGAAAAACCTGCCGAGGGATGCCAAGTGCTTGTTTGTTTGTGGAGTTGATATAGCCTTGGCCAAATTGGACAATGATGCAAAAATGTCCATCATTTTTTTTTTTCTGTTCAATTTTGTGACTCCGTCTTGCATTTCAGAAGAAGAAGGATTAAAACTGTGTCTGTCGCCAGGCTACCCCTCAGTTCCACAGCGATTCAGAGAAGATAAGCACCTTACAATGCAGGTATTCCAAAAGATCATTGTCTGCATTTCCTACTGACTCATTCACCACCAAGCCCCGATCTCACCTCCTAAGTGTTTTTTTCAAAACTGTTTGGTTCTCTGCTGCTTTTTGTAGCCAATGCATATCTCTTTGCAGCCGATATAACATTTTAAAAGCCGCAAACCCAGGTGAGCAAAAATATAATCTCTTTTACTTCCTTATAACTGAATTTTATTATTTTTCAGGGCCCCCACTCTATGTGGCTACAGTAAACCTAATCCTGTTCAATTGAGGATAAACTCAGACAATTCAGGAAGAACTCAGCAAATTCAAGGTTTCATTGGTTATTTCATGGTCTACTTCCTTCTGCCTTCTCCTTCCAGTTGCATCGCATTTCTGGGAGGTGTTCATAGCATCATGGCATTGGTGGGGGGCATTCTTTGGCCCTTGGATATCCCTTTGGTAGCCACTGAGAAGTTGCTTCTCTTCAATCAACGTCGTTACTCCTCTTGACTTCATGGGGACTTAATGCTTTCTGGTCCCACTAGTCAGTGATGGCCATTTTCCATCATTCCCTGTACAAGGCTCTCACCACCCCCACCATGCTAACCTTGGCCACAGAAGCATGTTCTCTTCTCCTAGGAGATGCTGGGGATGTTGATGACGCAGTGAGCCTGCCCCTGACCAGTGTTGACTCAGACAACACTAACAGCCACCTCTTATCTACCATTTCAAGCTGAGCCGGGTAGAAGCTTCTCTGAAAGGCCTGACAGCTGAGGCACCAGTCCCCAACGCTCTTGACCTCCCAACCTCACTAGAGTTTACTTAGGCAACCCCTCCCCTACTTGAGAGTCAGGTGAGGGAACAAGAGCCAAAGTTCTTTCCAAAATAGACTTGTGGCAGATTGGATTTCCCAAAGATGGGGGCAATAATGTCTCTTGTCCAACTTGCTCTTCTTATAATGTAACCTTGATACTCCATCCATGGAGTGGTGGAGTCTGTATCTCCTTCTGTTTTAGTCCATTTTCTATTGCATATAACAGAATACCTTAAACTGGGAAATTTATAAAGAAATGAAATTTATTTCCTAGAGTTCTGGAGGCTGAGAAGTCCAAGGTCAAGTCGGTTGCATCTGGTGAGGGCCTTCTTGCTGGTAGGGACTCTCTGCAGAGTTCTGAGGAGGGCACTACATGGGAAGGGGGCTGAGTGTGCTAGCTCAGGTGTCTCTTTCTTATAAAGTTAGCAATGCCGCTCCCATAATAGCCCATTAATTCATTAACCCATCAATCCATGAATGAATTAATCTATTCATGAGGGCAGAGCATCCACGGTCCAATCACCTCTTAAAGGCTTCACATTTCAATACTGCCACATTAGGGTTTTAAGATTCAACCTAAGTTTTGGAGGGGATAAACATTCAAACCATAGCACCTTCCCTTGAACCTGAGCAGAACTTTATGACTGCCTCCATCAATAGAGGACGGTGGAAGAGATACTATATGACTTCCAAGGTGAGATCATTTTAAAGCTATGCATTTCTATCCTCCTCTCTTGGGATACTTGCTCTTAGCACCCAAATCCCATGCTGCAGAAAAGTCCAAGTAGCCATGGAAAGACTTGTGGAGAGGACTGAGATCCCTGACCCTAGCCCCAGCTGAGTTTTCCAACAGTCAGCACCAACTTACCAGCCATATGAACGAGCCATCCTGAAAACAGATCTCCTAACCACCTCCCAACCCCACTCCATCAAGCCATCCCAGCTGATGTCACTGGAGCAGAGAAGGACCTGCCCAAACTGCAGAACAGTAAGCAAAATAAATAATAACTGTTGTTTTAAGCCACTAAGTTTTGGGGTAGTTTTTGCACAGCAATAAATAACTGATTCCATACTTATCCACACCTAATTCTCTTGTATCTCCTTGTTTCTGTCTCTTCCCAGGGAGATGTTATCATTTCTGTAGTGATAAAATTGCCTCTTCATCTACCCTTTCCAAGTTTATTATGATATAAACCATACATCCTAAGCTCTTTAGGACTTAAGCTTTTGAAACCATTAAAAACAACCTGGCTTTTATAAAGCAAAATCCTTGGTTTTCAAAATTATTGTCAGTTGCCAAGCATTTCAAAAACCTGTTTTGAAACTCAAAAGCTGAGCGTTGGCTTTTTTTTTTTCCTTCCTCTGTGCATTCCTGCCGTAACAGCCATCCCTGGATGGTGATGAGTATGGAATACTGCAGTCTCAGGTGGGAGGGCGAATGATATATGAAATTTCCAGAAGTGGTGGGATGTACTGGGTAATATAATACTATCATGCTATTTTTACCCAAGCAGATACAAATCTCCAGTGTGCAAGGTTATCCTGTTCCTTCATTTTATTTAAATCAACTTCAATCCAACTCTGGGAGGCCATCCACTGTCCTGGTGGAAAACGGGACTTCAGTGATTATCAGAACACCTTTTCTGAGCACCACCCCCTACCCACAAGGGGTGAACAAAAGTTCTCAGGTCTTAGCCCTATTCTTTCAAGGCAATACTCACACACAGGTTTTGGTTTTGCCCCAATGTGCATCTCTGCTGAGATGCACACTGTCAAAGCCAGTCAGCAAAGATAGTTAGATAGTCAGTATTTTCAACTTTGCAGGCCATACAGTCTATGTTGCAACTACTCAGTTCCGCTGTTGTATTGCAAAAGCAGCCACAGACAAATCCATAAATGAATGGTCTCGTTTGTGTTGCAATAAAACTTCATTTACACAAACAAGTGGCAGCCATAGTTTGCTGACTCTGGGTCTAAGCCCACACAAGTCCCTTGAATTCCTGTGTTTCTCTGATTATGTCCCAGGGAGAGGCATCAAAATAGTTTCTTTTGAAACGGTATCTCTGTCACTCAGGCTGGAGTGCAATGGTGGGATCATGGAATATCCAATGAGGCTTCACTGGAGCTTATGCTTGGGCATAAGGGAGGCGGCACGAGAGGGAATTCCTTAAACCAATTCCCTGAAAAGAGTGGGTAGGGCTTTTTTATTAGGCAAAACATGGAGATTGACATCGGGGGAGGGTCTGCAGGCTGTACTGGGCAAGGCACATGAAGGGTAGGGTGTGCAGTTCAGTATATCAGGTTGCAATGGCTGTTTGGAGTCATGGGTCACCTGGTGGTCTGGCCAGCAGCAACAAGGCTATAAATCCACTGTTCAGCATTCCTTCCCAAGGTGGGATACTCTGCAACCTTGGTTATCTCCTAGAGCCAGTTCCTGGAATTCTTAGCATTGAGGTAGTGGTGTGGGTTTGTGATCAGTGAGACTGCATGAAAGAATGCTCTAGAGCATGTGAGCTGAACCAACCCCATCTCTACTGTGTCTCATTCCCCACTGAGAGAATTTATTCTCCCTCTTCTTAAGGAGAAAGAGCAGTGGTTTCCTCTTTTGGAGCTACTTCCTGCCAGCCAGGGTCATTGTTTCTGCCTAATTTATGAGGTCATAAAAACCTCTTGATTTAGTGTTTTATAGGAGCTTGGCTCCTCCTGGGGTGGAAGGGGTTGGAATCCTTGCACCACTATGAGTTTGACATGAACTGTTGAAGCCTGGAAGACAAACTTCAACCACCTGCACCCCTGTTGAATATAACAGATAATTATTTTTAAAATCAAATAGCACACAGTAATAATTAACAAAATGCTTAAGCTCAGTTTAACAATGCTTGTAAGAAGGGATTGAATGCCATTTGAAATTTAGGTTAGCAGGCTGGAAAACCAGTCTCCTGTTGTCTGAAATATAAAGCAAACAGACTTTTAATAGACGCATTTCTATGGAAACAGAAGAAAAACAAGCATTAATGGTGGGCATAATCTATCCAGATGTTAGATTCAAAGCATCTTTAGTTACAGAGGAAGGCAGTGGCAATCTGACATGTTCTCACCTGTATCGTAAAGAATAAGCTTTAGCTTGCAGGGAATCAGGAAAAAGACAGTAGAAATCCTATTAAGTCAGAAAATGGAAGAAAAATTTGAAAACATTAGTTTGGAGACTTATAGTCCAGAAAGGACTTAAGATTCAATCCAAATAGTGGCAAATAATTTTTCTTTTTTCTTTTTTTTTTTTTTTTTTTTTTGAGACAGAGTCTTGCTCTGTCGCCCAGGCTGGAGTGCAGTGGCCGGATCTCAGCTCACTGCAAGCTCCGCCTCCGGGTTTTTACGCCATTCTCCTGCCTCAGCCTCCCGAGTAGCTGGGACTACAGGTGCCCGCCACCTCGTCCGGCTAGTTTTTTGTATTTTTTTTTAGTAGAGAGGGGGTTTCACCATGTTAGCCAGGATGGTCTCGATCGATCTCCTGACCTCGTGATCCGCCCGTCTCGGCCTCCCAAAGTGCTGGGATAACAGGCTTGAGCCACTGCGCCCGGCCGCAAATAATTTTTCAACTCAAAAACAATGAGCAAAAACAATGAACAAGAACAGAATCTAACAGCAGGTATATTATAAGCTTTCTCCATCCAGTCTTTCATTTTTGTCAATGACAAATCACAGCAGGACCGATTTGCAAAATAAGTTTTGATCTTATTACACTTGGCCTGATTATTTGCATAAAGCGCAACAAAAATAATTATTTCCCATACAGGCTCTCTTTTAAATTGGCTTTCCTAGAACTTTTTCCATAAGGAATACCAGATTTGACTTTTTAAAGCCTCAAGCCCAGTCGCACATTTATCTGTGCCTGCAAATACCTATATGAGTTGGGTGGATTCCTCTCTTCTGGAGGTCCCAAGATAAACTGGGGCTTTTGGGCCTGTTAGAAAGTGATGTTCTTGCCGGGCATGGTGGCTCATGCCTGTAATCCCAGCACTTTGGGAGGCCAAGGCAGGCAAATCACCTGAGGTTAGGAGTTTGAGACAGCCTGGCCAACATGGTGAAACCTCGTCTCTACTAAAATTACAAAAATTAGCCACGTGTGGTGGCATGCACCAGTAGACTCAGCTACTCAGGAGGCTGAGGCAGGAGAATCCTTTGAACTCGGGAGGCAGAGGTTGCACTGAGCCAAGATCATGCCACCTGGGTGACAGAGTGAGACTCTGTCTCAAAAAAAAAAAAAGGAAAAGAAAAGAAAAACAAGAAAAAAGAAAGTTATATTCTTTACTTACCACAGGTTAGGAACCCTATGCAGGGACTGGGTAGACAAGGTATGAGGCCAGTTCTCCCAAGGAGCTTTTATCAGCTCTGTAAGTCAACTTTGATTCCCTAAAGCAGTCTGCTTATATGTGAAAGCACGTCATTTCAGTGAAGGCCTTGGTAAATAACCAATACCTCCAAGTGTGTCCTATCATAAAAGAAAACAGATTCTTATTGCACTTATGCAAATAACTATATGGCTATAAGTTAAGAATACTCATAGTTTTCAAATTCTATTTGAAAATAGAGAAATCAGACAGAGAAATTTTGTTCACAGGAGCATACTTGACTCAATTGTTAAAACCTGTAAGTAGCTCAAAAGAAAAAAAAAAAGTGTTCTTGACTCTGAAAAACAAAATAAAAAGGACCAGCAGCGTTTCAAGCAAAATCTTTTATTAGTTTGGTCCGTGCAATTAACTTCTGGGCTGTTCAATATTTATGAACACATTACCTCCCCAAGAAAGTCTTGGAAGTTTTTCCCTCTATTCTAATGACTCAATCCTCAAAGTTATCAGAGACCTGCATTCCAGAGTACCTGTCAGAGTCCTCTAGCTGATTATAAACTGTCTTTTGAATAAGATCAAAACAAGATGATTGTCTGTAGAGGACAAGAGTCTTAGGGCAGCCACAGTGAAAGACACAATTGACAAGGAAATCTAGTCATCTGTGTGGCACACAGTAATATTACATAACAATCATAATTAACAACACAATACTGAGATATATTAGAATTACAGGAATTTTATATAATTTTGTGATACATACAAATAACATATAAATATAACACAAAGAAAGTTAAACACCATTTTATATTTGACAATGTTTCCTGTATGGTTTTTACGTACTGAACAAGCTAGATACGTCTCTTTTGGGCTTCAGGGAACCTTTTTAGATTAAAAAGGTCTATCAAGTCAAAAAAAGGTTTAGAGTATGATTTTGAAAAGTTAATCAAATATCAAAGGTTTAAAACACTTCTCATCACAAAATAGAACCACAGTTTATTTTAGTCAAAGTGATTAACTCAAAGATTTCAAAAAAGCAAAAATCCATTAGTCTTTTATAGAGAGGAGACAACTTTCCAAACAACAAAACCCAAAAAAGACAGCTTGAAGTCAACCGAATCCGTCTCTTCTCTTGAAAGAGATCAAATGAAAAACACTAAAAGGCAGAAATGAAGTCCACAGGCAAACAGCCCGGGCGGCGCCCTGACAGCCCGGGCGGCGCCCTGAGCCTAGTTAAAGACCGACCCCGGACCTAACCGATTCGGTTATCTATAGACTCCAGACGCTGAAAGGACAAACGTTGTGAAAGTCTCTGTCCTGCTCTGTTCTGTTCTAATTACCGGTGTCTGCCATATATCTTAGTCCTGGGCCCAGTACAAACACATTCCTCTATTTGTTCCAAACTTCCTGAGCCCAACACAAACACATCCCCCCAAACATCCTAGAAACACCACCTAGAGAGCCCCTGATAAGGTCACAACCATTTGTAGTTTTACTAAATGCGTGGGAACAAATAGAAAACTGTTAATTGTATAACTTAGAATATTAACCAATTACCAATTGTGATACTGTGACCAAAAGAATTCCTTTGTACCTCTGTAACCTTACATATCCTGTATGCATCGGGCTATAAAAAGCGGGCACATGCATCATTCGAGGCCCTCTTGTATGTTGTAGAACGGAGGGACCAAGTTCGAACTTGCATTAAAGATCCTTGCCGCTTGGCTTTGACTCTGGACTCTGGTGGTCTTCTTCAGGGAACAAACGGTCTGGGCATAACACTCTCTCCCTTTTTCCTACAGGCAAATGAAAATCTTGTTTAAAAGAGAAAACCAAATGTTACCTCTGCATTAGTGTATTAATGCTAAAGTTCATTTTAACAAAATTTTATAAACAAATCTATCGAATTGTAACCAATTTGACCATAAGGTAAGATTTTTATAAACTTTTTATAACCCTTTATAATTTTTTATTAAAGAACAGATCAATACTCCAAGAAAACCCTGTTACTCTGACACATGGGCCCAAATTCTGGCCCTGCATCAATATGATTTTATTTTAATGTGTAATTTATGGGAAAACTAAATAATCTTAATTTTAGCCAACTTTCTCACACAATTTTCTTAATAATATTAATTTTTCACCAACCTTCTTCAACTTGCTTAAACCATCAGTTTTAGTCTATCTTTCTTTTAACCTGAGATAATCTTTAAACCTGCAAATCCTGAAAATCCGAGACAGGTCTCAGTTAATTTAGAAAGTTTATTTAGCCAAGGTTGAGGACGGATGCCTGAGACACAGCCTCAGCAGGTCCTGATGACATGTGGTCAAGATGGTCAAGGCACAGCTTGGTTTTATACTTTAGGGAGACAAGAGGCATCAATCAATATATGTAAGATGTACTGTACGTTGGTTCCCTCTGGAAAGACGGGATAACTCAAGCAAGGAGGGGGCTTCCAGGTCACAGGTAGGTGAGAGACAAATGGGTTGCATTCTTTTTTTTCTTCTCCTTTTTTAAATTATTATTCGTTTTATTATTATACTTTAAGTTCTGAGATACCTGTGCAGAACACACAGGTTTGTTACATAGGTATACACGTGCCATGATGGTTTGCTGCACCCAACAACCCATCATCTACATTAGGTATTTCTCCTAATGCTGTCCCTCCCCTAGGCCCCCACCCGCTGACAGGCCCCAGTGTGTGATGTTCCCCTCCCTGTGTCCATGTGTTCTCATTGTTCAGCTCCCACTTATGAGTGAGAACATGCAGTGTTTGGTTTTCTGTTCTTGTGTTAGTTTGCTGAGAATGATGATTTCCAGCTTCATCCATGTCCCTGCAAAGGACATGAACTCATCCTTTTTTATGGCTGCATAGTATTCCATGGTGTATATGTGCCACTTTTTCTTTAATCCAGCCTGTCATTGATGGGCATTTCGGTTGGTTCCAAGTCTTTGCGAATAGTGCTGCAATAAACATACATGTGCATGTGTCTTTTAGAGCAGCATGATTTCTAATCCTTTGCGTATACACCCAGTAATGGGGTTGCTGGGTCAAATGGTATTTCTGGTTCTAGATCCTTGGGGAATAGCCACACTGTCTTCCACAGCGGTTGAACTAATTTACACTCCCACTAACAGTGTAAAAGCGCTCATATTTCTCCATATCCTCTCCAGCATCTGTTGTTTCCTGACTTTTCAATGATTGCCATTCTAACTGGTGTGAGATGGTATCTCATTGTGGTTTTGATTTGCATTTCTCTAAAGACCAGTGATGATGAGCTTTTTTTCATATGTTTATTGGCTGCATAAATGTACTCTTTTGCAAAGTGTCTGTTCATATCCTTCGCCCACTTTTTGATGGGGTTGTTTGTTTCTTGTAAATTTGTTTAAGTTCTTTGTAGATTCTGGATATTAGCCCTGTGTCAGATGGATAGATTGTAAAAATTTTCTCCCATTCTGTCCGTTGCCTGTTCACTCTGATGATAGTTTCTTTTGCTGTGCAGAAGCTCTTTAGTTTAATTAGGTCCCATTTGTCAATTCTGGCTTTTGTTGCCATTGCTCTTGGTGTTTGAGTCATGAAGTCTTTGCCCAGGCCTATGTCCTGAATGGTGTCTTTTGAGTTTCTGATTAGCCTTTCCAAAGGAGGCAAACAGATGTGCATTTATCTCAGTGAGCAGAGGAATGACTTTGAATAGAATGGGAAGCAGGTTTGCCCTAAGCAGTTCCCAGCTTGACTTTTCCCTTTAGCTTAGCGGTTTTGGGGTCCCAAGATTTCCAAGACTTATTTTCCTTTTACCAACCCTTTAAATTAGACAAAATTAGTTTTTCTTAAAAAACCACATTCCCATGCCTTTTTACCAAAAACATTTAGTTTTTATTTTTAATATAAGCAATTATAATTATGCATCAGGTGCAGAGTCTAGGACATAGGACAGAACAGCAGATAATGTATAACTTTCTAGCATAGCTAGGGCTCATGTCTAACACCGTATGTACCCAAATCTTACCTAGAATCTATTACTTTTTTTTTTTTTTTTTTTTGAGGCGGGGTCTCACTTTGTCACCCAGGCTGGAATGCAGTGTGGCATGATCTCGGCTCACTGCAACCTCTGCCTCCAGGTTCAAATAACTCTCATGCCTCAGTCTCCCGAGTAGCTGGGATTACAGGTGTGTGCCACCACGCCTGGCTAATTTTTGTATTTTTAGTAGAGACGACGTGGTTTCACCATGTTGACCAGGCTGGTCTTGAACTCTTGGCCTCAAGTGATCTACCCACCTCAGCCTCCCAAAGTGCTAGGATTATAGGCATGAGACATCGCGGCCAGCTGAATCTATTATTGTTAATAATAAAAACTGCAATTACTTTCACACCAACCTAATAATAGCTCTAAAGCCAGCAAGTCGAATAATTATCAAAAGTCATAAAAGCAATTACTTCAAAGCCATCTAGTAAAGACAGTATCTGAGCTGTCTAATGTAGACCAAATGCTTAAATTCTGAAGTTTTTATTTTATTCATAATCTTTAAATTATTAGTAGTAGTACCAAAGATTACTAAAGTCACGTGAACTAAAAGGCATTCAAGTTTTCATTTTTTGACAAAGTATATTATTTAAGCACTTATTTTTATTTAAGCCAATTAATTATAGTTCTTTTTTATAAACATCACACACAACACATACAAATACACAGACAGAAGCAGATCTGGTACAGTAATAAATTTTTCATTTGCCAGTTTCTCTCTTGACAATTTTAGACCATGAGTCTTTTGATTACCTGTTTCCTGCCTAAATAATTGTCAGCTAGGCAACTCTAAATTTGCATTTGTAAAGGAACAACTCAGGTGAAACGAGTTAGAAGACTGATATTTTACTCAAACCAAGGGAAAATGGTGTGAGCAAAAGTTCAATTAAGATGGCCAGGAAACGGACCAGGTGCGGTGGCTCAAGCCTGTAATCCCAGCACTTTGGGAGGCCAAGGCGGACAGACTGCTTGAGGTCAGGAGTTGAAGACCAGCCTGACCAACATGGTGAAACCCTGTCTGTACTAAAAATTACAAAAATTAGCTGGGCATGGTGGCACACACCTGTAATCCCAGCTACTCAGGAGACTTAGGCACGAGAATCACTTGAACCTGGGAGGTGGAGGTTGCAGTGAGCCGAGAAGACTGAGCCACTGCACTCCAGCCTAGGCCACAGAACAGGCCACTCCATCTCAAAAAAAAAAAAAAAAAAAAAAAAAGATAGCTAGGAAAAGCAGACACTCTTACTCATGGAGATTTCCTTACAGATGTAAATTTTTTAATTGGATTATTGGCTTTGGGGTGGAGCCTTTTAAGGAACAAGGCCAGAAAAGTTCATCTCTAAGGCCTAATAAGCAGGCACAACTGGATGGCAAAACAGATTCCCAGGGATTGAGGATCCCATTTTCATCCCGAGTCCTGGTTCCCCAAAAAGAGGGAAATGCTACAAGACAGGACAGTGCAATGCTTCCACAGCGCATCTCACTGCAAGGACATTTCTCCAATGCTGGTGGGCAGCCCAGTACCAATCAGAGCATTTGGTAATCAGCCCATCCCCCCATTCCATATCTTCTAGGTACCCAAGAGCACACTTTTCTTATCTAAATGTTCAAAGAAAGAAGTATCGCCCTGTAGTAATAAACATTCACTGTAAGCAACCATCATTAGCCATCCCTAAAAGTATATTTCTCATCTAGCTGTTACACACCAAAGCTAAAAGTTTTCTCATAAACTGGTATGTGATACCCCCAAAAGTCAAAATGTTTAGGTAATGTAATACAAAACAAAGCAAAGCATTAGATTGTGAGAGGAATCTGTCTGCTTACAATTCATGGGGTTCTATGAGGAAAACAGAGGTTTCTCCCCAAACAGGGTCTGTGATGTCTCCTCTGTTTCTCCAAGGAGTCCTAGGCTGTTAGAAATGACCTTAGGTCCTCTCTTGCAGGCATTGTGGGTGGCAAGGAGACAGAAGTAAATGGAGAAAAAATTTATTCAACTAAGAAGAAAAAAAAATTTCAAAACCCAAGATCCAAGAAGAAAAACAAAAGCATAAAAGACTTTTAAAATTAATCCGGCTTTTAACCATAGAGCTCTTTTTCAAAAAGAAAAATATATATTTTATTACCAAACTTTAGCCAGGACAAACAGCCAATACCTCTGGCTTCTAAGCGTTTTCTCCCCAAAGGTATTTTCCAAATGAAACAATAAGCCTTAACTAAGATTATGACTTAATCATGGATGCACAAAGTGTTTCCAAAGAGATGACAAGCAGTTTTTAGAAGATCTAGAATCGCCCCAGAGGTAGCTCAGACAAAAAAAAAAAAAAAAATTCAAGACAGGAAATCAGAAGCTGTCCATGGAGGGGAAAAGAATTAATAAATGGCAAAAGTCCCACATGTTATCAAACTAGAAAGAACTCATTCCCTAAGCCAGGAATTGAACCCTAGCCACTTTCATCAAACAACAAACCCTTAGCTACAGAACCATAGTATGAGGCAGCCACCGCTGTTTCTCCCAGAAGGTATCTAGAGCAGTCATTGTTGAACTTGCAAAACATTTTTAACTGCTCAAGAGAATTATTTTTTTTATTATACTTTAAGTTCTAGGGTACATGTGCACAATGTGCAGGTTTGTTACATATGTATACATGTGCCATGTTGGTGTGCTGCACCCATTAACTCGTCATTTACATTAGGTATATCTCCTAATGATATCCCTCCCCCCTTCCCCCACCCCACAACAGGTCCCGGTATATGATGTTCCCCTTCCTATGTCCAAGTGATCTCATTGTTCAATTCCCACCTATGAGTGAGAACATGCAGTGTTTGGTTTTCTGTTCTTGCGATAGTTTGCTGAGAATGATGGTTTCCAGCTGCATCCATGTCCCTACAAAGGACATGAACTCATCCTTTTTTATGGCTGCATAGTATTCCATGGTGTATATGTGCCACATTTTCTTAATCCAGTCTGTCACTGATGGACATTTGGGTTGGTTCCAAGTCTTTGCTATTGTGAATAGTGCCAAAGACTAGTTGTGACATGATCATGTTCCTTTCAGACCAAATGCCTGATATGAACCCGAAAATTCTCACCCTCCAGATGGCAAAGACCAGAAGAAAGTATGCCTACATGGTCACAAAGTCAAGCTCTCAGGACATAAAACAAAACGAGGGGAATCCTCACCCAGTTTTTATTTCAGTGACCCACAGTAAAGTTTGTAACTGACTAGTCTGCTGGGCTGTCTCAAACAGCAAGCCTACACAAGTTCTATTCCCAGGTTCTGTCTTGCGGTGCCCCTCTCCACGACAGAACAACACAGACAAATCCTTTTTCCCATTAATCAAAACCTTACAGAGAAAACAAACAGTGATTTTTACCATTCACTCAATTGGTTTGCATAGAGGGAGAGAAGCCAGGAACCTGGATGGTAAGAAATGCTTACCCTCTTGCTGGCATGCCAGGCTTTTGGATTCCATTTCTCTGCAGCTTCCAGAAGAGCAGAGCTGCTTTTGCTGAGTTTACTCACTGCACCATAGCTATGGGGGGCCAAGTCACATTACAAAAGAAAATCATCTATTTCAATTTCATGGAACCACAGGCAAGAGCCTTTCAAATTACTCTACTGAACTCTATAGGTGCAGGTGAACCATTTGATCTCTGAACTTTTCTTTTTTTTTTTCTTTTTCCTTTTTTTTGAGATGGAATCTCACTCCTGTTGTGCAGGCTGGAGTGCAGTGGCACGATCTTGGCTCACTGCAACCTCGACCTCCCGGGTTCAAGCGATTCTCCCTCCTCAGCCTCCCAAGTAGCTGGGATTACAGGCATGTACCACCATGCCTGGCTAATTTTTGTATTTTTAGTAGAGACAGGGTTTCACCATGTTGGCCAGGCTGGTCTTGAACTTCTGACCTCAGGTGATCCACCCGCCTCAGCCTCCCAAAGTGCTAGGATTACGGGCGTGAGCCACCACAGCCGGCCTGAACTTTTCTTATTGTGCAGAAAACCCATACTGACAGTCACCCCCTAGGCATCCCTGGTGCCTTCCTGAAGAACAGCCAGGCATCACCAGCACGCTGTCTCAGCCATTCTCCCTACACTTAAAGGGCCACACGTGAGACAGATGCCCAGAAAGATGATAGGCCTCTCTTCCCTATCAGAGGTGACAAAGGGAAGTGAAGTAATGAGGGGTTTTGAATAGAGTTACAGGATCAAGGGCCAAGGTGCCAGGTAGGGAGAGGGAAAAGAGAGAGCGAGATTTTCTTGGGGCTCAACCCCAAACCAGATTAGGCCAGGGGACGGATGCAGCCCATCTCACTGCCTGCTGGGTTGATCAGACCCAGATATCACCTGTTTCAATCCATCCCTCAGGGATGTCTATAAGTAAAACAGGGAAGCCATTTCAACCTGTTTCTCAAGGATATCTCTTTAGGCCAGGGGTCCCCAACCCCCGGTCCGTAGCCTGTTAGGAACTGGGCCACACAGTAGGAAGTGAGCAGTGGAAAAGGAAGCAAGGCTTCACCTGTGTTTATAACTGCTCCCCATTGCTCCATTGCTGGCATTACCATCAGATCAGTAATAGCATCAGATTTTCATCGGAGCAGAACCTCATTGTGAACGGCACACGTAAGGGATCTAGGCTGTGCAGTTTTGTTTTGTTTTGTTTTGTTTTTTTGAGATAGAGTCTTGCTGTGTCACCCAGGCTGGAGTGCAGTGGCCAGATCTCAGCTCACTGCAACCTCTGCCTCCGGGGTTCAAGCAACTTTCCTGCCTCAGCCTCCTGAGTAGCTGGGATTACAGGTGCATGCCACCACGCCCAGCTAATTTTTTTGAATTTTTAGTAGAGACGGGGTTTCACCATGTTGGTCAGGCTGGTCTCAAACTCCTGACCTCATGATCCACCTGCCCTGGCCTCCCAAAATGCTGGGATTACAGGTGCGAGCCACCGCGCCTGGCTAGATTATGCACTTCTCATGAGAATCTAATGCCTGATGATCTGTCTCTGTCTCCCATTACTCTCAGATGGGACCGTCTAGTTGCAGGAAAACAAGCTCAGGGCTCCCACTGATTCCATGTTATTGTGAGCTTTATAATTATTTCATTATATATCACAATATAATAGTAACAGAAATAAAGTGCACAGTAAGTGTAATGCACTTGAGTCATCCCAAAACCATCCCCCTGACCCCGGTCCATGGAATAATATTCTTCCACAAAACTGGTCCCTGGTGCCAAAAAGGTTAGGGACCACTGCTTTAGGCTACCCAAAGCAGTAAGAAGTAGGAGACGAGAAGTAAAGCACCCGAGTGACAGAAAAGACAGAAAAGGGAAAGGAGAGAAAGAGAAAGAAGGGGAGGGAGAAAAGTATTGCTAGTTGAAGGGAGGTGAGGAAGTTGGGGAGGCTTCACCCATCACAATGGGTGAAGACTCACCCATCACAATGACACTGAATCAAAAGTTCAGGTGGCCACTTGTCAGCTACAAAGGGATCTTGTCCAGCAGTCCCATCAGCTCACAAGTCTCCCCCTGAGAGAGAGAAAGGCTCCCCGTGTCCTGTAATCCCAGACAAGCCCGCAAAGAATATGTTAGCAATCACAGGTTCTTGGGCTCTCAATGCAATAGAAATTGAGATGGTACTGAAAGAGTTTTCCCAAACAAGGCTTCATTGGAGCTTATGCTTGGGCATAAGGGAGGCAGCATAAGAGAGAGAATTCCCTGAACTAATGACTTGAAAAGAGTGGGTAGTGCTTTTTTACTAATCAAAGCACAGGAATTGACATCAGGGTAGAGTATAGAGGCTGAGCTGGGCAAAGCATGTGAAGGTAAGGTATGCAGGTCATCAGATCTGGTTGCAATGGTTTTCCTGAGTCATTGGTCTAGACTGCAGCAACAAGGCTGCAAACAAATTGTTCATCATTCCTTCCCCAGGTGGGACACTCCACAACCTTAGTTTTCTCCTAGAGCCAGTTCCTGGAATTTTTAGCAGTGAGGTCGTGGTGTGGTTTTGTGATGGGAGGGAATGCATGAAAGAATGCTCTAGAAGAGGTGAGCTGAAACCAAGCCGCATCTCTACCATGTCTCACTAAGTGCTCCATAAATATCTCTTGAATTAAACAAAGTACTTCCTGTAGGAATATCTGGTGATGGAGTTCCCAGAGTCATTCTCAATAGCTTGGCACTAAAGTAACTGAAGTCCTCCATATTTTGGTAATTTTTTTCCGGGGGTAAAAAGCAATCCTGATGAGTTCTGGCAACGAAAGTATCAAATAAATAAAAGACAATCTTAAGTTGAAAACAGATGCCCTTCACACGGTAGGATTTGTATCTGCACAACTGAGGAGGATAAAAAGCAGGTTGAATTAACAAGAAAACAGGGAGACCCAGGGAGTCATTCATGTGGATTCCGAATGCAACCCTGGATTCTTTCAATGGCTTTTGGGGTTAACATGATGGTTTTCTTTGACATTGGTGTGCCAGATTGAAACTAGAGTTTTTCCTTCACCTTAATTCAGATATATCACCCAAACTGCTCTACCACTTGACAGGCCTTGTTATGACGTCTGAGGTTTTTTGTTTTGTTTTTTTTTTTTTTTGAGACAGAATCTCACGTCTGTCACCCAGGCTGGAGTGCAGTGGCGCAATCTCAGCTCACTGCAACCTCCAGTTCCTGGGTTCAAGTGATTCTTCTGCCTCAGCCTCCTGAGTAGCTGGGATTACAGGCACCTGCCACCACACCTGGCTAATTTTGTATATTTAGTAGAGGCAGGGTTTCACCATGTTGGACCAGGCTGGTCTCAGACTCCTCAGGTTATCTGCCCGCCGCAGCTTCCCAAAGTGCTGGGATTACAGTCCTGAGCCACTGTGCCTGGCTGACATCTGAGGCTTTTATGTGAAACAGAATAAAAGGAAAGGAAGAGAAAGATTTGCCTAAAGGGGAAGAGTCGAGCAAGAGATGGAAGAGAGGGTGAAAGTTAAGGGAGCACATGTATGTAGTGTGTGCACCAGTGAGATTCCCGAAATAGAACCAAGATTTGTGTTCAGTGAACAAGGGAAGTAGCATGTGCACTCAGTCCCCTTGCAGAGGAAAAAAGGAGATAGTAAGAAAGAAAATGAGGCCATCCATGGTGGCTCACACCTGTAATCCCAGCACTTTGAGAGGCCAACGTGGCAGGATCACTTGAGACCAGGAGTTTGAGACCAGCCCAGGCAACATAGCAAGACCTCATCTCTACAAATAATAATTTAAAACAAATAGCTGGACATAGTGGTATGTCTGTAGTCACAGCTACTGTGGAGGCTGGGGTGGGAGAATCGCTTGAGCCCAGGAGGTCAAGGCTGCAGTAAGCTCTGATTGTGCCACTGCACTCCAGCCTGGGCGACAGTGAGACCCACTGTAAAAACAAAAAAAGAGAGAGAATAAATCAGACTATCTCAAGGCAGCCACTAGGAGGTGCTTCAGGACTAACATAGCTTGGGTGCTTGGGTTCTGTCTGGAGTTTTGTTGGGATCCAAGGGAGATTTACCATCAGGGTCAACCAGATGCCTGCTGTATCACATCTCCACTCTCACCTGGCACACTTTCTTGTCTCACTTAAATGGTTCAGACCAAAATGTCCATTTTGTGTCCAGTTGTGGCCCTAATCAGGAAATTGATTAGGAGCCTCCAGCACTGAAGAGCAGTCTTAAGATCAATTCTTACTATCAGTGTCCCAGTCATGCTTCTTGGTCTCTTTGTCTAGATCCAAGTCACTCAATCTCTCGGCAAAGGCTGGTTCCTTCGGCTAACAGTCTGTCTACTCTGTCACCATTGATTTGAGCTCTGGGTCACATACTAGCTGTGAGAATTCTGCCAAGGTCTTCATCTCCCTGGTCCAGTTTGCTGCCCCCTCTCACTTGAGCTAGTGCCACAGTTTCATTATTGGTCTTTCTGCCTTCACTCTTGCCCTTTATTCCCCAAATATTCAGGCAGAGTGATCCCTTAAAAATGAAAACTAGGACCGAGCGCCGTGGCTCACACCTGTAATCCCAACACTTTGGGAGGCTGAGGAAGAAGGATCACTTGAGGCCAGGAATTTGAAAGGAACCTGGGTAACACAGTGAGAGCCCCATCACTACAAAAAATAAATAAATAAATAAATAAATTAGCCTTGTGTAGTAGCACACACCTATAGTCCCAGCTACTCGGAGGCCGAGGTGAGAGGACTGCTTGACCCTGAGAGTTCAAAGATGCAGTGGGCCATGACTGCGCCACTGTACTCCAGCCTAAGCTACAGAGTGAGACCTTGTCTCAAAAAAATTTTTTTAATTAAAAAAAGTCTCTATAACCACTAATGTAGCCAATTTCTAGCCCATTATATTTTATTTTGCTCATAACTCATCAATATCTGAAAGTATGTTCTTTATGTATTTCCTTATCTGATTATTACCTTGACTCCAAGAATGTGGGCTTCAAGAGGACAGGGACCTTGTCCATTTTGTTCAATGCTGTATCTCCAGCCTCTAGCATAATACTTGGCCCTCAGAAATGATTTGCTGAAGGTCAAATGAATGAATAGGGCTGAAGGGTCCAAGGAACTAGGTAATTTAGGTACCTAGAACTAGAACATCTGAAAGCAACAAAGCCAAAATCACTTATGGACACAGTCAGCATATATTTGGTTCACACTAGATACCACGCACCTTAGGTGGCACAGGCCAACACTGTGCCATGATGCAAGTTGATCCTGCGCTTTGCTTGACTCCTGTAGGACATGCCTTTTGCCTAGTAAAATATTGTATGGCTCTGCCAGCCAGTGGCCTTTGTATTAACTTAGTACTCTACCCTGAGGATGCCGAAGGACCCACTGGAAGACAAAGTGTCCTTGGGAATGCGGACTGACCTGGTAGCCAAAGATCACACACCCAGCTGAGTGATCACACGCCTTTGAATTACTAGGCTGTTCCGATCGCCGCACCTCTACCCTCAGCTTTCATGAGACATAAATCAGGGGCTGGAATTCACCACCTTCTCTGACTCTTCTGAGTATATTCATCACACTGATGTTTGTCAAACCTTTCAGCACCCACTCAAGAAAGGAGAGAAGGTGAAAAATTGGATAGGAACCAGAGACACCAGTGAATCAAGGAAAGATGAAACTACAGGGCCTGTCCACAGAGTTCTTTCTCCTGTGTTCCAGGAAAGCGCTAAAGGGCTATGAGCTTATCCTGCCAAGTTTTGTCTTCGTGCCACCTGGGCACAAACATCTTCCCAGGGAGGGGCCTGAACTGGAGGAACGAGAGAAAGAGAGAGACAGAGACAGACAGAGAGAGAGAGATAGAGAGAGAGATCCTTGTAATAAAGGCCCAGGAAATACACTCCTATTTCACCTCTGCCCTTTGGATGGATGTCTGACCTCTACTGTGCTGGTCTATGGGCCAGATGGAAATAAGCACTGATTGCTGTCTGCTCAGCCCCTTATCTTCCTTCAGAAACAATCACTTTATCTTTTGAGAAACTACAGGAAGCTCCCCATAAAATGCATTCCTTTCATGAGAACCTAAAGCCACAGTCTCCAGATGTCCTTATTGCACACTGTGTTAATAAGCCTTGGACTATGCACCCCAGTACATACATACACTTATATACAAAATAGATGCATGTCCAGCTGTGTTGATATACTGGATAATTAAAAAAACATGCACAGGAGGGGATTTTTTTAAGGATGAAATAAAAAATAAAGAGAAACAAACGTCTAATTTTTCTCCCCACATCCTAAAGAATGTCTCTACTTAGAAGTCCACTGCTCTAAACAGTGACGTTCCCCGAATATAAACTGAATAGATGTCATTTTCTTTCTTTCTTTCTTTTTTTTTTTTTTTTTTTTTTTGAGACGGAGTCTCGCTCTGTCACCCAGGCTGGAGTGCAGTGGCCGGATCTCAGCTCACTGCAAGCTCCGCCTCCCGGGTTTACGCCATTCTCCCGCCTCAGCCTCCCGAGTAGCTGGGACTACAGGTGCCCACCACCACGCCCGGCTAGTTTTTTGTATTTTTTTAGTAGAGACGGAGTTTCACCGTGTTAGCCAGGATGGTCTCAATCTCCTGACCTCATGATCCGCCCGTCTCGGCCTCCCAAAGTGCTGGGATTACAGGTTTGAGCCACCGCGCCCGGCCCCCGATGTCATTTTCAAAACAATATTCCTTACAGTGATTCTTAATTACCTAACCCCCAATAAACAACCTATGCAAGTCAGTATCTTAAGTCTCTAACCCCCAATAAACCAACTTATGCCAATTAGTATATTTATCCAGTAGTTTAGTAGCTGAGGTACCCTAAGTGTGGTCACGGACCACAGCATCAGCATCCCGTAAGAGGACAGTTGAAGGAATGTGCAGAATCTAAAGTCCTGCCCCAGGCCAGGCATGGTGACTCATGCCTGTAATCCCAGCACTTTGGGAGGCAGGCAGATCACCTGAGGTCAGGAGCTGGAGACCAGCCTGGCCAACATGATGAAACCCCATCTCTATTAAAAATACAAAAATTAGCCAGGCGTGGTAGCGGGCACTGGTAATCCCAGCTACTCAGGAGGCTGAGGCAGGAGAATTGCTTGAACCCAGGGGGCAGAAGTTGCAGTGAGCTGAGATCGCGCCATTGCACTCCAGCCTGGGTGACAAGAGCGAAACTCCATGTCAAAAAAATAAATGAATAAAATTTAAAAATAAAAATAAATAAAATCCCTCCCCAGACCTGCTGAATTAGAATCTCCATTTGAATAAGATCATCAGATGAATCCCGTGTGCACTAAAGTTGGACAAGTGGCGATCTAAAAGATCATCTCCCAAGGTTCCCCGATTATAAGACGCACCTGGGATGCATGAACAAATTTACATCTCCGCTCCCACTTCAGGCCTACTGCATCAGAACCTACTGTGGCAGGGCCTGGGACTCTGTGTTTTTATAAGAGACTCAGGCGATTCTCAGATCAGGCAAGTTGGGAACTGCTGCACTAAGTGGGTTCTATCAATAGTAAAGCTTCTTCCTTCTTTTTTCATAACGGTAAGTCTACGGACGCAGGTGCAAAAAAGGAAAGTAACAAGCCAGACGGGTAACAACCACCTTCCTACCTGTGCACTTACCTGGGGCAGGTGCAAAAAGGAAAATATTAAGCCAGATGGTAACAACCACCTTCCATCTTGTGCACTCACCTGGTACAGCCCAAGATTATGAAGTAGGAGAGGATGACAAGGCATGGACACTCCAACCTCAGTATTCACTGCAGGTAGGTCAAGGCTCCCAATCTCCCTGAAACCACAGCATTCACTTCAATGATTACCGTCACTTCCAAAGGTGCCAATGGTTTTCTCTTGTCATCATTGATTAATACAACTTAAAATGGATGCGACACAAGTTTTGTGTAAAGCATCTGCCCTCTCTTAAACATAATGAAATAACAAATAAGGGCTTGAAAGGAAAATTGAATAAATTATTCACCAGGGAAGCTTCAGCTTTAGAAGTTTGAACCGGGGTCTATTGTTTAGTGGGCTGGATCAGTGAGTATGTGTTGCACATTTGCTCTAATTGGATGAGTGGGATCTCCCCAGATACACCTGCTATTTAGATCAGAATAATTTAAGAGGATAAAGTAAAATCCAACTAAGCCACTGTCTGAAACAGCGTTCAACTGCTGCTATACCAAAGAACATTAAGATTCCCAACAGGTAAGCCTTGGGGTTATGAAGAATGATTCCTCTGAAAAATTTCCTTTCCTGGTTTATTGCCTCAATTTCACTGGACAGTAGCATTCCCCATTTCACAGAAGAGAAAAACGAGGACAGGGTAACCATCTTACAGCTACCATTGAGTGCCTGCTATGTGCCTGGCATTGTGCTAGATGTTGCATAAAGAATGTACTATTAGGCCAGGTACAGTGACTCACACCTGTAATCCTAGCACTTTGGGAGGCCGAGACAGGCCAATCAGTTGAACTCAGGAGTTCAAGACCAGCCTGACCAACATGGTGAAACCCCATCTCTACTAAAAAATACAAAAATTGGTGGGGTGTGGTGACACACACCTGTAATCCCAGCTACTCAGGAGGCTGAGGCAGGAAAATTGCTTGAACCCAGGAGGTGGAGATCACGCCACGGCACTCCAGCCTGGGCAACAGAGCGAGACTCCGTCTCAAAGAAAGAAAAAAGAATGTACTATTATTACACCCCCATTTTAACCTCTGAGGCTCAGAGGGGTTAAGTAACTTGCCCAAGGTCATGCAGCCATCTAAGTGACAGAGCTAAAACTGGAATCCATATTTGCTGATTCCAAAGTCTGAATGAATGTCTAACCTCTATTTTATGCTGCCTCCTTTTTCCAAAGCTCACAGAACCGGCAACACCGAGCACTGTCCTCATGTGATGATCACTCTCTGGAAGCCTCCCCTTCAATCAGCAAAGATAACAATTACTGAGTGTTTACTATAAGCTGTGCACAACCCCAACTGTGGGTGCCTAACCTCCACCCCTTGAAGTGTACACAGGGTAGAGGAAATGACATGTAAATGTTGATGCACAAAGAAGAGAGCAGACAATTCTCTCCGGATTCGAGATCACTGAGACAGCTTCTTGGAGGAGAAAATGCTTCAAAGATGAGACCATAAGTTCTGGGTAGAACACAAACTGCATCTGGTGTTCAATTACACCAAAATCTGTGCCTCACAAGAGTCCAAGCATCTCTCTGTGTTGCAACGTCTGGGTAGGAGGAGCAGGACAAAGCAAGGCTGATAAACCCATTGTACAGGTATCTAATGTTGTCCCCCTGCTTCTTCTGGGAATTTATCCTCTCCCATATATATCCATAGGATTTCTCTAAGAGCTGCCAAGTTCTTCTTTGACCTCAAGACACAATTGATTGGTTCTTGGATGGGTACTTGACCCAAACCAGGCCAATCACAGATCAAGATTTTTTATTATTATTTTGGGCCACAGGGAGCAAAAAGGGGCCTCCATCTGGTTGGTAGGACCATGATTTGAAAAAGTCAACACCAGTGGCCACCATGTTTTCTACCATGAAGAGTTACTCATCCATCATGAGAGACGTTAACACTTGGAAAGGGGCAAAAACAAGAGAAGAATGGTCCTGCTTCCTGTGATTCATCAGGTCCAGCTGCCTCACAGCCCTTCCTGCAATGTTGCTGTTCAACCCTTACCTGAATACTAAGTGCCAATAAATCCCCTATTGACCTAGGCAACTTTGACTTGGCTTTCTGTTACTTTCAACCAAACAATATATTCATGCTTCTTAGTTTCCAAAAAGATTGATCAATTAGTACCAATCTTGGCTTCTCTTGTTCCTTCTAGATTTGACTCTGTTCTGAAATATCTGTTCAGTACCAAGCATGTGTCAGACTGAGCTATAACTTGGATGAGGTGATTGAGACTTGCTCCAGGGCACCAAAATTTAGATTTTAATATTTATGGATTGAGAGAGCCCTGGGACATGTGGTGAAGCTCTCAAACTTAGCACACAAAGGAAAGCTATTTATGATGGTGTTGTCAGTCAAACATGAAGTGAAGGCTGTCACATCATGCTGTCACTTAACTTTGGTAGAAAACTATGTGTCAAAAAAAGTGACTCATTTTTTGTTTGTCCTAAGATTTAGTGCAGAGTTGTTAGTATAACCAAAATTATGTTAAGTACATCAAACGTAATATAAAACTTAGCTTTTCCAATTTCATAACTCTCCCTTTTATATTTTTCCTTATTTTTCCCCATTGTCTGCAATGAAATGTTGGTCTCCTTTTAAACAAGATTCATCTTCAGTGAGCTGACCCTAACATAAATTGTCTTTGGATAACAAGGACCTCCTATAATTAAAATCAGCAGCTCCCAGATGGTTCATGAGGGGAACATTTTGTGTTGCTTCCCTGGGATCACAAATGGAGAATTCGACCACTGCTGATTCTCCTACCCTCATGGAGCTCTCAGTCTAGCTAGAAGAATCAAACCCCTTCCAATCAACTCATTTCTATGGCCAGGGCTGGCAAAAGAAGGAGAGATTCTCCCAGAACTCCCACTGTGTAATTTATCCCCTCTCTGCCCTCACCAAAGAACCCCAGGCAGAAAGACCTGATAGCTCCTAGAAGACACTCTCCATGGGAGGCATTTTTCCCCCATAGATACCTTTCTCTAGAGCATGGGTTGGCAAACGTTTTCTGTAAAAGGACCAGTGATGTGGTTTGGCTGTGTCCCTACCCAAATCTCATCTTGAATTGTAGTTCCCATAATCCACATGTATCATGGAAGGGACCCAGGGGGAGGTAATTGAATCATGGAGGCACTTACCTCCATGCTGTTGTCCTGATAGTGAGTACTCATGAGATCTGATGGTTTTATAAGGTGCTTTCCCCCACCTTCACTTATTCTTCTCCTTCCTGCCACCATGTGAAGAAGGATTTGTTTGCTTCCCCTTCCGCCATGATTGTAAGTTTCCTGAAGCCTCCTCAGCGCTATGGAACTGTGGGTCAACTAAACCTATTTCCTTTATAAATTACCCAGTCTCGGATATGTCCTACAGCAGCGGGAGAACGGACTAATACAACCAGACAGTAAATATTTTAGACTTTGCAGACCACATGGTATCTATTGCAACTACTCAGCTCTGCTGTTGGCATGCACATGCAGCCAATGATGGACAATACATACACATTGGCTGGGTGCCAATAAAACTTTATTTACAAAAACAGGTGGTGGGCTGGATTTGGCCTTTGAGCTGTAGTTTACCTACTCCTGTGCTAGGATATTTTGGGGATGAGGTGTGCTGGCTCTAGGCCTGTTTGCTCTCAGAGACTCCTATCCCTACCCCTGCTCACAGGGAGTGCTACCCCCGCAGCCTGTGTTCCCCAGGGTCCTGAGTCAGTGTGTGTCTGGCAATCGTTGGCAGATCACAGACAGGAGAAAGAATAAAGCAAGGACATTTCCTTCCCCCACACCTGAGACTTGGGCAGCTTCTCTAGCAGTTCGTTTGTCTTCTCTGAGCCTCCAGTCCCCATCAGAAAAACCCTCACGATACCAGCTTCTTCTGGAAGATACCACGCCCTGGGGTCTGCCTCTACCACCTGCCTTTGCCCTTCCAGCCCTACCGATGGTGGTGGCTTCCTGTTTGGCTACCCCAGCTCTTCCCTCCTCTGCATTACCTATCCCCTGAGTATCTACATTTCCTCGGTTTTTAAAACTTAGAGTCTTTTTTTTCTTGGACCCTGGCTGATCCAGGAGGCAGTGATTATGCCTTTGCTCTCCAAAAGCAACAGTGCTATGAAACATTGCTGGCTGGGCCTGAGTGGGTTTTAAAGATGATATCCTTTCCTGGCTCTATTGGAAGAAATAATGCGTTTAGCAGAGAAAGCACTTTGCTTTGAGAGTGAACCTTTCAGCAGCACTCGACCTGAGCTGATGGATGGCCTGGCATGGAAAGCTGCTCCTCTGCTCAGCTGCTATGGAAGGAGGCAGAAAGAAGGTAGGAACATGAGAGGAGCTGGTGGCAAGGGCACCTTGTCCGCAGGTGATGGTGTGGGGGCCCCACCACAGCCAGATTCTGTGCAATGCAAAAAATAATAATTATTATATATATATATATATATATATATATATATATATATATATATAGCCAGGCACAGTGGCTCACACCTGCAATGCCAGCACTTTGGGAGGCTGAGGTGGGCAGATCATTTGAGGTCTGGAGTTCGAAACTAGCTTGACCAACATGGTGAAACCCCATTGCTACTAGAAATACAAAAAATTAGCCAGGCACGGTGGCACACACCTGTAATCCCAGCTACTTGGGAGGCTGAGGCATGAGAATCACTTGAACCCAGAAGGCAGAGGTTGCAGCAAGCAGAGATCGCACCACTGCACTCCAGCCTGGGCAACACAGCGAGACTCCATCTCAAAAATAAATAAACAAACAAATTAAGTAATTAAATGAATAAATGACAACTATGATAATACTGTATGGCACACACTATAATTAATAAGGTAAAAATAAATATACAGAGAACTAAGTGGTTTGGATATTTATCTTGGTATTTCCCAAATTTGCCAATTAAAATTACTGATTCCTGGACCCCCACCTCAGTTTTATTAATTCAGAGATGAAACTGAGAAACTGTATTTGGATAAAGAGCCAAGTGATGCCACTGACCAGGTCACTTGGGGGCAAACTGTGTCATCTTGTTTTATCTCACATCTTACTTGTGATCTAGTAGATCCTCTTATTCTCATTTTATAGATGAGAAAATGAAAGCACAGAGAGGCAAAGAGGCTTCAGAAGGGTCACAGAGCTAGAAAATGGCAGAGTTTGATTCAAATCCAAATCTGTTTGGCTCTAAACACCAGAGTACGTGTCCAGTTTATCGGTCATCTGGCAAGCCATGTTCCTTTCATATACCTCGATCCTCACAGTAACCCCAGGAGGCAGGGATTATTATCCCAGGAATAACTGTAAATGGGCATGAGGAACCTTTTCGGAATGCTGAAAATAATCTAAAACTGAATGGTGATGATGATTTTCAACTCTGTAAATTTATTAAAAATCACAGAACTGTACACTTACAATGGTGAACTTTATGGCATATAAATTGATACCTCAATAAAGCTATTGTTTTAAAAAGCAAAACAAAAGAATAGTATCTAAGACTAAAGGGAGGCTGTCACCCTTGAATCCAGCAATGCCTCCAGAAGCCACCAAGAGGAAGATGAACCTCTAAGGACAAGCACTGGAGACAGCAAAGGCTGATTCTTTCCACATAGAGACACTCTCTCCAGTGAGGGGGTCTGGACTTTATTTTCTTAAGGAAGGTAACATGTTCTCCTTCCTTCTCTGCTTCCCTTTCCCCCTCCCTTGGGCAGTCCCCAATGGCCCAACTGAGCAATGTCTTCAAAGTCTTCCTCCAAACGAATCAGTTGGACTCTCAGGAAGCAAGGTCCCAGCAAGTGCTTGCAGTATATGTCTAGATGTTTTTCTGCCCACTGAAGGCAGGTGGCCAGCCAGGCAGGTGGGCACCCAAGGGCCCAGAGCTGGTGCAGCAGGTTTTTCATGCAAGATCAAGCAGAGTATAGAATGAAAAGTGTCTGCTGCATTTCAGCAACTGGGATCACTGGCAACCTTAACAAGAGTGTGGAGCTTACATCCTAGGAGGGGAATGTATTTGTTATCCATCACCATGCAACATATTACCACAAAACTTAGCAGCTTCAAACATCCCATATTTATCATGTCGTAGTTTCTGTGACTCAGGGATCTGGGCCTGGCTTAGCTAGGTGTTCTGCTCATAGGTCTCTCCCAAGCTACAATCAAGGTGCCAGTTGAAGCTGGGGTTGCATCTGAAGGCTGGATCAGGGAAGGCTCCACTTCTTTTTTTTGTTTTTCAACTTTTAAGTTCCGGGGTACATGTGCAGAATGTGCAGGTTTGTTACATAGGTAAATGTGTGCCATGCTGGTCTGCTGCACAGATTAACCCATCACCTAGGTATTAAGCCCAGAATCCATTAGCTATTCTTTCTGATACTCTTTCTCCCCGCACCCTGCTGACGGGCCCCAGTGTGTGTTGCTCCCACCATGTGTCCATGTGTTCTCATCATTCAGCTCCCACTTATAAGTGAGAACATGCACTGTTTAGTTTTCTGTTCCTGCATTAGTTCGCTGAGGATAACAGCTCCCAGCTCCATCCATGTCAAGAAACAATGGATACTGGCGAGATTGCAGAAAAAAAGGAATACTTTTACACTGTTGGTGGGAGTGTAAATTAGTTCAGCCATTGTGGAAGACAGTGTGGTGATTCCTCAAAGATCTAAAAGTAGAAATACCATTTGATCCAGCAATCCCATCACTGGGTATATACTCCAAGGAATATAAACAATTCTATTATAAAGATATATGCACACGTATGTTCACTGCAGCACTATTCACAATAGCAAAGACATGGAGTCAATCCAAATGCCCATCAATGATAGGCTGGATAAAGAAAATGTGGTATATATATACCATGGAATACTATGCAGCCATAAACAGGAAGGCTCTGGCTGGGCACGGTGGCTCATGCCTGTAATCCCAGCACTTTGGGAGGCCGAGGCGGGCAGATCACGAGGTCAGGAGTTCAAGACCAACCTGGCCAAAATGGCGAAACCCCTTCTCTACCAAAAATACAAAAATTAGCCAGGCGTGATAGTGTGTTCCTGTAATCCCAGCTACTCAGTAGGCTGAGGCAGGAAAATCGCTTGAACCTGGGAGGCAGAGGTTGCAGTGATCTGAGGTTGCTCCACTGCACTCCAGCCTGGGTGACAGGGTGAGACTCCATCTCACAAAAAAAAAAAAAAAAAAAAAAAGAGGGCTCCACTTCTAACCTCACTGGTTATTGGCAGGATTCAGTGCCTCAAAGATTGCTGAACTCAGAACCTAAGTCCCTTCCTGGGTATGAGTCAGAGGCCCCTCTCAATTCCTTGCCACATGAGCCTCTCCATAAGGCTGCTTGCTTCATTAAAGTGTGCCAGCAAGGAAGGCAACAGAGAGAGTTGTCTTGCAAGACAGAGGCACAATCTAACCACAGAAGTGACCTCCCCTCAATGTTGTCATATTCTGTTGGCTAGAAGCAATTTACTCAGTGAGAGGGGATTTCATAACAGCATGAATAATAGGAGGTGGAAATTACCACGGGCCATGATAGAGGCTACCTGCCATAGGGAGCAAGACAGTACGCAAGAAAAAAAGCAAACCATGTTGTATATTATGGTATATATAAGGAAAAAGACACAGCAAGAAATAAAGACAGGGAATATGGGGATATAATTCTGAATAAAGCAGTCAGTGAAGTCCTGAGTGAGAAGGTAGCATTTCAGCAAATGGTAGAAGGACATAATGGCATGCACCTAGCCAAACTCTGGAGACAGAGCCTTCCAAGCAGAAGGAACAGCAAGTGCAAAAGCCCTGGGGTAGGAGTAGAGTTGGAGTGATGAAGACCAGCAAGGAGGCTGGCTGGAGGGACAGAAGGGTGATAAGATCATGCAGGCCTCGGGGGTCTCTGCAAGGACTCCATCCTTAAGTCTGGAGAATCTGGAATAGAGAAATGAGCAACTGTCACAGGGTGGGGGCAGGGTATCCCCTGAATTCTCCCGCTGCAACCCACCTCCTGCTCTTGCTGGACAGTGACCAGGAAAGGCTGGCTGAGGTCCAGACAACCAGCTGGGAGAGGGCAGACAGGAACACGTGCAGGACAACACACTTCCAGAGGGATCCTGGGTTGCCTTGGCAACAGGGGCTTCCAAAAAAGCTCCCCAGGGACTCCCTGGGCAGCAGCAGGCCTGGCTCATTTCTTGTAAGCTAGCAGCATGAGGACATAAAGAAATCAATTTATTGGCACAAATGGTCCTTTGGGCTCCTGCTCTTATTGTCCTTAGAATTCCATTCAGCTCAGCTCTCAGTTGGAGCACATTCATGAGCATTGCTCTTGACAGGAATGGGGCTCTTGTGAAATGGACTGAGTGGTCTCCCCAACACTTCCTGGAGTAAAGAGCCAAGGCTCAATGGTCATAGCACTGGGTTCAAATCCCAGCTCCATCACCTGCTAACTGTGGGATCTCAGTCAAGTCAATTAAACTCTCCGAGCTCCATGTTCCTCTCAGTCTAGCATTTGTGAGAATTTAACAAGCTGATCCATATCTTGTGCCCAGAGCCTCCTCCCATATAGGACAGAGTCCCCTGTGTGCCCCAGATCCTGACTCCCCCCACACTACCCTTCCTTTGTCCTGAATCATCTCCCTCACCTCCTTCAAAATTTTGCTCAAATGCCCCTTTCTCAGTAAGGCTTTCGCTGCACATTCTATTTTAAACTACAACATCTGGAATACCCAAATGACTAACAAAATGTGGAAAGGGTTGACTTCATTCCCAGTTAGAGAAATGCAACTTAAAACCACAAAACGCTCTGCCCCTTTGCAACCAAGCTTCTCAGAGAAAGGAATCTAATGTATTTGTACTCTCTCTATCTTTTTCACTTCTCAGTCCCTGCAATCCTGCTGCAGTCTCTAAAACAGCTCTTTGTGAGGACTGCCAATAACCTCAAGTTTGCTAAATGCCATGGAAGCCTTTCAAGTTGTGTTCTGGTTAGCCTCTCAAAAAGGAGAGTGGCCCCTCAAAATCCCACACCAGCTGGATCAAGCACCTCCCCACAACCTTCATGATGAGGAAAGGACATGTCCTGGCTATATCCTAAATGCTTCTCAGCACCCAGGCACTATGGAGGAAACCAAAGGGAGAAGAACCAAAAACCTTGCAAGGTAATTATGGGCAGGATACATACATACAAACATATAAGGCAGCAAACCATATGGGGGAAATTCACTAGACAACAGGAGGTATAAGTGTTCAGCAAAGTTGGAAAATGGCATCTCCAACCAAAGCCTTTGAGAGGCTCCATTATCCCAAGCCCTCTCTCATCCCAAATGCTCCACAAGGTGATGACCTGCCGCATCACCCACCATAACCAGGCCCTGAGGTCAACACCAAGTGAAGGCAATAAATCTTCCATTACAGAAAACTCATAGCTACAAAGAGAGTAGCTGCCACAATAATGTGAAAGACAATGAGCCAAGTGAGATATTACATCCAATATCTGTATCCATCTCTTCACTTGAGAGCCTTCTGCTCAGGGAGATAAAGAGATGGAAATGTGACAGGTGGATGGACAAATAGGTAGGTAGGTAGGTAGGTAGGTAGACAGATGAGATACTTCAAAATCTAACAGGAATTCAAAAGAGGAGAGACTACAGAAAACAGTTGAAAAGAACCAGTTTTTTGGAGAGAAAATGGCTGAGAATTTTCTAAATCCTTGAAAAACATGTCACAAAGAAAGTCAAGTCCTGAGCAGGATAAAAAAATTAAATTCACACCCAGACACATTGTGCTGAATACAGAGATCTCGAAAGCAAACAGGAAGAAAGTACAGACCATGTATCAAAATAGGATATAATGGAAGTTTTCATCAATCTTGGGAAAGGTAGGGTAGTACCTGGGGACAACCGAAGTTGGACATTTTAACACTTTCTGGGCTCTCTGTCCTCTCTAACTCTCACATTCCTGCTTCTCTGGGCCTGTTTATAACACACACTCTGCACTATCAATCACAAAAAGACACTGCTGCTGTATTCCCACTTCTCCTTCAAAAAGAATCCCAGGGAAAGCTTCTGACTGGTTCAGTGGGAGGCCATGTGCTCATCCTTGGGCCAATCAACTATGGCTATGAGGGTGTAACCTGAAATTGACAATACCCATAAGAATCCTCAGGTGGGAATGGAATAGGGAGGAATAGCAAATGCAGTTCAACAAGGGAAGGTTGGCAGGGACTAGAGGTAGGAGAAAAATGAAGCATTCCCAGAAGAAGGGAGGAGTACTGGGCAGGCAAAACAGCAAATACTGCCTGCACTACATTTTCTGATCCTCTGAGAAAGGAGATGGGCCTGTTCCTGAATTCATTCATAACCAATTCCCTCCCTTCTCTGTTATC
Source organism: Rhinopithecus roxellana (assembly GCF_007565055.1). Classification (NCBI taxonomy): domain Eukaryota; kingdom Metazoa; phylum Chordata; class Mammalia; order Primates; family Cercopithecidae; genus Rhinopithecus; species Rhinopithecus roxellana. The sequence continues at coordinate 46,049,954 of NC_044568.1, forward strand.
AGCAAAATAGAGAGATTAAGGTTTGGGTTCCGGAGCAAGACTGCCAGGGTCCAGACATGAACTCTCACTAACTGTGTGACCTTGGACAAGGTACTTAACTTCTCTGTATGACAGTTTCCTCAACTATCAAATTGGGATAGTCTATGACCTTCTTCTGAGATTGTTTGAGGATTATACAGGTTTACACAAGTACAGGTGTAAATGTTCAAACAGTGGCTGGAACATGGTAAATGATTTTAAAATGTCATTATTATTTTAGAATAATCAGTATGACGTTAAAAAGAGAGTATGGAACAGGATCTCTCAACCACGGCATCGTTGACACTTAGGGCTGGACCATTTTTTGTTTTAGGAGCTGTTTCGTGCACTGTAGCGCATTTAGCGGCACCTCTATCCTCTACCCGCTAGATGTTGGTAGCACACCTACCCCAAATAGTGGCAACCAAAAATGTCTCCAGACATGGCCAAATGTCCCCTTGGGTGAAATTATTCCCAGTCAAGAACCACTGCTACATAAAGAACAATAGGTGGGAGGTAGGAGGCTTGGGGCCTAGGCACGGCTCCACCCTCATTGCTGGATACTCCTTGGTAAGTTTCTTGACCCCTCTGGGCCTTGCTTTTCTTATTCGTTACATGGAGATGACACCTACCGTACCTCCTGGGGCTGTTACAAGAGTCAAACCTAACAAAGGATACAAAAGGCACCACAGAAAGCTCTGGGGTCTCCCAGTCCCATCCCCACAAATCCTGCCCATATTCTCCTGGGTCAGGAAACCCAGCTTCAAAGAAGTAAATGGAGAAAAGGAACAAGAAAAGAAAACTAACACGAATGGTTACCATGGCTAAACAAACATGTTACATTCATTCTTTCCCTTGGTAATCACAACACAACCAGACTGGTTGCTGTCATTCCCATTTTACAGGTGATGCAACTGAGACCTAAAAGGGTTTGAAAATGAGCAAGCCAGCTGGGCACAGTGGCGCATGCTTGTAATTCCAGCACTTTGGGAGGCCGAGGTGGGCAGATCACTTGAGGTCAAGAGTTAGAGACCAGCCTGACCAACATGGTGAAACCCTGTCTCTACTGAAAATACAAAAATTAGCTGGGTGTGATGGCGCACACCTGTAATCTCAGGAGGCTGAGGCAGGAGGATTGCTTGAATCCGGGAGAGAGAGGTTGCAGTGAGCTGAGATCGTACCACTGCGCTCCAGTGAGACTCCACCTCAAAAAAAAAACAAAAACAAAACCAACAACGATTAGACATGGTGGCAGGTACCTGGAATCCTAGCTACTCAGGAAGCCGAGGAAGGAGAATCGCTTGTACCCACAAGGCAGAGGTTGCAGTGAGCCGAGATCGTGCCACTGCACACCAGCCTGGGCAACAGAGATTCCATCTCAAGAAAAAAAGAAAATGAGTAAGCCCAGACTATCTGTCTCCAAGGCATATGTGGGTTCTCCTGATTCCCGCATAAATAATCCACTTCAGAGGGGCAGGGAGCAGCAAGTTACAGGGCACCCACTTGTTCTAGGCATTATTATAGCAACAGTGAGATTATTATTCCCCTCATGTAGATGAGAAAATTGAAGCAGAGAGAGGTTAACTTACCCAACGTGACTTGGCCAGATTTGCACCCAGTTCTGATTCTGCCTTTTCCATATCCCCCCACACCAGAGTGACATTTAAACTCAACAGATGCTTCACAGAGAATCTCTTCCCTAAGCCAAGGTGAAAGTCACCCAAAGGTCATAAGCACCTTTATCTGTGACCACACAAACTATCACCTGCTGATACCCCTCCTCCCCATGCGCGCGCACACACATGACCCTACATGAGACCAAACCTCCCCAGGTCAGGGAAGACACCCCAGACCTCCTCCAACTGTGCTCAGAGTTGATCAGACACCTCTGGTTGAGCTTTGTAAGTCACCACAGTGGTTGCCCGGCTAGATTTGTCAAGACAGTTCCCTCTAAATGCTCACAGGCAGCAAGATAAGGCATCCCAGTGTCCCCAGCTGGTATTTCCAGAGGGCTCTTTGCCCCGGGGCCCTCACTGTGCATTCCTCTCAAAACCCCACTCAGCTCTTACTCCCTTCCCCATTGCTTATGATGAATGAAACAGACCACAAGTGAAATCCCAGAAGCTGAAGTCAACCTCTCATTCAGCAAACGGTTACACCCAGCCGACCCAGCATGGGTATTAGGACCTCAGAAACGAAAAACACACAGGCCCCAGTGCCTCAGTTTCTCTCTATGAAAGTGGGACCAAGTGCAGTGGCTCACACTTTAATCCCAACGCTTTGGGAGGCTGAGGCAGGAGGATCACTTGAGTCCAGGAGTTTGAGACCAGCCTGGGCAACAGAGCAAGACCTCATCTCTACAAAAAAAAAAAAAAAAAATTAATTAGCTGGGCATAGTAGCACTTGCCTATAGTCCTAGCTACTCACAAGGCTGAGGCAGGACTAGTTCTTGGGCCCAGGAGGTAGAGGCTGCAGTGAGCTCTGATAGCCCCACTGCACTCCAGCCTGGGTGACAGAGCGAGACCCTGTCTTAAAAAAAAAAAAAAGAAAAAGAAAAAAGAAAAAAAAGAAAATGGGTTAGTGAGAGCACCTACCCCACAGAGTCACAGTGAAGATGAGATGAGATAATGCACTTAACACAATGTCCTGCACATAGTAGGTACTCAATAAACTGAAGTTCTGGTGTACAACCTTAAAGCTTTGCACCATTTATACTCTTTCATAGGGTCCCACCAAGGGCCAAAGGCTCACATGAGCTGCAGAGCTGAGGTCATGATTGTGGGACTTTGGCAAATCCTGTCACCTCTTCGAAAAGGGCTCTTACCAGGTTCAAATGCAGTAATACATACCAAAAGCATCGTCCAGGGCTTGGCACTAGTCATTGTTTTAAGACTGTTGCTATCACTTTTGACTAACATTTATGAGGCATTGTTCCAAGCACTCCATGTGTATTAACCCATTTAATCTTGAGATACCCCTAGGTGGTACTATTATTTTATTATTGTGTTAATCATCAGCTCTACTTACAGATATGAAAATGAAGACACACAGAGGTTGATTTGTCTATAGCATGTCCAACAGTAAGTGGTAGAGTTGGGATCTGAACCCAGGCAGTCTGACTCCCAAGCTCCCAGTCTGAACTACCATGCTCTGCTATCTGGTTATTTTAACACATTTTGCCTGTCTCACCAGGTTGGACAAGTATCAAATAGGACATGGTAGAGTCCAAAATCTGTAGAAAAATTGCAAAATCAATAATTCAGGCTGGGCGCAGTGGCTCATGCCTGTAATGATAGCACTTGGGGAGGCAGAGGCGAGTGGACTGCCTGAGCTCAGGAGTTTGAGAGCAGTCTGGCAACATGGTGAAACCCCATCTCTACTAAAAATACAAAAATTAGCCAGGCATGGTGGCACACGCCTGTAGTCCCAGCTATTTGGGAGGCTGAGGCATGTGAATTGCTTAACCCCAGGAGGCGGAGGTAGTAGTGAGTTGAGGTTGCGCCACCGCACTTCAGCCTGGGCAAGAGTGAGACCCTGTCTCAAAACTAATAATAATAGTAATAATTCAGGCAAACCCCCAAAACGGTCCAAAATTCACCTTGAAAAATCTCTTATTTCATTAATAAAGTAAGCATGGTACTGAATATTACTGTGACTACCTCTGCCAGTCAGGTTTTTTCTCCACCATCAAAACAGAACGTCGATCCTTCAGTTAAACAACCTAAAAAATACCTATTGGAGAGTTGTTTGGTTTGATTGCTTGGCTGGGTGATGATATATTAGCCAAGCATGCGTGGTACAATCCATACCAAGTTCAATGGGCATGTCATGTGTCTCCACTACACCGTGCAGAAATGCTGAACGAACTCTCCAGAGGAATTACAGTACCAATGAACACTTAAGTAGAGCCGCTATCATATGCCAAGCGCTATTCTGTGTGTTTTACATAGATGAGTGGATGAATTTAATCCTGTCAATAGCCCTCAGAGGTCGGTATTGTTATCACCCCCATCTTTCAGATGGTGAAACCGAGGCATGGAATTTCAGGCACTTGCCTGGCATGATCCAGCGGATCTGACCCCAGACCCTCTGGCTCCAGAGTCTGTGCTCCCAGTGGCTGTGCCATGCCATCTCTCCCAAGGGTCTCAAGGTGAAGGGTGACTATGACCCCACGGTCCTCCGTCCATGCCCCCAGCCACGTTCCTCTATGATCCAGCTGTTCCGAAGAGCCTGTTGGTCGCTGGGAAGAAATAGTCTCGTTGGATCCTCTCTGAAAGCTAATTCGGCCATTTACTCTCAATTTGTATCGGATGCTGTCGTCTCTCAGATTTCAAAGAAGATGAATGCATGGGTCGAATTGGATTAAAAAGTTTAATTGAATAAGACAGAACCAGACAGCTTGATGGAAGACTTTGATCCGATAAAGGGAGAGGAGAAAGGCGTGCTCCTAATGCCAGGGTGTGATGGGGAGCTGTCTGGACCTTGTCTAGCCCTTCTCATCTGCAGGAAAATCAGTTATGCCAATTATGGGTGAGATTGCCCTGGGGTGGTGTGGGGAAGACTGTTCTAAGGCATTTTCCAGATCATCATGTCCCAAAACAGGCTGACAGCTTGCCTACCTTACTGTTCCATCTCCGCCTCCCAACAAACCCAATTCTCAGCCTCTGAAACTGAGGGATCTTGCCTTAGACCTCACAAAACCCCTGTATCCTGGCCATAACGGGAACTCTACAAAAGAGATCTAAAAGAGAGAAAGAGATTGAGAAAGAGACACACACACCCATTAAACCAATGACCTGCAGGGAAGTCCAGCCTGCAGACTTGTCTCGTGGACACAGTGTTTTGTTTGCTTCCTAATTAGGAGATTTCTCATTGTAAAATCCATATTTGCGACTTCTCTTTAAATCTTGCTATTCAAAGTGAGGTCCACAGACCAGTAGCATTGCTACCAACTGGGAGCTTGTCAGAAATGCAAGAACCTTGGGGCCCATCCTAGAGGTTCTGAACCACAATTTGCATTTTAACATTGAAGTTTGAAGCGTTTGCTTTAAAGCAGTGGTTCTCACCCACTGTGTGCACGTCCGAATCACATGAAGAGCTTTTAAAAATCCAGGTGCTAAGCTCACATGCCGTCCTTGAATTCAGAATCTCTGAGGCTGGAACTCAAACTCCCAAGTTATTCCAATGGGAGGCCAAAGTTGAAAATCAATAGATTGGGCTGGGCGCCGTGGCTCACGCCTGTAATCCCAGCACTTTGTGAGGCCAAGGCAGGTGGATCACAAGGTCAGGAGTTCAATACCAGTCTGGCCAAGATGGCGAAACCCCCGTCTCTACTAAAAATACAAAAAAAATTAGGCAGACGCAGTGGCAGGTGCCTGTAATCCCAGCTACTCAGGAGGCTGAGGCAGGAGAATTGCTTGAACCAGAGGGGCGGAGGTTACAGTAAGCTGAGATCACGCGACTGCCCTCCAGCCTAGGCAACAGAGTGAGACTCCATCTCAAAAAGAAAAGAGAAAAGAGAAAAGAGAAAAGAGAAAAGAGAAAAGAGAAAAGAGAAAAGAGAAAAGAGAAAAGAGAAAGAGAAAGAGAAGAGAAAGAAGGAAGGAAGGAAGGAAGGAAGGAAGGAAGGAAGGAAGGAAGGAAGGAAGGAAGGAAGGAAGGAAGGAAGGAAGGAAGGAAGGAAGAGAAAGAGAAAGAGAATCAATAGATTAAAATCAGAAAATCTAGGCCAGGTGTGGTGACTCATGCCTATAATCCCAGGACTTTGGGATGCTGAGGCAGGAGGATCACTTGAGCCCAGGAGTTTGAGACAAGCCTGAGAAACACAGCGAGACCCTCACCTCTACAAAAAATAATAATAATAATAAGTAAACAAAATTAGCCTGGTGTAGTGATGCACACTTGTGGTCCCAGCTATTCCAGAGGCTGAGGTGGGAGGATCACGTAAGCCCAGGAGATCAAGGCTGCAGTGAGCCGAGATGGTGCCACTGCACTCCAACCTGGGTAACAGAGCAAGACTCTGTCCCAAAAAATAATAATATAAAAAAATTAGAATATCTGGCAACCCTGGGTTCCTATTTCCATGTGATAAAAGTGGCCAGAGCTGAGGGACTGGGCTTCAATTTCACCTCTCTTTATGCATTTTCATAACCTGCCAGATGCCACGTGCCTATGATCCCTGCTGAATTTATAAGCTTGAAGTCCCGGAAGCTTTTCTCCCTATTGGCCCCTCTCCCTACATTCCCCATCTCCCCTCCTTTTAGGAGGACCATTAGCAAGAGGCAATTTGCAGTTTCTGACTATTGGGGCTCAGAAAATAACATCCCAAAATAAAGGCCTCAGAAGCAAAAGTTTTTTCTGAACTTCTCCTGCCCTCCTGCTCTCAGCCTCATTGTCCTCCAAGGCTAGCCAGAGAAACTAGAATCCCTCTTCCTCAAGCAAGTCTTTTCCCCAAAGCCACCCATAACCCTAAAAATATTATTCTAACTTTCCTTCCACCTTTCTGTGTAAAAACTGGCATAAAGAAATTATCTGACCTACCTTGTTTGACTATAGGTCATAAGACTCCCATTCCAGAGAAGATCCTGCCCCACGCCCAGAAGGAAACATCGATTCTCAGGGAGGCCAGGATGAATCTAGACAGGCCTTGCTAGGTGTCCCCTCTCAGTCCATTACAGTTCGATCATATCCTTTTTGTCAAGTCATATCGTATTTCTACATGGCTATCTATATTTTATTGAACCTAAGCATAAAAATGGACAATTCCCCTGTTCCTTTGGATCTTCATTGTGAAGTTTCCTGTGTGTACACATTAAATAAATTTGCATGTCTTTTTTGTAATCTGCTTTTGCAAGTTGATTTTTCAGCAAAACTTCAGAAAGCCAAGGGGAATCTTACCCCCTTGGACTCTACATAACCAAGTAAATAGGCACCAAGCCTATGACTCAGCAATTCCACTCCAAGGCTGACATCCAAGAGCAAATGAACACACGTGACCACAAGAAGACTTGAACAAGAACATTCATAGCAGCTTTACTCATAAGAGCCCAAACTGGAAATGATCTGAATGACAATCAACAGAAGAAAGGATAAACAAAGTGTGGTATATCCATTCAGTAAAATACATCTCAGCAAGGAAAAAAAACAAACAAAAACATGGAGGAATCTCAAAAACCTAATGTTGGGGGGAAGTAGCCAAACACCAAAGCATATGTGTTATGTGACTTCGTTTATATGAAATTATTTTAAAATGCAAAACAAAGGTATGGTGATAGAAATCAGTAGTAGTTGCCTCTGAGGTGGAAAAGCAGAGGTTTAATTGGAAAGGGTCTTGAGAGAACTTTCTGGAGTGATATAAATGTGCTATATATTGATCTGGGTGATGATGACATGAGTGTATACAATTGTCAAAACTCATCAAACTGTACTCTTAAGGTCTGTGTATTTTACTCCACGTAAGTTATACTCAACGAAGGAACAAATTTTACCACTAATTTGTTTTAAGTGTCAAGAGATAGAGTTGGGTAGTGGAATGTGTGTGAGTTTAGGAATTTGAGTCTTGATTCTCACTTTCAACCTGTGAGACTTCAGGCAAGGGAGGCAAAGAGTCAAGCCTGAAAAAATGGGAATAACATCACTGTGGTAAACACAATTAACTTAGCTACCTAAATCCATTCCCAACCCCCTTTCTCCTTTGTGGTCTCTGACTAAAGAGAAATGAAAACAAATACTCACTTTTCCAGCCTCCCTTGCGGCTAGGAGTGACCATATGCCCAAATATTATAATATGTAGACAGACCTCTACAGGACAGGGACAGTTCTGAGAGACATTTTACATTTCTGATTGAAAATAAATAAAAGGAACAGTTGAAGCTTGTGCCATGCTTCCCTCTCTCCACTTCCTGCATTGAAAACAGACATGGTTGGGTGCAGTGGCTCATGCCTGTAATCCCAGCACTTAGGGAGGCTGAGGCGGGTGGAACACTTGAGGTCAGGGGTTTGAGATCAGCCTGGCCAACATGGTGAAACCCCATCTCTACAAAAATACAAAAATTATCCAGGTGTAGTGGTGTGCACCTGTAATCCCAGATACTCAGGAGGCTGAGGCAGGAGAATCGCTTGAAAGCATCCCTTCCTACCCACCACCAAAGATTTCCAGGAGGTGTGAATGATACCATTCTTTGAAAAATTCAAAAACCATGTGCCAGGCACACATTAGGTGTTGAATACATGTAAGTTCTCTCCTCCAAACACCCCCTCCATACAAAAATATGGACTATTCAACAGCAAAAACATAATGAGTAGAGGTGGGTTTTTAATTAGTGCACAGATAATGTAGCATGTGTACAGCCAGAATTATGTCCCCAAAGATGTCTATATCCTAATCCCCAGAATCTATGAATATATTTTGTTTCATGGTAAGGGAGAATTAAGAATACAGATGGGGCCAGGCCCTGTGGCTCATACCTATAATCCTAGCACTTTAGGATGCCAAAGCACGTGGGATCACCTGAGGTCAGGAGCTTGAGACCAGCCTGGCCAACATGGTGAAACTGTGTCTCTACTAAAAACACAAATATTAGTCGGGCATGGTTGCAGGCACCTGTAATCCCAGCTACCTGGGAGGCTGAAGCAGGAGAATCACTTGCACCCAGGAGGTGGAGGTTGCAGTGAGCCAAGATGGTGCCATTGCATTCCAGCCTGGGCAACAAGCGCAAAACTCCGTCTCAAAAACAAAACAAAAGAATATAGATGGAAATTAAGGTTATTAATCAGCTGACCTTGAGATGGAGGGAACTTTCCTGGACTATCCAGGGGGAGGATCCAGTGTCTATATCACAATGGTTCATAAATGTGAAGGAGGGAGGCAGAACAGTGATTTCAAAGTGATGCAACATCATAAAGAATCAACTGGGCAGTGCTGGCATTGTAGAGGCAAGAAGACACAAGCTGAGGAATGCAGGTAGCCTCTAGAAGCTGGGAAAGGCAAGAAAACGGATTATCTTCTAGACGCTCCACAAAGAACACAGCCCTGCTGACTCTTGGATTATAGCGCAGGGTGAACTGTTTCAGATTTCTGACCTCCAGAACTGTCAGATAACACATTTGTGTTGTTTTAACCCACTGAGTTTGTGGTCACTGTCACAGCAGCCATAAGAAATTAATGCAACATGATTTGGAGGCTGAAGGAAACACAACAAAACAAATCTTTTCCCAGAAGGATGAAAAAAGTTAAAATATTCCAGCCAGAAAGACATTCTAAATCTTCATCTAGCTAGTGATTACACAGGCATATACATATGTAAATGTATTATTATGTATCAATTTAAAAGTTTAAAAGCTATGGTGAACACAGGTGTACACATATGTAGATTTTCTTTCTTTGCTATAGCTGTATTATTACATATCAGTTAAAAAGTTAAAAAGCCATTAGGAGCCTGGGCAGCATAGCTCAAGCCTGTAATCCCAGCACTTTGGGAAGTTGAGGTGGGCAGATCACTTAAGATCAAGAGTTCAAGACCTGCCTGGCCAACATGGTGAAACCCTATCTCTATTAAAAATACAAAACTTAGCCAGGTGTGGTGGTGCACACCTTTAGTCCCAGCTACTCGGGAGGCTGAGGCAGCAGAATCACTTGAACTCAGGAGACGGAGGTTGCAGTGAGTGGAGATCACGCCACTGCACTCCAGCCTGGGCAACACAGCGAGCCTCAGTCAGAACAGCGATTATTAAAAAGTCAGGAAACAATAGGTACTGGTGAGGCTATCAAGAAATAGGAATGCTTTTACACTGTTGGTGGGAGTGTAAATTAGTTCAACCATTGTGAAAGACAGTGTGGTGATTCCTCAAGGATCTAGAACCAGAAATACCATTTGACCCAGCAATCCCATTACTGGGTATATACCCAACGGATTATAAATCATTCTACTATAAACACATATGCACATGTATGTTTATTACAGCACTATTTACAATAGCAAAGACTTGGAACTAACCCATATGTCCATCAATAATAGACTGGATAAAGAAAATGTGGCACATATACACCATGGAATACTATGTAGCCATAAAAAAGAATGAGATCACATCTTTTGCAGGGACATGGATGAAGCTGGAAACCATCATTCTCAGCAAACTAACGCAGGAACAGAAAACCAAACACCGCATGTTCTCACTCATAAGTGGGAGTTGAACAATAAGAACACATGGACACAGGGAGGGGAACATCACACACCAGGGCCTATTGGGGGGTGAGGCGCAAGGGGAGGGAGAGCATTAGGACAAATACCTAATGCATGCGTGGTTTAAAACCTAGATGATAGGGACAGCAAACCACCATGGCACATGTATACCTACGTAACAAACCTGCACATTCTCCACATGTCTCCCAGCACTTAAAATTAAAAAAAAAAAAAAAAAAATGTCATTATGAGCTGGGCATAGTGGCTTAAGCCTATAATCTGAGAACTTTGGGAGGCCAAGGCAGGTGGATCACTTGAGGTCAGGAGTTCGTGACCAACCTACCCAACATGGTGAAATGCCATCTCTACTAAAAAGACTACATTAGCTGGATGTGGTGATGCACGCCTGTAATTCCAGCTACTCAAGAGGCTGAGGCAAGAGAATTGCTGGAATCTGGGAGGCAAAGGTTGTAGTGAGCTGAGATCGTGCCACTGCACTCCAGCCTAGGCAACAGAGCAAGACTCCATCTTTAAAAAAAAAAAAAACCATTATGAATATCATGATTATAACTTTTCAGACAACCCTCCCCAAGTGTTCAACCTAGTAGAAGCGAGCAAGGTGCCGCTTACAGCAGGGGGTGGCCAAGTTCATCAGGAGGTTTACAGGCTTGGGGCAGAAGCCAGCCTCCATCCTCCAACTCCCCTCTCTGTATGCCTCTCATTTCTTGCTTTCCTACAAATTCTTCTAACATCTTTCTAAATCATGTTTCCAGGATTACCGAGGATGACTATACAATTTTGTTTGCCCAACAAAATCCTTATTTGCACCTGTTGTCCCAGTATTACTATTAACAGTGTGTCCCGGTTTGAATGACAAATTACACAACCACCCACCTTGAATAAATTGTTGAAAAAGTAGCACTTGGGGTGAATGTACCCCAAGAAAGAAATCACTGCGTCTACTACACTGCACCTCAATGCTTGAGTTATAGCAAAACAAACAGAAGCAAGAAATCCCACACTCTTTGGGTCTCACCACACTCACCCACTCTGCCCCACTGACCACAATGGCCTCATCAGCATGGGGATGATAAGCTCAGAACGGCCAGGTATGTGGATCTATAAAACCTCACTCACGTCCTGCTCCAGTCACAAACCAAACTGCCCACTCCATCCTCCCTGGGCAAAACCTGGGTGCTTAAAAGCATCACGTGAGACTCATTCAAAGTAATTAACAACCTGTTTGAGGTCATAAACCAGCCCCACCCTCCGGAACTTTCCCCAACCTTGGGTCTTAGATGAAAGGCAGACAAATTTGGTTTCCAATTATCTTTGGACTGAACTTTTTTCTCCAAGTGGTTGAATGATATCCTGCCTCTTTAGCGATCGAAAACACAGTCTTATTTTGTGTTCAACGACTAGAGTCCATGTGAAAGTCACCTTATGGGAATGGTCTGGTGAACTTGGCCCAGGGCTGCCCAGTGAGGGCTGGTTTCCAAGTGGCGAGAGGGTGATTCGATTCTGGTCTGTGACTCAATCACCTACTGAGGCTGGAGACACACAACAGCATCTCCACCTGGCTCAGCTGACAGTCAGCATCAGCAACCTAACTTATGGGTGGAGGAGTTTTTGGATGATTCCAGTCTCCAGCCTTCAAATCTTCCAGCTGAGGACCTAGACATCATAAAACAGAGACAATCCATTTCATTGTGCCCTGTCTGAAGTCCTGGTCTGCAGAAACTGTGGCAGATAATATATTATCATTATTTAAGCCACTATGTTCTGGGATAATTTGTTATGCAGCTATTGATAACTAATACATAAAGAACTTAATGATGCCATCTCAGGCAGCATCCAGATACAATATTTACAGAGGGACTGTGATGAGTACTGTATAATGTATGTAATCATCTCTGAACCAATCACTGGATTCAAGGGAAGTCTATACTATGATTGGCCCAGCCAATGGCCAAAGTGGGACACTATAATTGACAGCTTCACCTGCAAGAGAAAGACGGAGAAGGGGGTTCTCCCGAGAGAACAATGCTGGCAGACAAAAACAATATTAAGTACAATGACCTCATTGTGTGGCCATCTCCTACTCCTATCTTTCCTGCTCCTAATAGCTGTGGTAATGTCTTCTGCTGATGCCAAAACTGTTAACCCATTATGATTGAAGATATCTCCACTGCTGGTTCCCATAGATAGCTGTGCTAGAACTTCTGACACCAAGGCCAGTGTTCCATGGAAGCTGGAACCTTCAACCCACTGATGCTTTAGGCTACATCGTTACTTTTCTTTTATGGTTATTTTACTTTATTTTACTCCTGGCCTTAGAAATCAAGTATCATTCTCAATAAGATGTCTGACAGACACTGGGCTGTACCACCAAATCACTCAACTTCTGCTCCAGTTATGGTGTTTGAACCAAACACATGCTCCCCAGTTCCCCTGTTTACTTAGAAAAGTGGTCCTCAGATGGGTTGTGGTGGCTCATGACTGTAATCCCAACACTTTGGGACAAGATGGGACGATTACTTGAGGGCAGGAGTTCAAGACCAGCCTGGGAAACATAGCAAGACCCTGTCTCAACAGAAATTTTAAAAATTAGCCAGGTATGGTGGCACATGACTGTAGTCCAAGCTACTTGGGAGACTGAGGCAGGGGTATCACATGAACCCAGGAGTTAGAGGCTGCAATGAGCTATGATAGTATCACTGCACTCCAGTCCAGGCAACAGAGCAAGACCCTGTCTCTAAAGACAAAAAAACAAAAGTGGTCTCAACCTTGGATGCTCATTACAATTACCTGGGGAGACTTTAGAAACAATCTAATCAAGGTCCCAGCCAAGCCAGATATATTAGATTCTCAAGGGGTGAGTCCTGAGCACTTGTATTTTTTAAAGCTTTCACATAAGATTCCAGAGTTACAGCCAGCATTGAAGCCACTGGTTTGGTGAGATCTGCCCCTGAATCAATTACACTCCCTGAAGGTCCCGAGGCCACCCTCATGGCAATCACAGTTCCTTCCCTGTCTTCACCAACAGCAAGTTCTATCTATTCTACTGATACAATTAAGCTTTGTGTCCCCACCCAAATCTCATCTTGAATTGTAGTCCCCACAATCCCCATGTGTCAAGGGAGAGACCAGATGGAGGTACTTGCATCATGGGGGTGGTTCCCCCATGCTATTCCCATGATAGCAAGTGAGTTCTCATGAGACCTTATGGTTTTATAAGGGACTCTTCCCCCTTCGCTCAGGACTTTTCCTTCCTGCCACCTTGTGAAGAAGGTGCCTTGCTTCCCCTTCTCCTTCCATGATTGTAAGTTTCCTGAGGCCTCCCCAGCCATGCTGAACTATGAGTCAATTAAACCTCTTTCCTTTATAAACTACCCAGTCTTGAGCTGTTATTTATAGCAGTATGAAAACAGACTAATACATCTACCTACCAAAGATCTCTGGTTATCTCTCCCCTTCAATCCAGCCTCATTGCCATGGCTCAGCACAAACTGCCATCATAACATCACTTGGCCAGCTACAGTGAAGACCTCCCACTGTTTCCCTCACCCTGCTCCTCCTTCCCTTTCTGCCTCTGTAATGCATCTCCATAACACCTGCCAGAATGATCCTTTTAAAACTCAAATTGGGCAATGCCATGTCCTTGCTTAAAAAAAATGACTTCCCAGTGGACTTAAAAATCCAGCTCTTTGCCAAGACCGTCAAGGGTCTACATGATCTAATCCCTGCCTCCTCTGCAGCCTCACTGGCTCACCTTCCCCCTTGATTACTATGCTCCAGTCATCTTAGACCAGCCCTACCCAATCGAACTCTGTGATTATGGAAAAGTTCTTGGTCTGCACTTCCAACAAGATAATCTTTAGCCACATGTGCCCATGGAGCACTTGAAATGTGGGTAATGCAAGTAAGCAACAGGATTTTTAATTTTACACAATTTCTTGTTTAAACTTAAGTAGCCACAAGTGGCTTGTGGCTACTACATTGGGCAACGCAGTACCTAGATTTCAAGCACACCAAGTTAATATTACTTCCTTAGAGTTTTAGAACAATTTTCTCTGCTTGGAACTGGGCACGAGAGAGAATTGGGTTTCCCAAAGGAAAATCATGAGGGAAATTCTCATAAGAGATGACAGAAAGGCAAAAACCACGGGTGTCCACATGAAGGACAGAAAAATTGGGGAAGTCTCTGACATCCAGTGACAGGAAACGGCGAAGGGACAGCCCAAAATGTTGAGTTCTAGTTAGCGTAGTGCTCAAATGTGACTGCTCTGCAGTGTGAGATGATGAAAAAGCGAGGTAGAGAAATACAAACTGTCTTAGTCCATTTAGTGATGCTATCACAGAATATCTGAGACTGAGTAATTTATAAAGAGGTTGATTTAACTCATAGTTCTGCAGACTGGGAAGTTTAAGGAGCATGGTACCAGCATCTGCTCGGCTTCTGGTGAGGGCTTCATGCTGCTTTCACTTGTGGCAGAAAGTGGAAGGGGAGTGGGTCTATGCAAAGAGGTCACAAAAAAGGAAACGAAGAAGGCCAGACTTTTTTAGTCATGTGTTGTCATGGAGACTAAAATATCCCCCCAATGCAATAACTTACCCCTGAGGGGGACATAAACCTATTCATAAAGAATCCACCCATCCCCATGACCCAAACACCTCCCACTAGGCCCCACCTCCTAACACTGCCACATTGGGGATCGAATTTGAACATGAATAGACGACACCCAAACCACAACACAATTTAAATGCATTGACATAAATTCAGGAATCCGTAAAACTAAACAGTACGTTGTTTATAGCTACAAACATATTAGGGAAAACTAAAGAAAACCAACAGAATAAAAAACACAAAATTCATAATTGTAGTGACTTCTAAGGGAAGAGAAACAGACATGGGAGAGGCAATGTGTCCACCCTGGGCAAAGGCAATGTGAGGAGTATTATTGTAGAGAATTTAAAAACAAGAAAGCAAATTAAAATTCATTTGGTCTGTTTTTCACTTTTACTCTTACCATGCTCCAGCAATTCCAAAGAATATCAGTAATAAAATACTACTCCCCTAAAAAAATTGTTGAAGTTCCAAAAATTGCTTTAATTACTATTGAGATATAGCTACAGACACATGTATACAGGTAAACTTCAAATTTTCATTCTATTCCTTATCCTTTGTGCCAGTTCTCAATTTTTTTGTGTCTCAGCTCCAAATCTACTCTTCACCACCCAGCTTTGTGATATTGGAGCTGGACCCTATAAACATTTCTCCTGTGCCAGCTGGCATAATGATAGGTGATGGCAGTAGAGGGCGCTGGAGGGACCTTGCAAAAGGAAGGGGCCGCTCTTCCTGGTTCCAGTCCTTTTCTTCTTGGTCCTATGGCATGGCAGCCAGTAAGTAGTGTCTTAAAGAATTTCACCAGCATCCCAGTGAGAGGCTTCCTAGCAAGTTTTGCCAACATCCCAGTGGTTTGCTTTCTACTCACCAGGCCTCACTTGGAGAACTTAAGTGAACTTTGCCACTGATAAGTGAACTACATCCCTCTCCCACAAGGTCTGAACCTAAAGCAGCCTCCAATGACACTCCCTGATGTATATGCCCTATGTAACCAGGACTCAGAATGTGTTGAATTATAATCCTGTGATTAGATTATGTTTTATGGCACAGTTGACTTTAAGAAAGGGATATTATCTGGGTGATCCTGACCTAATCATCTGAGTCCTTTAAATCTAAGTCTAAATGACAGAGACAGAAAAAGGTAGACATTCAAAACAGAAAGACTTGCCTTGCCACTGCTGCCTTGAAGATGGATGGAACCATATGGTAAGGAATACAGGTGGTAGCTGTAAGCTTAGAGCAGCCCTCAGATACTAACCAGCAGGGAAATGGAGACCTCAGTCCTACAACCACAAGGAAATAAGTCCTGCCAACACAATAATAAACATGGAAGAGGATTTTTCTTCAGAGTCTCCAAATGAGAACTCAGTCTGACACTTTGATTTCAGTCTCATCACACCCTGAGCTGATCTACAGAACTGTAAACAGGTGGGGTTTTTAATTTGTCTTTATTGTGATAAAACATACCTAACAGAGTTTACCACTTTAACCATGTTCAAGTGTAAAAGTTCAATGTCATTAATTACATTCACATTGTGCAACCATCACCACCATCCATCTCTGGGACTCTTTCACTACCCAAAAGTGAAACTCTGTCCCCACTAAACAATATTTTCCCATTTCCCCCTCACCCCAGCTCCTTACAACCACCATTTTACTGTCTCTCTGAATTTAACTTCTCTAGGTACCCCATATAAATAGAATCCTACAGTATTTGCCCTTTTGTGTCTGGTCTTACTTCACATGTTGTCAAGGTTAATCTATGTTGTACCATGTGTCATAATTTTTTTTCCTTTTTAAGGCTCAATTAATATTCTATTGTACCTATACACATTTTATTTATACGTACATCTATCAGCGAACATTTGGGGACCAGAATTCGTGGGTTCTTGGTCTTGCTGACTTCAAGAATGAAGCCGCAGACACTCACAGTGAATGTGACAGTTGTTAAAGATGGTGTGTTCGCAGTTCGTTCCTTCAGATGATCAGATGTGTCTGGACCTTCTTCCTTCTGGTTGGTTAATGGTCTCACTGACTTCAGGAGTGAAACTGCAGATCTTCACAGTGAGTGTTATAGCTCATAAAGGTGGCATGCACCCAAACAGTAACCAGCAACAAGATTTATTGTAAAGGGCAAAAACACAAGTCTTCCACAATGGAAGGGGACCCAAAAAGACAACCACTGCTGGCTCAGGCAGCCTGCTTTTATTCCCTTATCTGATCCCACTCACATCCTGCAGATTGGTCCATTTTACACAGAGCTGATTGGTCCATTTTACAGAGTGCTGATTGGTCCATTTTACAGAGTGCTGATTGGTCCATTTTACAGAGAGCTGATTGGTCCATTTTGACAGGGTGCTGACTGGTGCATTTACAATCCCTGAGCTAGACACAGAGTGCTGATTGGTGCATTTACAATCCTGTAGCTAGACATAAAAGTTCTCCAAGTCCCCACCCAATTCAAAAGCCCAACTGGCTTTGCCTAGTGGATCCCACACCATTGCCCCCGGCAGAGGTGCTTGCCAGTCCCACACCCTCAGCCCGCACTCCTCAGCTCTTGGGTGGTCGATGGCACCGGGAGCCCCGGAGCACTGGGCGGCAGCCATCTGGGAGACTCTGGCTGCTTGAGAACCCACCCCCGGGGGACTTGGGCATGGCGGGCTGCAGGTCTTGATCCTTGCCCCACCAGGGAGGCGGCTGAGGCCGGGAGAATTTGAGTGCCTCGAGGGCCGGTGGGCAGTGCTGGGGGAACCAGTGCACCCTCAGCAGCTGCTGGCCCGGGTACTAAGCCTTTCACTGCCCAGGGGCCAGCGGGGCGACCAGCCGTTCTGAGCTCGTGGCCCGCCGAACTGGCGCCCACCCTGAACTCGCACTCACCCACAGTCCCAGTTCCTGCCCGGGCCTCTCCCTCCTCACCTCCCAGCAAGCAGAGGGAGCTGGCTCAGGCATCGGCCAGCCCAGAGAGGGGCTCCCACAGCACAGCCGCCGGCTGAAGGGTTCCTCCAGTGTGGCCAGACCAGACGCCGTGGCTGAGGAGGCACTGAGAGCGAGCAAGCTCGCCAGCATGTTGTCACCTCTCACTTCCACATGTTGGCTATTGTAAGTAATGCTGTTTGAATGTGGCTGTGCAGATACCTGTTTCAGTCTCTGCTTTCAATTCTTTTGGGAATACACCCAGAACTGGAATTGCTGGATTTTATGATTATTTTTATTTTTATTTTTTTAGGAACTACCATTCTGTTTTTCATAGCAGCTGAATAGGTGTTGCTTTAAACTCCTTAATCTGTGCTAATTTGTTACGTGACAATTAAAAAAAGACACAAACAATATACTTTGGTACTCTTAGCCCTAGAGGTAGTAACTGCTTTATACATCCACTATTCCAATATTATTTGTTTTACTTTACCTCTGTTAATAAATCCCCTCTACGAGTTAATTATCCTTTATGAAATTTTCCCTATTCAAATTATTGGCATAATTTGTGTCTCCTGACTGGTACCTAACTGATGCAGTCTTTAAAAAAAACACTGTGTTCTACATGGAAGTTAATTTAGAGAACTGGTTACACAGCCCTGACATACACCACTACCTCAGCAACATCCACTCATTTTCAATTGTAAGTTCACAACAGTGTTCATTTGTTTGGGTGTTTTGGGGGATGTAACTGAGAGATCTAACCTCTGTGATTTTCAATATTCCTATGTTTAAATAGTACATTGAAAATAAGGATATCACAGTATTCTAAAGAAAAGAAGAGATTTTGTCATACAGTGAGTAAAATTAAAGTTTTATCTGGATTTACAAAAAAAGGAAGAAAGAGAAAGAAACCCTGAGTTGTATCTTTTCCATCTTTCTATTAGATTACTTGGAATTGTTATTTGTGTTCAAAATTTAAAAGAATGAAATGGCATAAACTACAAAATGCAATTATTTTTTGGTAAATCTAAATTTTAAGTCACATATTAATATTTTATTGAATTTGAGTAATATAGTAATTCATATTTCATACTTTTAAAAGAGTAATTCATACTTTTTAAAATTGTTCATTTTAGATGAGTATAAATTAACAGTAATGAGTACTACTGATTATGATCCTTACAGTAAATAATTTTGTCACATAAAGGAGGGAGGTGTTAAAAAATCATCTACTCTTGAGTTTCAAATTACCACTGGGTGTAGGTACACCCAATAACAGCAATGTTAGATTTGTACTCACTGTGTTGTTATAAATATTGCCTTGTCTTTAGTCAATATATGAAAACAATTTTAAGTCAGATAGCACAAAGACACATAGAATAGGTCTGATTCTAACTTCTAAATCCCCTTCTCTGATGGTGCCCTTTCTAACTTAATTTCCTTCAGCTCTTCTGTGAAGGCACTTTGTTTCAAGCTTTGCTCTTCAGACGAAACAGCAGCCTTAGAGTTTTCAATCACCTAAACCCTTCTCCTCTTGTCTGCTTCTTCTAAAATAAAATGAAAGAACTTAATTTCCCCAGAAAGAAAGTGATGGAAGAGTAGAGAGCCTTCTTCATACACAATTTCTAGCCACAGTCCCTTTGAGAAACGACTGGTTTCTCTCAAATGCCCCTCCACCTCCTCTCTATGCCTATCTGAAGACCCAGCTGTTCCCCAACCCCTTGCGTATCAGGCCATAAACCCCTAGGGCAGGCACACATGAACCCTAGAGCAAGATTCACAAACTAAGTACTCATGTTGACTGACTACCATGGTAATGGGACCTGAGCCCTATTAGACCCTAAGCCGCTCCACCTGCAAACTCCACTGGACCCCACAGCATGGAGGACTGTCGATCCTCTCCCTGCATAGCCCTCCCCCTTCCCACCACTGCTGCATGTTTACTCCAAAGGAATTCGGAACAGAAAAGGGCTCCTGGGTCATGGATGCTCCAACCTTATAACCAAGAGAGTGCATCAGATTCAGTTAACGGTGCTCTTTAGAGTGTCCTGACCCATTGAACTAGAATCTCTAAGATTGGGGCCTGTGTTTTAAGTATTTCAAAGATATCCCACCAGGTCACCTTCAAGCCAGGCCCAGTAAAGGACAAGAGCATTATAGAACATGTGCAGGGAGATCACCAAAGAAAATACTGTTGAGTGTCAAAGAGACAAGATGCCCAGCCTCCCCCACGGACGAGGACACCACAACGTGATACTGTTTTTCACCTATCACATGGCAAATACCAAAAGTTTGATAATCATAGACAAAGGACTAATCTTCCTGGTTTATAAAGTTTCCCTACAAATGAATAATGAAAAGACCAATAATCCAATCCAATAGAAAAATGGCAGAGGCGATGAACAGAGTGTGGAGAAGAAAAGGAAGTACAGTCAGCCCTGGCCCTGCGTATCTAGAGGTTCCTATCCGTGGATTCAATCAACCACAGAACAAAAATATTTAGGGGAAGTAGAGGGAGCAAAATGGCCAGCCGAATGGAAGCTTCCACTGATCTCCTTCCCACAGGAATACCTAATGGAACAACTACACACACACGCACACACACATACACACCTTCATAAGAACCAAAAATTGGCTGAGCAATCACAGTACTAGATTTTATCTTAATATTACTGAAAGAGACACGAGAGAGGGTCGGAAAGATGGAAAGATAGTCTTGATTCACTGACACTACCCTCCCCCCAGGCCAGAAGCAGTCATGTGATGCAGAAAAAGAATCTGCACTTGGGAGAGGGAGAGCACAGTGATTGTGGGACTTTGCATTGGAACTCAGTGCTTCCCTGTCGCAGCAGAAAGCACCAGGCAAAACTCGGCTGATGCTCACGGAGGGAGCATTTAAACCAGCCCAAGGCAGAGGGAAATCATCTATCCCAGCAGTCAGAAACTGAGTTTCTACAAGCCTTCAAACTGTGGGCTAAAATGTTCTGGGGTTCTAAATAAACTTGAAGGACTGTCTAGACCACAAGGACTCCAATTCCTGTGCAAGCTCTCATGTTGTGCTGGGCTCAGAGCCAGTGGATGTGGGGGGCACGTGATCTAGTTAGACACCAGCTGGGGTGGCCAGGGGAATGCTTGTGCCACCTCTACCCCAACCCCAGACAGCACAGCTCACAGCTCTGGGAAAGACTCCTTCCTTCTACTTGAGGAGAGGATAGGGAAGAGTAAAGAGGACTTTGTCTTGCAACGTAGATATCAGCTCAGCCACAGTAGGATAGGGCACCAGGCAGAGTCCTGCAGCCTGCATCCCAGGCCTAGCTCCCAGGTGACATTTCTAGACATACCCCGGGCGAGAAGGGAAACTGCTGCCTTGAAGGGAAGAATCCAGTCCTGATAGGATTTATCACCTGCTAACTAAAGACCCCTTGAACCCTGAATAATCAACAGTGGTAGCCAGGTAGTACACACTGTGAGCCTTGAGTGAGACTCTGAGAGGAGCTAGCCTCAAGGCCTTGGCTCTTGGATGGCATTTCTGGACCTGCCGTGGACCAGAGGGGACCCACCGCCCTGAAGGGTGAGTTCTGGGCCTGGTAGAATTCACCACAAGCTAACTGAAGAGACTGTGGGCCTTGAGTGAACATTGGTGGTAACCAGGCAGTACTAGCCATGGGCCTGAGGCAGTGGTGGCCATGAGGAGAGACTCCCCTGCTTGTGAAAAGGGGAGGGAAGAGGGAAGGACTTCATTTTGTGGCTTGGGTGCCACCTCAGCCACAGTAGAACAGAGTACTGGGTAGATTCCTAAGGTTTCCAACTGTAGGTCGTGGCTCCCAGACAGTACCTCTGAACTCACCAGGGTCCATGAGAAACGTGTTTCCCTGAAGGGAAGGACACAAGCCTGACTGGCTTCACCACTTGCTGATTGTATTGTAGAGCTCTAAGGCCTTGAGCAAACATAGGTGGTAGCTAGGCAGCGGTTACTGCGGGCCTTGGGTGAGACCTAATGCTGTCCTGGCTTCAGGTCTGACCCCACACAGTCCCATTGGTGGTGGACACAGGGCTACTTGTGTCACCCCAGCTCCAGGCAGCTCAGCACACACACGCAGAGATAGACTCCATTTGTTTGGGAGAAAGCAAGTGAAGAGAACAAGAGTCTCCACCTGGTAAACCAGAAAATTCTTCCAGATCTTATCCAAGAACAATTACTGGAGTTAGGGTATCCGCTAATGCAGGTCATCTGGCAGTGATCAAAATTTAGATCACAACACCAAAGTCCATTCAAATACCTGGAAAGCCTTCCCCAGAAGGACAGGTGCCAATGAGGCCATACTGTGAAAGTTATAGTAAATGCCAAATTCTTCAATGCCCAGACACTGACACATATCCACAAGCATCAACACTACCCAGTAAAACATGATCTCACCAAATGAACTAAATAAGCCATCAAGGATCAATTCTGGAGAGACAGAGCCATGTGACATTTCAGACAGATAATTCAAAATAGGTGTTTTGAGGAAACTAATGAAATTCAAGATAACACAGAGAAATAATTCAGAATCCTATTAGGTAAATGTAACAAAGAAATTGAAATGATCGAACTGAAAATGCAATTGACATATTGAAGAATGCATCAGAGCCTCTTAACAGCAAAACTGATCAAGCAGAAGAAAGAACAATGAGCTTGAAGACAGGCTGTTTGAAAATACCCATTTGGAGGAGACAAAAGAAACATGAATTAAAAAAAAAATCACACAAGATCTAAAAATCGCTTCAAAAGGGCAAACCTAAGATGTATTGGCCTTAAATAGGAGGTAGAGAGAGAGAGAGAGATGGGGTAGAAATTTTATTCAAAGGGATAACAACAGGGAACTTCCCAAACCTAGAGAAAGATATCAACATTCAAGTATAAGAAGATCATAGAACACCAAGTAGATGTAATCCAAATAAGACTATTTCAAGGCATTTAATATTCAAGGCATTTACATTCCCAAAGATCAAGGATAAAGAAAGGATCCTGGCGGGAGCAGTGGCTCGCGCCTGTGATCCCAACACTTTGGGAGACCAAGGTGGATGGATCATGAGGTCAGGAGATCGAGACCATCTTGGCTAACACAGTGAAACCCCGTCTCTACTAAAAATACAAAAAATTAGCCAGGTGTGATGGCGGGCACCTGTAGTCCCAGCTACTTGGGAGGCTGAGGCAGGAGAATGGCATGAACCCAGGAGGCGGAGCCTGCAGTGAGCCGAGATCATGCCACTGCACTCCAGCCTGGGCAACACAGCGAGACTCCGTCTCAAAAAAAAAGATCCTAAAAGCAGCAAGAGAAAAAAAAATATCATACAATGGAGCTCCAATACATCTGGTGGCAGACTTTTCAGTAGAAACTTTACAGACTAGGGGAGAGCAACATAACACATTTAAAGTGCTAAAGAAAGAAAACCTTTATCTTAGAATAGTATATCCAATTAAAATCTAAATCAAACGTAAAGGAGAAATAAAGACTTGCCCAGACAAACAAAAGTTAAGAGATTTTATCAACACAAGACCAGTCTTATAAAAAAAGTTACAAAACTTTTTTCAATCTGAAAGAAAAAATGTTAATTAGCAGTAAGAAATAATATGAAGATATGAAACTAACTGCTAATAGTAGCTACACAGAAAAACATACAATATTATAACACTGTAATTGTGGTGTGTAAACTATTCAGATCTTGAGTAGAAATACTAAAATATGAACTGATGAAAAATAGTAACTACAACTTTTCAAGACATAGGCAATACAATGAGATATAAATAGAAGCAACGAAACATTTAAAGGCAGGGCAATGAAGTCAAAGCGTAGAGTTTTTATTACTTTTCTCTGCTTGTTTGTTTATGCAATCAGTGTTGTCATCAGATTAAAATAATGGGTTATAAGATATTATTTGCAAGCCTAATGATAACCTTAAATCAGAAGAGATACAGTGGATACACAAAAAATAAAAAGCAAAAATTAAAACATACCACCAGAGGCCGGGCGCGGTGGCTCAAGCCTGTAATCCCAGCACTTTGGGAGGCCGAGACGGGCGGATCACGAGGTCAGGAGATCGAGACCATCCTGGCTAACATGGTGAAACCCCGTCTCTACTAAAAATACAAAAAACTAGCCGGGCGAGGTGGCGGGCGCCTGTAGTCCCAGCTACTCAGGAGGCTGAGGCAGGAGAATGGCATAAACCCGGGAGGCGGAGCTTGCAGTGAGCTGAGATCCGGCCACTGCACTCCAGCCTGGGCGGCAGAGCAAGACTCGTCTCAAAAAAAAAAAAACATACCACCAGAAAAAATCACCTTTACTGAAAGGATGACAGGAAGGAAAGAAAGAAGGAAGAGACAACATCAAAACAACCAGAAAACTAATAACAAAATGGCAAGAGGAATCATTACTTATCAATGATAACCTTGAATGTAAATGGACTAAACTCTCCAGTCAAACGACATAGAGTGGCTGAACGGATTTAAAGAAAAAAAGACTCAATTATCTGTTGCCTACAAGAAGCACACTTCGCCTGTGAGACACACAGACTGAAAATAAAGGAATGGCAGAAGATACTCCATGCAAATGGAAACCAAAAAAGAGCAGGAGCAGCTATTCTTGTATCAGACAAAAACAGATTTCAAGACAACACCTATAAAAAGAGACAAAAAAAATTATTGTATAATGATAAAGGGTGAATTCAACAAGAGGATATACCAAGTGTAAGTATATACGCACCCAACACTAGAGCACCCAGATATATAAAGCAAATGTTAGTGCTAAAGAAAGAGACCCCAATACAATAACAGTTGGAGACTTCAACACCCCACTTTCAGCACTGGACAGATCTTCCAGATAGAAAATCAATAAAGAAATGCCTAATTTATCTGCATATAGACCAAATGGACCTAACAGATATTTATAGAACATGTCATCCAGTGGTTGCAATACACATTCTTCTTCTCAGCATATGGATCATTCTCAAGGATTGACCATATGCTAGGCAACAAAACATGTCTTTGAAAAAATTTCAAAAAAAATAAAATTATATCAAATATCTTCTCTAACCACAGTGGAATAAATCTAGAAAGCTGTAATAAGAGGAATTTTGGAAACTATACAAAACACATGGAAATGAAACAATATGCTCCTGAATGACCAATGGGCCAATGAAGAAATTAAGAGGGAAACTGGAAAAGTTCTTGAAACAAATGACAGTGGAAACACAATGTACAAAACCTATGGGATACAGCAAAAGCAGTACTAAAAGGGAAGTTTATAGCTATAAGCACCTACATCAGAACAGTAGAAAAACTTCAAATAAATAACCTGACAATGCATCTTAAAGAACTAGAAGAGCAAAAGTAAACCAAACCCAAAATTAGTAGAGAAAAGAAATAATAAAGATCAGAGCAGAAATAAATGAAATTAAAACAAAGAAAACAATACAGAAGATCAGTGAAATGAAAAGTTGGGGTCTTTTTTAAAAATTGACAAGCCTCTAGCCAGCGTAAGAAAAAAAAGAGAGAAGATCCAAATAAAATTGGAGATGAAAAGGGGACATTAGAACTGATACTGCAGAAATTCAAAGGATCATCAGAGGCTACCATGAGCAACTTCATGCCAATAAATTGGAAAACCTAGAATAAATTAATAAATTCCTAGATACATGCAACCTACCAAGATAGAACCATGAAGAAATCCAAAATCTGAACAGACCAATAACAAGTAATGAGATCAAAGCCATAATAAAAAGTATTCTAACAAAGAAAAGCCCTCAACCTGATGGCTTCATTGATGAATGTTACAAACATTCAAAGACAAGCTAATATCAATTCTGTTTAAACTATTCTGAAAAAATAGAAGGGGGAATACTTCCAAACTGATTACAAAGGCCAGTATTTCCCTGATACCAAAATCAGACAAAGACGCATAAACAAAAACAAAACTACAGATCAATATCCCTGATGAAAATTGATGCAAATATCCTCGACAAAATACTAACAAACTGAATTCAGCAACACATTAAAAAGATCATTCATCATGACCAAGTGAGATTTTTCCCAGAGATATAAGAATGCTTCAACATATGCAAATCAATCAGTGTGATACATCATATCAACAGAATGAAGGACAAAAACCCTATGATCATTTCAATTGATTCTGAAAAAGCATTTGATAAAATTCAATATGTTCTCATGATAAAAACCCTCAAAAAACTGGGTATAGAAGGGACATACCTCAACGCAATAAGAGCTATATATGATAGACCACAGCTAGTATAATTGTGGATGGGGGAAAACTTAGAGCCTTTCCTCTAAGATTGGGAACACGACAAAGATGCCCATTTTCACCACTGTTATTCAGCATAGTACTGGAAGTCCTTGCTAAAGCAATCAGATAAGAGAAGGAAATAAAGGGCATCCAAATTGGAAATGAAGGAGTCAAATTATCCTTGTTTGCAGATAATAATTTGGAAAAACACAAAAACTCCATCAAAAAACTACTAAAACTAATAAATCGTTTATAAGTAAAGTTGCAGGATACAAAATCAACATACGAAAATTAGTAGCATTTCTGTATGTCAACAGCAAACAATCTGAAAAAGAAATCAGGAAAGTAATTCCATTTATAATAGTTACAAAAATAAAATAAAATACCTAGGAATTAACCAAAGAAGTGAAAGATTTCTACAATTAAAACTACAAAGCATTGATGAAAAAAATCTAAAAGGACACAAAAAAATAAAAAGATATTCCATCATGAATTGGCAGACTCAATATTGTTAAAATGTCCATACTATCCAAAGCGATCTACAGATTCAATGCAATCCTATCAAAATACCAATGACATTCTTCATAAAAATAAAAAAAAATGCAATCCTAAAACTTATGTGGAACTACAGAAGACCCAGAATACCCAATGCTATCCTCAGCAAAAAGAACAAAACTGGAAGAATCACATTATCAGATTTCAAATTATACTTTAGAGCTATAGTAACCAAAACAGCATGGTACTGGCATAAAGATAGACCAATGGAGCAGAACAGAGAACCCAGAAACAAAACCATACATCTACAGTGAACTCATTTTTGACAAAGGTGCCAAGAACATATATTGGGAAAAAGACAGTCTCTTCAATAAATGGTGCTGGGAAAACTAGATATCCATATAAAGAAGAATGAAACTATACTCCTATCTCTCACCATATACAAAACTCAAAGTGGGTTAAAGACTTAAATCTAATACCTCAAACTATGAAACTACCACAAGAAAACATTGGGGAAACTCCTCAGGACATTGGACTGAATGAAGATTTCTTGAGTAATACTATTCAAGCACAGGCAACCACAGCAAAAATGAACAAATTGAATCACATCAATTTAAAAATCTTCTGCATAGCAAAGAAAACAATCTACTAAGTGAAGCGACAACCACAAAATTGGAAAAAAATGTTTGCAAACTATCCATCTGACAAGGAATTAATAACTAGAATATATAAAGAACTCAAACAACTATAGAAAAAAATCTAATTATCCAATTTAAAAATGGGCAAAAGGTCCAAATAGACAGTTCTCAAAAGAAGATATGCAAATGACAATAGATGTATGAAAAAGTGCTCAACATCACTGGTCATCAGAGAAAAGCAAATCAAAACTACAATGAGATATCATCTCACCCCAGTTAAAATGGCTTTTATCGAGACAGGCAATAACAAATGCTGTCAAGGAGATGGAAGAAACGTAACTCTAGTACACTCTTGGTGAAAATGTAAATTAGTACAATCAGTATGGTGAACAGTTTGGAGGTTCCTCAAAAAACTAAAAATTAAACTACCATATGATCTAGCAACCAACTACTAGGTATATACACAAAATAAAGGAAATCAGTACATTGAAGAGATATCTGCACTCCCATGTTTGTTGCAGCACTGTTCACAATAACCAACATTTGGAAGCAACTTGAGTGTCCATTAACAGATGAATGGATAAAGAAAACGTAGTACGTATATGTAGTGGAGGACTATGCGACCATATAAAAGAATGATATCCTGTCGTTTGCAGCAACATGGATGGAACTGGAGGTCATTATGTTAAGTGAAATAAGCTAGGCACAGAAAGGCAAATTTACCATGTTCTCACTTATTTGTAGGAGCTAAAAATTAAAACAGTTGAACTCATGGAGATAGAGAACAGAATGATAATTACCAGAGGTGGGGGAAGGGTAGAAGGGGGGTGGTTAATGGGTACAAAAATATAGTTAAATGGACTGAATAAGATCTAGTATTTGATAGAACAACAAGATGACTACAGTCAACAATAATGTGTATTTTTAAATAACTAAGAGTATAATTGGATTGTTTGTGACACAAAGAAAGGACAAATGCTTGAGGTGATGGATATCCCATTTACCCTGATGTGCTTATTACGCACATTATGCCTGTAGCAAAATATCTTGTGTGCCGCATAAATGTATAGAGTTACTATGTGCCCACAAAAATTAAAAATTTAAATTAAAAAAACTATTCAGGGGAAAAAGCAATAAAAATACAAATAAAAGACAATACAGAATAACAACTATTTACATAGCATTTGCTTTGTATTAGGTAATATAAATAATTTAGAGATGATTTCAAGTATCCAGAAGGGTTGCATAAGTTATGCAAATACTGCACCATTTTACATAAGACACTTTAGCATGCATAGGTTTTGGTAACCAAAGGGGTCCTGAAACCAATGCCCTACAGATACCAAGGGACAACTGTAGAAATGATTCTTTTTTTTTTTTTTTTTTTTGAGATGGAGTCTCGCTCTGTCGCCCGGGCTGGAGTGCAGTGGCCGGATCTCAGCTCACTGCAAGCTCCGCCTCCCGGGTTTACGCCATTCTCCTGCCTCAGCCTCCCGAGTAGCTGGGACTACAGGTGCCCGCCACCTCGCCCGGCTAGCTTTTTTTTGTATTTTTTAGTAGAGACGGGGGTTTCACCATGTTAGCCAGGATGGTCTCGATCTCCTGACCTCGTGATCCGCCCGTCTCGGCCTCCCAAAGTGCTGGGATTACAGGCTTGAGCCACCGCGCCCGGCCAGAAATGATTCTTAAACATACAAAAAGGTGATCATTTCATTCATAATTTAATTTTTTTTTCTTTTTTTTTCAGAGTCAGTGTCTTCCTCTGTTGCCCAGGCTGGAGTGCAATAGCACAGTCATAGCTCATTGCAACCTCCAGCTCCTGGGCTCAAGTGATCTTTTTACCTTAGCCTCCTGAGTAACTGGGACTACATGCGTGCATCCAGATAATTTTTTAATTTTTTGGTAGAAATGAGGGTGTCTCTATGTGACCTACCTCGTCTCAAACTCCTAGGTTCAAAAAGTCCTCCTGCTCTGGCCTCCCAGAGCACTGGGATTACAGGCATGAGTCACCACACCCAACCCATCTGAAAGTTTGGTAATGCACTGATAAGGTTTGGGAAAACAGGCTGGTAAGAAGGTAAATTGGTACAACTCCTTGCAGGAATTAGACAGTATCTATAAAATTACAAACACTTTTAATTTTTGAGCCACCGATGCTACTCCTAGGAATTTAACCATCTGATATGATTGCACATGTGTGAAAATATTTAAGTACAAGGATATTCACTGCAGCATTGTCTGAGGTAGCAAAAATTCAGAAATAACCCACTTCCTAACGGGAGACCTACAGTCACACAGTTATGTGTGTGAAAACTTATGTTAAGTGAAATAAGCTAGGCACAGAAAGGCAAATTTACCATGTTCTCACTTATTTGTAGGAGCTAAAAATTAAAACAGTTGAACTCATGGAGATAGAGAACAGAATGATAATTACCAGAGGTGGGGGAAGGGTAGAAGGGGGGTGGTTAATGGGTACAAAAATATAGTTAAATGGACTATTTAAATAAACCATTTAAATAAAATGAGAAGTCGGATCAACGAAACAATACCAAGACATTTTATTAAATGAAAAAATAATAACAATAAAGTGTGAAACTGTGTGTATGATTAATGACAAAGCATTTTAGTAATGATCATTTAATAATTGGTAATAATCTTTGTTACTTTTTTTTTTTCTTGAGACGGAGTCTCGCTCTGTTGCCCAGCCTGGAGTGCAGTAGCACGATTTCGGCTCACTGCAACCTCCAACTCCCAGGTTCAAGCAATTCTCCGGCCTCAGCTTCCCCAGTAGCCAGGATTACAGGCACATGCCACCACGCCCATCTAAATTTTTTGTCTTTTTAATAGAGACGGGGTTTCACCATTTTGGCCAGACTGGTCTCAAATTCCTCACCTCAGGCGATCTACCCACCTCGGCCTCCCAAAGTACTGTCATTATTTTCTTGGTTCAAAGTTCAGGTCTAAAATAAATAATTCAAAAATTTTAAAGAATAAATTTCCAAAATTTCCATTTTAAGGATTTTCAAACTCAATATATAGCAGATACATACTTGTATTTTACAGATAACTTTGGAAAGATGCACACACACAGAATAAAAACTGAATCCAGAGGTAATCAGTAGTTTTGGTCCTTCTGGGGGCATTAGGAGAGTGAGGTTCTGGGAGTTAGAAATGAAAAGTAAACTCACTTTTCTCTTTATGCCTTATGCCGTTTTATACTGTTTGATTTTTATTTATTTATTTATTTATTTATTTATTTATTTTTAAGGTTTTTTTGAGACACAGTCTCACTCTGCTACCCAGGCTGGGTAGCATGATCTCAGCTCACTGCAACCTCTGCCTCCCGGGTTTAAATGATTCTCTTGCCTCAGCCTCCCAAGTAGCTGGGATTAAAGGTGCACACCACCACATCTGGCTAATTTTTTATATTTTAGTAAAGATGGGGTTTCACCATGTTGGCCAGGCTAGTCAACCTCCTGACCTCAGGTGATCCACCTGCTTCAGCCTCCCAAAGTGCTGGGATTACAGACGTGAGCCACCGCACCTGGCCACTGTTTAATTCTTTTACCATGCAAACATTGCCTTACTCAAAACAAACAAGATGTAAAATAAAAAATAAAGGCTACACAAAACCACTTTTCTGCACCAATGTCCTCACTTTACAGATGGAAAACTTAGACCAAGTAAGAGAAAGCTCCCTCTGGGCACAAAGCCTCTGGCTGTCATGGCAGAGGGGACCCCTCCCCAAGGGCTCCCAGAGCCCTTTGTTCTCTGGATTGGAGCATTGACCACATGTTGTTGCCAACATTCTCATGCCTTGTCCATCTCTGTGCCTTCAGTACCTAGCCCACAGGATGCACACTACACAATTTCAGGACGTGCCATTCACATATGCTATTATTTAACTGATGTTCTCTGGATTTGTGCAGTGCACAACCTGTGTTAACTATGTACAGTTTCCCTGCCCATATTTCCAGTAGTTCAGTGGGGAAGGTAAATTAAACAAAGCAGCATATATTTTTTTTCATTGGAATTAAGGCAACAACAACAACAACAAAAAGCATGTTGCTAAGACAGAGAACAAACAGAGGGATCTGTTTTGGGTTTCACAAAAGTCATTCTGAGAAAGTGATAGTTATAGTTATTATTTATTTATTTATTTATTTATTTGATACGGGGTCTCACTCTATTGCCCAGGATCCAGGGCAGTGGTGTGATCACAGCTCACTGTAGCCTTGACCTCCCAGGCTCAAGCAATCCTGCCTCAGCCCCTCAAGTCACTGGGACCACAGGCACACACCACCACACCCAGCTAATTTTTGTGCCTTTTGCCGAGACAGGGTTTCACCATGTCGCTCAGGCTGGTCTTGAACTCCTGGACTCAAGTGATTCACCCTCCTCGGTCGGCCGAAGTACTGGGATTACAGGTGTGAGCCACCACACCCAGCCAGAAAGTTATATTTAAACCAAGCCCTTATGTTCGTCAGGAATTTTATTTAGTTGATAGTAACAGAGGCTGGACTTAGTAGCTTTAGTAAAACAGAGCTTCTTTTTTCCTTATTCCACAGGAAATCAGAAAGTAGGCAGCCCAGGACTGATTTGGAAGTTCAAGCAGTTATCAGGACCCCAGCCTCCCTCTGTCTTTCTGCTCCATACCCCTTAGCATGTGGTTTTAATCCTTAAGATTGTCTCATGGTCCAAGATGGTTGCCAGAGCTCCAGCCACTACATCTGCATCACAGACAACAACATGGGGCAAGGACATTAGAGACATAAGGGACGCCTCCCCAGTCCACTTAAGGGGCTGACCATAAGTTTCACAAAATATTCCACGTCCATCTCATTGGCCCAAAACTAGTTATGTGAATATAGCACACTGCAAGAGAGGCTGGGGCATTGAGCTCTAAAGAGCTGCCCAGGGTTATTACCAAAAAGGGGAAATTATGATTGAGAGTTAATACGTAGCCTCTGTTATGGACTGGGAGAATAAATAGGAGACACTTCAGTGAAAGTGTTGTGGGGAGCAGGTTCCAGGCAGAGAGAACAGCAAATACAAAGGATCCAACAGAAAGAGGTTGGGCTGGGGCACAGTGGTTCATGCCTGTAATCCCAGCACTTCGGGAGGCCAAGGCAGAAGGATCGCTTGCGCCCAGGAATTTGAGACCTGGGCAACATAGAGAGATCCCATCTCTACAAAAAATATATATACCAAAAATAAATAAATAAATAATAGCCAGCCGTGGTGGTATGTGAATAAAAATAAATTTTAAAAATACTCTTGCCCAGGCTGGAGTGCAGTGGCACAATCGTGGCTCACTGCAGCCTTGACCTCCAGGGCTCAGGTAATCCTCCCATCTCAGCTTCCTGAGTAGCTGGGACTACAGGCACATACCACCATGGCTGGCTAATTTTTCAAAAGTAAAAATAAAAATATTTTAAAATAAAATAAATTTTAAAATATTCAAAACTAAAAATAAAATTTTAAAATATTTTTGAATATTTTAAATATAGTGGGCCGGGCGCGGTGGCTCATGCCTGTAATCCCTGCACTTTGGGAGGCTGAGGCAGGTGCATCACCTGAAGTCAGGAGTTCAAGACCAGCCTGGCCAACAAGATGAAACCCTGTCTCTACTAAAAATATAAAAATTTAGCTGGACGTGGTGCCGCACTCCTGTAATCCCAGCTGCTCAGGAGGCTGAGGCAGCAGAATCACTTGAACCCAGGAGGCGGAGGTTGCAGTGAGCCGAGATTGCGCCACTGCACTCCACCCTGAGCAACAAGGGCAAAACTCCATCTCAAAAAAATAAAATAAAAAATAAATAAACATATATATTTAAGGAGTCAGGTTCTGTCTCAAATTTGAATATTTAAAATATTCAAAACTTTATATTTTAATAAAATTAAAAATAATTTTTATTCAAAAATAAAAATAAAGGAATAAAAAGGAGGAGGTTTGTCTGTTCTCAGAACTGAAGGGAGGCTGGCATGGTTGGAGCACATTCAATGTGAGAAGATGAGGAACCAGGGGAAGGAGAAATATCCAGGCTCTCAGGCACCTCCCCAAACCTAGCTGCATACCTTCCACTCCGGGCAAAGCCGTGGCATCAAACAGACCCATGTTCATATTCCAACATCACCTCTTAAAAACCAAGAACCCTCAGGTAAGTCTTTTAACTTACCTGAGCCTCCACTTCCTTACCTGTAAAACAAGAATTATACCTGTATAATTTCTTATTTGAATAAGAATTGGAATAATAGATTTCTTATGTGAATTAAGTGAGATAATGCATATCTCATAAGAAACCAAAAATTTCTTATGTGAATTAAATGAGATAACACATATAAGGAGGTTAGCACAGCGCCTAACACATATTGAGCACACATTATTATTGATTCACTACACTTTGACCATAAAGACTTAGGTGATTGTGGCCTTGTCAACAGTCAAGGTTGTAACTCCAGCAAGTACACTGGCACATAGTTAGTGCTCAAAAGTTGGGTATGGGACAGGCACAGTGGCTCAAGCCTGTAATCCCAACACTATGGGAGGTTGAGGCAGGCAGATCATTTGAGGTCAGGAGTTCGAGACCTGCCTGCGTGGTGAAACTTCATCTCTACTAAAATTACAAAAAAAAAAAAAAAATTAGCCAGGCGTGATAGTGCATATCTGTAATTCCAGCTACTTAGGAGGCTGAGGCACAAGACTCACTTGAACCCAGCAGGCAGAGGTTGCAGTGAGCCACGATCTCGCCACTGCACTCCAGCCTGGACAACAGAGCGAGATTCCGTCTCAAAACAAAAAAACAATAGCTGAGTGCAGTGGGGCATGCCAGCTCAGAAGACTGAAGCTGGCGGCTTGGTGGAGCCCAGGAGCTTGAGTTCATCCTGGGCAACATAGCAAGACCCCATGACAAAAAAATAAGAAGTAAAAGAATAATGCAAAATAAAACATCGTTTAAAATGATAGGTGTTACTATTGTGGCTCTTGGTGAGGACAGCAGATGGCTCATCAGAATTTCTTCCAGTGCCTCTCTTGGCCTCCCCACCATGCCAGGCAACCACGGATACATCCAATCTTCGGATTACCAACCTCAACTGCAAAGTAGAAAGCCGGGTCCCAGGATGGAAAGTGCCACCCTAAATTGCTAACGGGCACCTTGGGTGCCCGGCGAGAGCCTCAAACACTCTCTCTACTTTGCTCAGGCTCTCGGAGTGAATCAGCTCAGGCTGTGATGCAGAAACGCTTACTGCTCTGAACTCGAATAAAGCTCACACTCAGACTCCAGGAACCACCGTCTTTTATATCCCCATCGATCCTCTATGCCTATTTTTATGATTCCTCTTCCCAGTGAGTGTTGTGTATATTTTTGGACTGTGTTCCTCTCATAAATAAATAAATGTGTAGGTAAATACGAATAAGAGCTAGCATTTATTAAGTGCTTGGTGTGGTGCCAGGGATGGTGCTGAGGGGTTTTGCTTGTTACTTTATTTCAGCATCATGGTGACCTAATGAAACTGGCACCATAATGATCCGCATTTTACAGGAGAGGAAACTGAGACTCAGAGGGATGAGGTCATTTGTCATTTCTCTCCAAAAACGGGCAGAACAGGGATTTGACCTCAAGGCTGTCCAATCCAAAGCCCCGATTACTGAGTTCTGAGTAGCTCGTGTGCACATGAACCCAAACTTCATCTCACTTCCTAACTGCCTTCCTTCCTTCCGCCCCCACTAATTAAGCTTCTGCCGTCGTCGCCAAGCCAGACAGGGAAATGCTAAGTGCTCAAACTAAGCTGATGATTTGAAAATGCCAATAGTCCTTCATTTCTGCTGACCACCCTGAGCCTGAGGCCAGCTCACTCCTGAGCCTGGGATCCAGAACAATGTAATGGATGAGCCGCGTGTTGAGCAATGCTTTATGCCACTCGGGAGTGACTCGGGCTGGGAACATCTCAGTAGTCAGCGTGTTAATTACAACTGCCCAAATGAGGCTCATTCATCCCTTAATACCAATGAGCCAGCTCCAGAAGGCAGAGGCAAGATGACTCGCACTCATGAATCTTGCTCATTGTAGATTCCACAACCACCATGGCCTGGCCACCCAGGCTACATCTTCATTGTTATCAAATTATTTGTACTTCCCCTGCAAGTCTCTCCAATTTTCACTCCATCCTTTCCCAAAGAAGACCCCAAGCGAAAGGCAGCATGCCTAGCACGAAAGACATGGACTTCAAAGCTTGAGAGACTCGGTCGAATCCTGGCTCTGCCACTGACCAACAGAATGACCTCAGGCAGGTCATTTCATGTCTCTGGGCCTCAGTTATCCCATCTGTCAAATGGGGCTAAGCACTTCCACTTCTCTTTCACGTTCATAGTGGGAGCTAGAAGATGTGATATCTAAATGTTCCAGCTTGTAGCAAGGCTCAGCTCATGGTAGCTGTTGTTATTAATTATATCATTAGATGGCTTGGATCACTTTCACATCATTTTCCCCAGCGCATTGGGGTTTATGGAATGGCAGCTACCATGTGACTAGAGAGTGATTCTCAAATTTCAGTGCACCGGGATGCTTGTTGAAAATACAAGGATCTGAAGCCCCCAGCCATTCTGATTCCAGAGTGGAGCTAAAGACTGCGTGTTTGGTAACCACCTCTGGGTTTAAGGCTTTCAGACAGCGGTTCTCAGCCCTGCCTACACATTGGGATCATGGGGAAGGGAAGAAAGGAAGTGAGGGAGATCGGGGGAAGAGGTTTAGTTTCTGGTTTTGTTTTTTAATGCCTGGATCCTAACTGCAGAAATTCTGATGTGCTGGGGCCCTTGTGTGGCTGGGATATCAGGAATTTTTTTTTTTTAAAACCTCCCCAGATGATTCTAATGTGCAACCAGGGCTGAGAGCTGCTGCTATCAGCCAGTGGTTCTCAGAGTGTGGTCCAGGGACTTACGCATCGGCATCAGGCTCACTGCGAACATGTTAGAAATGCACATTCTCCATCTGTCCTACCTTAACCTGCTGATTCAGAGACTCTTGGGTGGGACTAAGCACTGATTTATAAAGCTCTCAAAGGAATTCCTTTTTTTTTTTTTTTTGGATACAAGGTCTAGCTCTGTCACCCAGGCTGGAATGCAGTGGTGCAATCACAGCTCACTGTAGCCTTGACCTCCTGGGTTCAAGTGATCTCCCACCTCAGCCTCCTGAGTAGCTGGGGCTACAGGCTTGAACCACCACGACTGGCTAATTTTTGGGTTTTTTTTTTTTTTTTTTTTTTTTTTTTTGTAGAGACAGGATCTCCATATGTTGCCTAGGTTGGTCTCAAACTCCTGGGTTCAAGCAATTCCCCCAGCCAGAGCATCCTAAAGTGCTGGGATTACAGGCATAAGCCACCAATGCCTGGCTTCCTGGGTGATTCTGACACACACTTAAGTTTAAGAACCTCTGCTATAAGGCCTGGCATCCCCCAAATTGCATGCTGATAAGAACCACTTGGGGAAGAGGTTTGTTATTGCTCCTTTTTCGCACCCTTTCTCTTTTGAACACTGTTGTGTCTTGATGTGAAGCTTGGAGCTTTGGCAGCCGTTTTACAAACATGAGGTAAAAACCAAGGCTTCGCAGAGATGCCACCCCAGTGCCTGGCAGTCACTGAGTCACTGCCCCAACCTCTGACCCCCTACTTCCAAACTTCCCATCACCTAAACGCCTTGTTTAAGCTCCTATTATTTGAGTCCTCTCTTACTTGCAGTGGAACACATTTTTTATTGGTATAAGTATGCCCAACACAGTACCAGTGCATAGAACAACTTTAAAAGATCCCTGCCATGGGCTGGGTGTGGTGACTCGTGCTTATAACACCAGCACTTTGGGAGGTCAGGAGGATCACTTGAGCCTAGGAATTTGAGACCAGCCTGGGTAACACAGTGAGAACCCCGTCTCTACAAAAATTAAAACAAAATTAACTGGGTGTGGTGGCACGTGCTTATAGTCCCAGCTACTCAAGAAGCTGAAGTGGGAGGATTGCTTGGGCCCAGGAGGTCAAGGCTGCAGTGGGCCATGACCACGCCACGGTGCTCCAGCCCAGGTGACAGAGCAAGACCCTCTCAAAAAGAAAAAAAAGAAAAAGAAAATCCAGGACATAGATATAATACCTAAAATTTTACTTTGAATATTCTCAGAAAAAAACCAAACAGACTAAGTGTGGAGGGAGGAGTGGGGTCGATTTTAACTTTAAAAAATATTTAAGTTAAATTTTGAGAAATCCCTCTTAAGAAAAAATTTTGAATTTGGGCTATGGGGATAGATGAAATGAGATTGCAAAGATTGATATCTACTAAATCTGGGCGATGTTGAATCTACACATACTATGTATGACTGTGGAAACTACCGTCATAAAAAGTAAAAACAATTTTAAAAGATTAACTGTTTAAAAAAAAAAAAAAGTCTGGGCATGCCAGCTCACACCTGTAATCCCAGCACTTTGGGATACCAAGGTGGGCAGATCACCTAAGGTTGGGAGTTCAAAACCAGCCTGACCAATATGGTGAAACCCTGTCTCTAGTAAAAATACAAAAATTAGCCGGCCTGTGGTGGCCCATGCCTATAATCCCAGCTACTCAGGAGGCTTAGGTGGGAGAATCGCTTAAATCCGGAAAGCAGAGGTTGCAGTGAGCCAAGATCATACCACTACACTCCAGCCTGGGCCACAGAGGGAGACCCTGTCTCCAAAAACAAAAACAAAAAAAAGACCAGCTCACTTCTCCCCTGGAGGCAGGGGAACTGGAAGAATTGGAGACTATCACTGAGAGTTGAGGACAAGAAATCTGCATTACGAAATGAGTCCCTGTAGATTTCATCATCTCGAGAGCCCTCATCAGTGCCGATTAGGAAAACTGATTACCAGGAAAACTAGAGAACAATATGGCACAGTGGCAGCACTGAATGATGGCTTTGGCTTCCAGAAGTTCAAGTTCAGGTCCTGCCACTTATCAGCTATGTGACCTTAGGCAAATGACTGACCTTTCTGAGCCTCAGTCACCCCTGCCATGAATGGGGATAATAAAGATTCTCACCTCTTAGACAATTGCGAGAAAGAATGGAAATAATGTATGTATTTAAGAAATAGTAGCTGCTAGGGTTATTATTTTATCTTTACTTATAAAGTCAAGAGTTGGCCGGAAGCGGTGGCTTATACCTGTAATCCCAGCACTTTTAGAGGATTGTTTGAGGCAAAGTGTTTGAGACCACCCTAGCCAACACAGTAAGACTCTGTCTCTAAATTAAATAAATCAATCCAGGCTGGGCGTGGTGGCTCACGTCCGTAATCATAGCACTTTGGGAGGCTGAGGTGGGTGGATCACTTGCGAGACCAGCCTGGCCAACGTGGTGAAACCCTATCTCTACTAAAAATACAAAAAATTAGCCAGGCATGGTGGCACACGCCTGTAATCCCAGTGACTGGGGAGGCTGAGGCAGACGAATCACTTGAACCCAGGAGGCAGAGGTTGCAATGAGCCAAGATCGCACCACTGCACTCCAGCTTGGGTGACAGAGCAAGACTCTGTCTCAAAAAAAATAAATAAATAACAGTAATAATAATAAAGCCATATTCTCAGCTTTCCCTTGCCACCCTGAGAAGTGAGTGTTTGCCCTCATTTCTATATTGCTGAGCCCCACCTCTCCCACCATTCTGACCTTAGCTACCCTCTCCTCCCTATCCCAATCAGTATTAACATATAGCAAATATTCATTATATGCCAAGAACTGAGCTGGATCTTTACCTGAATTTACCTGGATTATCTCATTTAATCTTTGATGTCATTAGACCCATTTTACAGAGGAAGAAACTGAGGTTCAGAGAGGTTAAGATCATACAGCTATGAAGTGGGCTCTGAGACCAAGTGTACCTAATTCCCCAAAGTTCAGGTCATTTTTTTCTGCCAACATAGATCTTGAGAGGTCAGAATAAAAGCCTTACCTACAACACTAGCCAACATTTGGGATCTACATACATGTATTATTATTACCCATTCATTTATCTTTTTTTTTCTTTTTTCTTTTTTTTTTTGGAGACAAGGTCTCACTTTGTCACCTAGGCTGGAGTGCAGTGGTATGATCATAGCTCACTGCAACCTCCACCTCCTGGGCTCAATCCATCCTCGCATCTCAGCCTCCCCAATAGCTGAGACTACAGGCACATGCCACCACGTCCACCTAATTTTTTTATTTTTTGGTAGAGACGGGGCTTCACCATGTTGGCCTGGTCTTGAACTCCTGAGCTCAGGCAATCTGCCCACCATGGCCTCCCAAAGTGCTAGGATTAAGGACGTGAGCCACCGTGGCTGGCCCATTTACTTCCATTTTACAGATAAGAAAACTGAGTCCCAGGGTCTACCCCAGCAGCAAGGACTGACCACCTTTCCAATTCCACTTCTCATGCACTGGGAGAGATCCAGAAATCTCTGGACTCTTGACCCAGTCCTCATTCAGCATCTTTCCCTTCCCCATCCTCCATCCCAACCCCAAGGTCTCCATTTGCATACCGGCCTGTGAAAGCTGACCAAGTGGCACAGTGGACAGGAATTGATGCAAGGATCAGAAAGTGCAGGTACCACTCAGCTGTGTGACTTTGGATCACTTCCCCTCTCTGAGTCAAGTTCCTTTTCACACCCCATACCCTAAAACCGTGATCCTCTTAGCAGTCCCCCATGGGAGAGAGTCCTACTCTCCTCACACACCATTCCTCATCCTGGGGAGGCAGAAAGTAAAGACTCAAAAAGCCGTAAAATACAAAGAAGACTGCTCCTCGGAGCTCAAAGTTGCTGTCCTTTCAAGGACAAAGAGAAACAGACCTGCATTAACCAATTACACCCTGAGCGCCCCAGAGCTGGGTGGGAGTCACATCCGCAGGAAACACTGCCACCCTGTGGCCCCTGTGCTTCACTGCAGGCC
Source organism: Rhinopithecus roxellana (assembly GCF_007565055.1). Lineage (NCBI taxonomy): Eukaryota > Metazoa > Chordata > Mammalia > Primates > Cercopithecidae > Rhinopithecus > Rhinopithecus roxellana. Next base: position 46,090,045 of record NC_044568.1, read on the forward strand.
ACTTCCAGGGCCCTGCTGGAAGCTCACCACGGGCTCAGAGGCTATCCCGTTGCGGGATTCTAAAGTGGCGAGCTCATGCCTGTAATCTCAGCACTTTGGGAGGCTGAGGCGGGCGGATCACGAGGTCAGGAGATCGAGACCATCCTGGCAAACACGGTGAAACCCCGTCTCTATTAAAAATAGAAAAAATTAGCCGGGCGTGGTGGCGGGCACCTGTAGTCCCAGCTACTCGGGAAGCTGAGGCAGGAGAATGGCGTGAACCCAGGAGGCAGAGCTTGCAGTGACCTGAGATCGTGCCACTGCACTCCAGCCTGGGCGACAGAGCAAGACTCCGTCTCAAAAAAAAAAAAAAAGTGGCGAGCACAGGGGAGGTGGGGAGCCTCTCAGGCTGTGAGCCTTGGAGGCTGACAAAATATAACAAGCCCTAGAAGAGAGAGAGGGCAGCATGGCATGCCAGAAAGCGCAAAAGCCTGGTTCTAGGTCACCACTGGCCATTGCATAAGCTGTTCCCCTACCCGGAACACTCTTCCCCAGATATCCCCATGGCTCCATCTCTCACTCCTCCAAGCCTCTGCTCAGCGGTGCCCTTCTCTCCAGACCCTATTTAAAATGGCGACACTGCCACTCCCCACCCCCAGCACTGTATATTACAGCGTTCATCCCCATCTAAGATGCAACACAATGTGATACCTTAGACTACATGTCCCTTGCTTGTCATCTCTTCCCCCACTAGAATGCCAGTTCTGATAGGACAGGGATTCTTGTCGTCTTCCTTGCTGTGTCTGCAACAGTACCTGGCTCATATTATTTTTACTTATTTTTATTTTATTTTTTGAGACAATGTCTCTCTCTGTCGCCGAGGCTGGAGTGCAGTGGCTTAATCATCGGTCGCTGCAGACTCAACCTCCCTGGCTCAAGCCATTCTCACACCTCAGCCTCCTGAGTAGCTGGAACTACAGGCACACACCATCAGCCAGGCTAATTTTTGTAGTTTTTTGGAGACAAGGTTTTGCCATGTTGCCCAGGCTGGAATATCTTATTTATTGATTCAATAAATTAGTGAATGGTGCAGTGGCTCGGAAGCCTCTAAGAGTCTCTAAGCCTTAGTTTTCTCAACTGTAAAATAAAGATGAAAACAATCCCTTCCTTATCTGCCCCACATGATTGCAGTGAAATCACATGAATTGTTCATCAGGGGGCTCTGTCATGAGTTGAATTATTTTCCCCAAAAATTCGTGTCCACTCAGAATCTCAGAATGTGATCTTTTTTGAAAATAAGGGCTTTGTAGATGGAATTAGATAATGTCATGGCTGGGTGCTATGGCTCACCCTGGTAATCCAAGCACTTTAAGAGGCTGAGGCAGGAGGATTGCTGGACCCCAGGAGTTTGACATCAGCCTGGGCAACATAGTGAGACCCCATCTCTACACAACCAAAAAAAAATTAGCTGGGCAGGGTGGCACGTTCCTGTAGTCCCAGCTACTCAGAGACTCAGTTGGGAGTATTGCTTAAGCACAGGAAGTCGAGGCTACAGTGAGCTGCAATCATGCTGCTGCATGCCAGCATGGGAAACAGCCAGACCCTGTCTCCAAAAAAAAAAAAGATGAAGTCGTATTGGGTAAGGATAGGCTATAGTCTAGTAACTGATATAAGATGAAGAGAGGGCTGGGCGCAGTGGCTCACACCTATAATCCTAGTGTAGCAGGATGAGCCACAGACAAGAACCTCTCAGACACCAAGTTGTGGAAGGAAAGGGTTTGATTCAGCTGGGAGCATCGGCAGACTCACGTCTCCAAAAACCAAGCTCCCCGAGTGAGCAATTCCTGTCCCTTTTAAGGACTTAAAACTCTAAGGGAGTCCGTGTGAGAGGGTCGTGATCGATTGAGCAAGCTGTGGCTACGTGACTGGGGACTGCATGCACTGGTAATCAGAACGGAACAGAACAGGACAGGGATTTTCACAGTGCTTTTCCATCCGATGTCTGGAATCTATAGATAACCAGTTAAGTCAGGGGTCAGCCTTTAATTACCAGGTCTGGAATGCAGCGCCAGGCTATCTGATTACTGATTTCACTTCTGTCTTTTCTTTAACTCCTAATTTTTCTTTGAGGCAGAAATAGGTCATAAGACAATATGAGGGGTGGTCTCCTCCCTTACTAGCACTTTGGGAGGCCAAGGAGGGTGGGTCACCTGAGGTCAGGAGTTCGAGACCAGCCTGGCCAACATGGTGAAACCCCATCTCTGCTAAAAATGCAAAAAATTAACTGGGCATAGTGGCGGGTGCCTGTAATCCCAGCTACTCGGGAGGCTGAGGCAGGAGAATCGTTTGAACCCCGGAGGCAGAGGTTACAGTGAGCCGAGATCACGCCATTGCACTCCAGCCTGGGCAAAAAGAGCAAAACTCCATCTCAAAAACAAAAAGACAAAGAGAGGACCCATGCAGCCACAAGTCAAGGAATACCTGGGGCTCCCAGAAGCTGGAAGAGGCAAAGAGGGATTCTGCCCTAGAACCTTCAAAGAGAGCACAGCCCTGCAGACACCTTAATTGTGGACTTCTGGCCTCCAGAACTGTGAGAGAATACATCTCTCACATAGTTTGTTTTAAGCCACATAGTTTGTGGTAGTTGGTTATGGCAGCTCCACAAAACTAATACAGGTGCCTACTTAACACATTGGAAAGCGTGAAGCAGGTATTTGTGGTTGAGTGATACATATACGGCCACGTGCAATGGCTCACGCATGTAATCCCAGGACTTTGGGAGGCTGAGGCAAGAGGATCGCTTGAGCCCAGGAGTTCGAGACCGCTTGGACAACATGGCATCCCCTCATTTTTGTTTAATAAGCCAGGTTTAATAAGCCATTTTGTTTAATAAGCCAGCTGCTCAGGAGACTGAGGTGGAAGGATCTCTTGAGCCCAGAAGGTCGAGGCCGCAGTATGATTGCACCCCCCTGTATTCCAACCTGGGTGACAGAGCGAGACCATGTCTCAAAAAAAAAAAAAAAAAAAAAAAATTGCATATCTTGTTCAATGCAGTCCCAGTCAGCAGATTCTTTCTAATGTTATTTTTCTCTGAAATAGTTTGTAAAAATAAATGCTTCACCCCGTGCTGGACCCTATTGCACAGACATCGAAGGAGCGTGTGAGTATCAGCAGGCACGCTCCACTCTCAGCCACTGAGTGTGGCTCACTGAGCCCACCTCTCTTTCTCCTGCTTCCCTTGGGTTTGGTGGACAATCTTCACCCATAACAGAGGATCAGAGGTGTGACACTAAGGAGGCCACACCTGCCGGGTGGTGAAGTCAAGGTCTCCCAGCTGGTCTAGGCTCCTTTAAGGAGATACTTGTATTCCTTTCTTGCTGGAACTTTTAAAAATTAACAAAAACGTCATGACTTAAAATAATACGTATGTATTATTGTACAGTTCTGGAGGTCAAAATTCTGTAACAGGTTATACTGGCCTGAAAGTCAATGTGTCGGTAGAGGTGGAGGGGAGAATCCGTGTCCTTGTCTTCAGATTCTAAAGGCTGCCGCACACCTTGGCTCATAGTCCTGTGGGGGAGGAAAGATTTATTTCCCCACTCATCTTAGGTTCATGGCAGAGGCACCCATAATAAAAGACTCATGAATCAGAGAAGAGCATAGCAATTTATTTAACACAAGTTTTATGTGACATGGGAACATTTAGAATGAAAACCCAAGGAAATGGGGAAACGTGTGTGTGTGTGTTTAAACCGTTTGTAACTTATTTTTATTTTTGTGACTTGTATTTTAGATTTGAAGATACAAGCGCAGGTTTGCTACAAAGGTATATTGCATGATGCTGAGATTTGGGGTACGATTATAATTGAACCCGTCACCCACGTAGCGAGCATAGTACCCAGTAGCTAGTTTTTCAATCCTTGCTTCCCTCTGGCACTCTTGTATTTCTCAGTGTTTATTGTTCCCTTTTTTTTTTTTTTTTTTTTTTTTTTGAGATGAATCTCACTCTGTCACCCAGGCTGGACAGGCTGGAGTGCAGTGGCATGATCTCAGTTCACTATAACCTCTGCCTCCCAGGTTCAAGCGATTTGATTCTCCTGCCTCAGCCTCCTGAGTGGCTGGGATTACAGATGCCCACCACTACGCCTGGCCAATTTTTGTATTTTTAGTAGAGATGGGGTTTCACTATGTTGGCCGGGCTGGAATCCTGACCTCCTGACCTCCTCCTGACCTCAAGTGATACACCTGCCTTGGCCTCCCAAAGTGCTGGGATTACAGGCAGGAGCCACTACATCCAGCCCGTTTTATTTTCTTCCTAGTATTTATCACTATCTCAAATTATCTCAAGTATTGTATTTACTTGGCTATTTTCTGTGTGTCATGAAGGTAAGCTCCATGAGACCAGAAACGTCATCTGTCTCCTGTATCCCAAGGGCCTGGGACAGTGCCTGGTAAGTAACAAGTGCTTGTAAGTTGCTGTATCAAGTCATATAGGTATTATTATTAGCCCTGGGGTACAGAGGAGAAAACTGGGGTGCAGAGAAGTTGATGACGTGTTCACCTTCTATAGCTATGGATTAGCATTCCAGAGCTGCTATAACAGAGTACCACAGACTGTGGGCCTTAAACAACAGACACTTATTGGCTTACAGTGCTGGAGGCCAGATGTCCAAAATCAAGATATTGGCGGAGTTGGTTCCTTCTGTGGGCTATAAAGGAAAATCACATTCAAGGCCTCTCTCCTTGGACTGTAGATGGTCGTCTCTCTCTCTCTCCCATTGTCTTCCCTCTGTGTCTGTCTGTGTTCGAATTTCCCCTTATTATAAGGACCCCAGTCACCCTCCAAGGCCTTCCCCTCACTCGGAATAAAACCCAAACTTCCAGGCCAGGCGCCCGGAATATGAACTTTCAGTCATATTGGATTAGGGCCACCCTTGTGACCTCTCTTCATCTTGATGACCTCTATAAAGACCCTCTCTCCAAATAAGGTCACATTCTGAGGTACCAGGGGTTAGAATGTCAACATATACATTTGGGAAGAATGTGTCTCAGTCCATTTTCTGTTGCTTGTAACAGAAGACCTGAAACTGGATAATTTATAAACAAAAAGAATTTATTCCTTACAGTTATAGAGTCTGGGAGCCCATAGGTCAAGGGGGCACATGTGCTGAGGGCCTTCCTGCTGGTGGGGGACCCTTTGCAGAGTGCCCAGGCAGCACAGGGCATCCTGTGGTGAGGGGGCTGAGCTGCTCACTTGCTAGTTCAGGTCTCTCTTCCTCTTCTTATAAAGCCACTAGTTCTACTCCCATAATAATCCGTTAACCCATTAATCCGTAAGTGGATTAACCCATTCATGAGGGCAGAGCCTTCATGATCTGATCACCTCTTAAAGGCCCCACCTCTCGATACCGTCACATTGGGGATTAAGTTTCAACATGAGTTTTGGAGGGGGGAAATATCCAAACCATAGCAGAAGGGTTACAGTTCAACCTCTAACAAGCTGGTATGTGGCAGAGGTAGGATTCAAGCCCAGCTCTATCGACTCTGACATGACTGCAGGAGAGATGCAAATGAAGGCCATAGACAGAGACATTGGTGGTCCCCTCCCACACTGACGTGGCTTGGCCATGGGATTCGCTTCAGTCAATAGGACATTTGCATGTAGGAGGCTAGCAGATCTGCTCTAAGGATTGGCCTGTTGGACCACTGTCTCTTGGAACCCAGCCATCATGGCCTAAAGAAGTCCACCTACCCTACTGGAGAGAAGTTCACTGGAAAAGAAGGCCCTGGAGCATGAGAGATGAGCTTGGATCTTCCAGCCCTAGTGGATGCCATGAGAACCACAGATACGCCCTGTGCATATCACACAGTCATGAGCAAATCATTGGTTTATTTTAAGCCACCGCATTTTGGAGTAGTTTACGATATAGTGTGGCAACTCAAACGGTGATCTATGCTACTGTGAATTTATATCATCAGCTGATTTTTTTTTTTTTTTTTTTTTTTGAGACGGAGTCTCACTTTGTTGCCCAGGCTACAGTGTAATGGTGCAATCTCTGCTCACTGCAACCTCTGCCTCCCAGGTTCAAGGTCCTTCCTCAGCCTCCTGAGTAGCTGGGATTACAAGTAAGCAACACCATACCCAACTAATTTTTGTAATTTTAGTAGAGACAGGGTTTCACCATGTTAGCCAGGCTGGTCTTGAACTCCTTACCTCAAATGGTCCGCCTTCCTCAGCCTCCCAAAATGCTGGGATTACAGCCACCAGCTGTTACTTAGACCTTTCGGACCCCAAGCAACTTCAGCCACCAGCACACTGCGATTTGCTTGTTTACAACATTGTCTATGAGGTTGTTTAATAAGCAATGGGCTTGCCTCCGTTCTTTTTGGAATAGGGCAAAGAATGAATGAACAATTGAATGAATTAATAAACAAATACATGCTCCTACACACTGTAAATAGTATTACTAATCCTTAGAAGAGAGATGTTCTCAGACACCTTTAAGAGCTTGCCCCATGTCATGTGTCAGAGCCCAGGAATCCATGTGTCTCTGGGGAGCCCTGGGCACTGTAGAGATTGTACATTCAAAAATGTGTCAGAGGAGGCTGGGTGCTGTGGCTCATGCCTGTAATCCCAGCACTTTGGGAGGCCGAGGCAAGAGAATCACTTGAGACCAGGAGTTAGATGCCAACCTGGACAACTTAGTGAGACCCTCTCTCTACAAAAAATTTAAAAATTAGTAGGGTGTGATGGCAGACACCTGTAGTCCCATCTACTCTGGAGGCTGAGGTAGGAGGATCACTGGAGCCCAAAAGTTTGAGGTTGCAGTGAGCTATGATTACACCACTGCACTCCAGTCTGGGCAACAGAGACAGACTCTGTCTCTAAGAAAAGAAAAAAGATGATCAGGGGCACCATTACTTCTTCCACTCAATCCCATCTACTCATTTATAACAAAGCCCAAAGCATAGGACACGCCAAAGACAGTGAAGATTTTTTTTTTTTAATGAGGCATCTGACCAGAGACAGATGTAAAGCTCAGGACAAAGACACACGTCTCCCCCAAGTGGAAATCCGGGGTACTGAGGTCTAAGAGAAGAAGAGGGAACCTCCAAATTCAGCACTGAATGAGAACCTGAAAGCGGAGTTCAAGAAGGAAAGTCACCATCTAGGTCATGGATGCACACTCGGCCCTTCTGGGGCAGGCAGGGGTGGGCATTTGGGAGGCAGGTTGGGTGTGGCGACAGGGAGTATAGGGACCGGGCAGCTACCACCACCACTCAGCTGAAACTGGGCTCTGCAGGATGTTGGGGTATTGGGTCCCAGAGGAAAAACATTTCCAGGAGGGACACAGACAATATCCCATTAAATCTCACACTGCAGCTGCCACCTGGTCCCTTTGGACTCTTCATGGTGGGAAGCATGAGCAGGCAAAGAAAGGAGCCTCTGTCCTGGGCAGAGGAATGAACTCCACTGTCAGGAGGAGGGAAGGCTGTCTGGGGCCAGGGAAGATGTTTAGCCCTCGGGTGATTTCACCTGGGCATTTCTACTCACCCGACTTTTTTTTTTTTTTTTTAAAGAGACAGACAGCATCTCGCTCTGTTACATAGGCTGGTGTTCAGTGGTGCCATCATAGCTCACTACAGCCTCCTACTTCTGGGCTCAAGTCATCTTCCTGCCTCAGTTTCCCAAGTAATTGGGACCACAGGTGCACACCACCCTGCCCAGCTAATTTTAATTTTTTTCTTTTTTTTACAGAGACAAGGTCTCACTCTGTTGCCCAGGCTGGTCTCAAACTCCTGACCTTAAGTGATCCTCCCACCCCGGCCTCCCAAAGCACTGGATTACAGACCTGAGCCACCACACCCAGTCTCTGGCTCACTTTGGATGGGAAATGGTCACATGCAACAGCCACAGCCTGAGAAGGAAGGGGATGACGACCAGGGTCTCAGGACCCTCAGCAATGAAGGTCTTGATCAGTCCCTGGGTGAACCACTGAGGTCAGTGGGGCCACGGCCAAGGGCAAGGGGAGCAAGCGTGAGTAACAGAGGATGGAGATGATGAATACCTGCTGGTAGTCGAGTCCCCTCCCAGCCTCTTCCTTTCAGGAAGCAGGTGAGCAGACTCAGCCCAGGGTCTGCAACCACTTTGATGTGAGGCACGAAGGCTCAGCCCCCTCTCCCCAGTGTGGGGCAACTCTACGAGGCCAGTTCCAGAGCTGCTGGGAAGATAATGCAGCCCAACCCATCCCTCTGCCCAGTGCTGCCTCCTCCCGCCCTGGATGCTGATCCCGAGAGCACCCCCCATAAACCTTTCCCATGTGCCAGTCTCCACCTCAGAGCCTGCTTCCCAAGGTGCCCACCTGCACCACCAGCCCTATTCCCGGGGAGCAGCTCTGGCAGGCGGCTTTCTCATGCCCGACTCCAATTCCGCTCACTGAGCACACACCCATCCCCTCTTGCTTCACCTGGATCCCCCAGATATTTCTTCTGTTATCAACCGAATATTTGTGTCCCCTCAAATTCATATGTTGAAGCCTTCATCCCCAGTGGAATGGTATTAGGAGGTGGGGCCTTAGAGAGGTGATTAGGTTTAGAAGAGGTCATGAGAACAGGGCCCCCACGATGGGATTAGTGCCCTTATGAGAAAGAAAGCAAAGCTCTCTGATGTGCGTACTCTCTCTGTGTGTGTACATACATATAAAATCTGTGTATGTGTGTATACATGTAAAATCTCTCTCTGTGTGTGTGTATATATGTATGTGTGTATATATGTGTGTGTATATATATGTGTATATATGTGTGTATATATGTGTATATATGTGTGTGTATATGTGTATATATATGTGTGTATATATGTGTGTGTATATGTGTGTGTATATATGTGTGTGTATATGTGTGTGTATATATATGTGTATATGTGTGTGTGTATGTGTGTGTGTATATATGTGTGTATATATATGTGTGTGTGTGTATACATATATAATCTCCCCACCATATCACTATCCAGCAAGAAGGCAGCCATCTACAGCCAGGAAGAGAGCCCTTCCCAGAACCCACCCATGCTGGCACCTTGATTTTGAATTTCCAGCCTCCAACAAATAAATGTGCTTGTTTAAGCCACCCATTCTATGGTATTTTGTTCTAGCAGCCAGAGCTGGCTGAGACACCTTGTCATGTAATTTTCCTGCCTCATAAGGATCTCTGAAGTCTGGAGGTCACCACCATCTCCCACATCTACCCCTATAGCCACACTTTACTCCCATACAGAGGGCAGAGGGAGATACAGCTGCCTTCCCCGGGACACAGGCTTCTCTCAGATAGAACAAGCCCTTCCCTCACCCGGCACTTCTCTCTACCCTGTTTGGGATGGGTTAAGAAGGACAAAGTTTATGGGTGATAAAGAAGACGAAAGCCAATGTGGATTTTTTTTTTTTTTTTTTTTTTTTTTTTTTTTTGGAGTCAAGAGAGAAAGTTCGTCAAATCTGCAGGAAGGTCTGAAAAGGTACTCTTGCACCTCTACCACCACCGCCACCGTTACCATGCAGGTGGGGCTGCCCTCCTGTGCCTACTGCCCCGGGGCTGACCACAGTCGACTCACCTATTCAGCCACTGCTCCCCCAGGCACCGCACCAGCCAGAGGGGCTGAGTACAGAGGGCCTCCCACCCTCAGCCACCCCCTGTGTCAGAAGAGATCTTCCCACTAAAGAAAAATCCCAGCCCTGGCTGGGCGTGGTAGCTCACACCTGTAATCCCAGCACTTCTAAGAGGCCGAAGTGGGTAGATCACCTGAGGTCAGGAGTTTGAGACCAGCCTGGCCAACATGGTGAAACCTTGTCTCTACTAAAAATACAAAAATTAGCTGAGCATGGTGGCACATGCCTGTAATCCCAGCTACTCAGGAGGCTGAGGCAGGAGGATCACTTGAACCCGGGAGGCGAAGGTTGCAGTGAGCCAAGACTGCGCCCCTGCACTCCAGCCAGCCCAGGTGACAGAGCGAGACTCCATCTCAAAAAAAAAAAAAAACGAAAAAATTCCCAGCCCTGACATTAAGTCCAAGACACAAGCTCAGACTCCAGTTTCACTGAAGATTATTCCAACGCATCAGAGAAGTTCGGATCTCTATCCTGATTCCTTCGGGCTGCTATAACAAAATACTTTATTTGACTGAGTAATTTTTTTTATTTTTTTGAAACAGTCTCACTCTGTTGCCCAGACTGGAGTGCAGTGGCACAATCTTGGCTCACTGCAACCTCTACCTCCCAGGTTCAAGTGATCCTCCTGCCTCAGCCTCCCGAGTAGCTGGGATTACAGGCATGTGCTACCACACTTAGCTAATTTTGTGTTTTCAGTAGAGATGGGATTTCACATGTTGGCCAGGCCGTCTCCAACTCCTGACCTCGAGTGATCCTTCCACACTGGCCTCCCAAAGTGCTGGGATTACAGGTGTGAGCCACCGCACCCGGCCAAGACTGAGTAATTTAGAAACAACAGAAATATCTTATTCACAGCTCTGGCTGGGGAGTCTAAGATCCAGGCACTGGCGGATTCCATGTCTAGTGAGGACCTGCTTACTGGTTCACGGATGCTGTCCTCTCACTGTGTCCGCCACAGGGTGAAAACAGGGCTAAAAAACTTTCTGGGATCTCCTTTACAAGAGGTCTAATCCCACTCATGATTCTGGAAGGCCTCTCATATCTTGTTACCAAACTCCTTGACTGTTTAATTAACCAGAGCCCATTTCTGTTGCTTGCAAACAAGAACTCAGAGTAATACAGAGCCCTTTCCTGCCCAAATACCTGAATGGATAGGGGTCTGGAAACTTCTAGGCACATGGTAGATGCTCAATGTATGCATATCGAATGGATAAGAACACAATGGCCACCCTCAAGACTTAATTACCTCCCAAAGACCCCACTTTCTGATACCTTGGGGTTAGGATTATTATTATTATTTTGAGACAGTCTTGTTCTATGGCCCAGGCCAGAGTGCAGCGGTGCAATCATGGCTCACTGCAGCCTCAAAGTCCTGGTCTCAAGTGATCCTCCTGCCTCAGCCCCTCCTGAGTAGCTGGGACCACAGGTGCATGCCACTATGCCTGGCTAATTTTTTAGTTTTTTTTTTTTTTTTTTTTTTTTAGGGATGGGGTCTTGCTATGCTGCCCAGGCTGGTCTCAAGCTCCTGGGCTCAGGTGATCCTCCCACCTCCACCTCCCGAAGTGCTGGGATTACAGGCGTGAGCCACATCCGGCCATTGTGTTCTTATCCATTCAATGTGCATACATTGAGCACCTGGAAGTTTCCAGACCCCTACCCATTCAGGTATTTGGGCAGGAAAGGGCTCTGTATTACTCTGGGTTCTTGTTTGCAAGCAACAGAAATGGGCTCTGGTTAATTAAACAGTCAAGGAGTTTGGTAAAAATATATGAGAGGACTGCCAGAATCATCTGTACTCAGTGGGGCCAGGAGAGTGGAGAATAGAGGCTGTCAGGGCAGGGGCCTTGGCACTGCGGGTGGCAACAGGACAGAAGAACCACCCCGATCTCCTGTCCCGGTTTCCTCCTATATGGTAGCCACCCTGGCTAGCAACAGACAATTTCCTCTGCCTTGTCCTCCTCTTCCCTCTTCCAGCTCCTGGTATCTTCCCTAGCCCTGACTCACTGTGCCATCCCTGCCCTCCTCTCCCCACCATTACATAACTGTCTCCTGTCCCAGGGGCCCTTATGTAACTCGAGTCACCTCAGGCTCCCTTCCCCACCTTGCAGCTCCCACCTCAGCCTGCCCTGTCTGGTACAATCTTTCACAGTTGGCTGGGCCAAGCCCTCAGTAAGAAATGTGGAAACAGAGAGAGAGGAGGAAGAGGAGGACACTGCCCCTCCCAGCAGTGGGACAGAACAGAGACAAGGCCCAACTGGCAGGAGGACCTGTAGAGGAGGCTCTTCTGCACATGAAGCCCAGGCCTATGGCCTCTGTCAGGGGACTTGAGCAGCTCCCTGTGCCTCAATTTGCACTTCTGTAAAATGGGGATATAATACATGTCATAGGATTGTCATGAGAATCAGAAAGTTTGTTTATAATGCATGTGTGTATACAAAGTGTTTAGGACAGTGCCTGGGCCAGGTATGGTGGCTCATGCCTGTAATCCCAGCACTTCGGGAGGCCGAGGTGGGCAGATCACAAGGTCGGGAGTTCAAGACCAGCCTGGCCAATATGGTGACACCCTGTCTCTACTAAAAATACAAAAATTAGCTGAGCGTGGTGGCATGCACCTGTAGTCCCAGCTACTCGGGAGGGTGAGGCAGAAGCATTGCTTGAACCCATGAGGCAGAGGTTGCAGTGAGCTGAGATGGCGCCACTGCACTCCAGCCTGGGCAACAGCACAAGACTCCATCTCAAAAAAAAAAAAAAAAAAAGAACAGTGCCTGGCAAACTGTAAATGCTATATAACTGTTCATTACTCTTTTTGAGAGATGGTTCTAAATAAGTGTTCTTTGAGTGGTGGTTTTCAATCTTCATGGTCTTGGGACACTTTCACACTCTTAAAATTGATAAACTGGTGGAAGACCCCCAAAGAGTTTTTGTTTAGGTATATGTCAATACTTTATATCCTGCCTTGGACAGAGTCAGTGCCCAGTAGAGGTTAAGAGCTATTGTTCTCATTTAAAAGGACTTGGAGGCCAGGTGTGGTGGCTCACACCTGTAATCCCAGCACTTTAGGAGGCCAAGGTCAGTGGATTACTTGAGGTCAGAAGTTCAGGACTAGCCTGGCAAACATGGTGAAACTCCATCTCTACTAAAAATACAAAAAATTAGCCAGGTGTGGTGGTGCACACCTGTAATCCCAGCTACTCAGGAGGCTGAGGCACAAGAATTGCTTGAACCTGAGAGGAGGTGGAGTTTGCAGTGAGCTGAGACCACGCCACTGCCCTCCAACCTGGGTGACACAGTGACAGTCCATCTCAGAAAACTAAATAAATAAATAAAATTAAAGGACTTGTAGGAGGTAATATTCATAGGTAAGTATGGAGTAAATACCTACCAATATTCACCCTATTTCAAATTAAAGCCAAGGAAATTTAAAAATATTCATACAATAAACCTATTACATGTTAACATAAAAGCTTTTTTATGAATAATAACTTTTTTTTTTTTTTGAGATGGAGTCTCGCTCTGTTGCCCAGGCTGGAGTGCAGTGACCGGACCTCAGCTCACTGCAAGCTCCACCTCCCAGGTTAGACCATTCTCCTGCCTCAGCCTCCAGAGTAGCTGGGACTACAGGCGCCCGCCACCGCGCCCGCCACCTCGCCCGGCTAGTTTTTTTGTATTTTTTAATAGAGACGGGGTTTCACAGTGTTAGCCAGGATGGTCTCGATCTCCTGATCACAGATCCGCACGTCTCGGCCTCCCAAAGTGCTGGGATTACAGGCTTGAGCCACCGCGCTGGCCTGAATAATAACTATTTTCTAAAAGAAAAGGCTGTTAGTGTCAGGCTCTGAGCCCAGGCTAAGCCATTGTATCCCCTGTGACCTGCACATACACATCCAGATGGCCTGAAGCAATTGAAGAATCACAGAAGAAGTGAAAATGGCCGGTTCCGGCCTTAACTGATGTCATTCCACCTTTGTGATTTGTTCCTGGCCCACCTTAACTGAGTGATTAACCTTGTGAAATTCCTTCTCCTGGCTCAGAACCTCCCCCACTGAGCACCTTGTGACCCCTGCCCCTACCCGCCAAAGAACAACCCCCTTTGACTAATTTTCCTTTACCTACCCAAATCCTATAAAATGGCCCCACCACTGTCTCCCTTCGCTGACCCTCTTTTCGGACTCAGCCTGCCTGCACCCAGGTGATTAAACAGCTTTATTGCTCACACAAAACCTGTTTGGTGGTCTCTTCACACGCGCGTGAAAACTAGTGAGAAGCACAGCAATAGTTTACATGTTTGAGAACCTCTGAAATGTCTGACTTAATAGAAGACAGCGGGACCGTCACGCCTGCTCCCACCGTCGGTCAGTTGCAACATCACATCTCAAAAGCCGCTGGGAAACTCCACTGTACATTCATGAGAGAATGACAGTGAAAGGGGAAAATAAGGTCTTAGTGCTATTATGCAAACAGTTTTGATCCTGCAGACCCCCAGAGAGGTTCCCTGGACAGCACTTCAAGAACTTGGTACACTGCGGAAAGAGAGAGCGTGGAAAGAAACAAGCATATTTTCATGTTTTCATCCCATTCGTACTCACCAAAGGAATGACGAGTAACTAGAGATCAGCTTTGCTTTCTTGATCCAAATCGCCTCCAAGCCCTTTTAAATTAAAACCACAACACCTGACCCCTATGGGCACTGGCTGGATCCACTTGGTTGCTAATCACTCGGCTCTAACAGGTGGAGACTATTATGAGCCCCTTCATCTCACAGATGCAGAAACCAAGATGCAGAGAAACTAAGTGATTTCTCTAAGGTAACATGGCCACCTGGAAATTCGATCCGGTGTTTCTGATGTCTCCCACCCTGTTTAGCAATGGTCTGAGCCTGCTTCAGCCTCCAGACCCAGTGATTCTCACTTAATTGAATTGGTCCAGGAGAGGACCCAGGCACCGTTTTTTTTTTTTTTGACTCAGGTGATTCTCATGAGCAGCCAGGACTAAGAAGAACTGGGCCAAGGTCTTGCTACTGAGAGTGCAGTCCTGGGTCCGGCAGCCCAGCTGGGAGCTTTTGGGGGTACAGAATCCTCTCCCTCCCTCTGAACCAGAATGTTCATTTGCACAAGAGCCTGGGTGATTTGGAAGTACATCACAGTGTCACAAGGAAAAACTAGGAGAAAGTGAAGCTAATCATAGGATCCCTGCCCAGGGGTAAGACAGCAGGATGGGGCAGTGGTTAGAGCCTGGGCTCTGGGGCTGGCACATCCAGGCTCTGCCTCCACCCTCTCTCTTAAAGTGAATCCCACATCACTTTAAGCTTCATCACTGAGTAAAGATAAATGGTTCAACATTTCTTAAACCTCCACCAGGAAGTTCATAGATGCCTATAAACAACCTAGAATTGCAACCATTCAAATCGTTCTTTATTTTACATAGGAGTAGAGGCTTGAGTTTGCCTTTGGAGGCCAGATAGTTCCTTTGTTTTGGAGACACAGCGAGGGACCTTCTCGGAGCGAGATGACAAAGCAGAAACCTTTTTTTCTGTTTGTGTTTTTAGAAGGAGTCTCACTCTGTTGCCCAGCCTGGAGCACAGTGGCGCGATCTCAGCTCACTGCAATCTCTGCCTCTCAGGTTCAAGTGATTCTCCTGCCTCAGCCTCCAGAGTAGCTGGGATTACAGGCATGTGACACCATGCCCAGCTAATTTTTTTGTATTTGTAGTAGAGACAGGGTTTCACCATGTTGGCCAGACTGGTCTCGAACTCCTGACCTCAGGCTATCCACCCACCTCGGCCTCCCAAAGCGTAAAGTGGAAACCTTCTATGAAGATAGAGAGCTGCTTCTGTGACAGAGTTGCATCAGGAGAAAAGGAGGGGAGGGGAGAAGGGAAAGGGGCCACACACTTTCTATCTGGCCCTGGAATTGGGTTTGATTCCCCTGAGACAGTGACTCAGAAGCTACCCTCATAGGTGGCTGGGTACGACAGTGGACCTGCATGCCCCCAGCTCAAGCCTCTGCTCCTTCAACTCTCAGGAAGGTCACTTGGGGCAGACACTGAGGGTTCCTGCCTCAAGCACCTTTCCCTCACCCTCCTTTACTGAGTCTCTTGGTGCCAAGAGCTCACTTCGCAGCCTCCTTTGTACGTGGGGAAGCAAGGTGATTCAGTTCCGACCAAGGAAATATAAGGATGATTCTGCACCTGGGGTGAGAGGTGGGGCAGTTCTAGGAATGATTTTCTTTCTGATTAATAGGCAGACTCACAAGAAGAGCTCTCTTCCCTGGACAGCTTCTTTCCCATATTGGAGATTGTCAAGTGAAGATGTGATGTCTGGTGCCATGGCAGCCATCTTGTAACTATGAGGTGCCAAGCTGAGGACAGTTGATCAGAAAACTACTAGAAAGACACTGGGCCCCTGTTTACATTGTTGAGCAATGGCCCAATTGTGGGATCACCCACATCCCTACTTACTGTTGTGTGATAACAAACATCCCTACTATGTAGGCTATAACAATTGTTCTGTTGCTTAAATGTTTCCGGACAGCTTTGGAGGCTTTGGGAGAGTGTCCCCATGTGGCCTTGCAGGGGACCAACGGGGCCATGATGAGGCTACTCAAAGCAATCTTGCATACTCACAGACAAGAGCCTGTGGGAGCCGTTCCAGGAAAGGAGAGATGGTAGCAGTCACATGGTGACGGCAGCTGACACAGTGGTTTGTGGATGTCTATGGGGACACCCTGTTGGGGACTCCCAGAAACAACTGAAGAACATTTTGCCACTGTAAATTTTTCTTTCTTTCTTTCTTTTTTTTTTTTTTTTTGAGACAAGGTCTTGCTCTATCACTCAGGCTGGAATGCAGTGGTGAGTGGTGTGATCACAGCTCACTGCAGCCTCAACCTCCCAGACTCAAACAGTCCTCCCACTTCAGCCTCCAGAGTAACTGGGACTACAGGCACATGCTACCATGCCTGGTTACAAATTTTTTGTAGAGATGGGGGTTTTGCTGTGTTGCCCAGGCTGGTCTTGAACTCCCATGGCTTAAGTGATCCTCCCACCTCAGCCTCTAAAAGTGCTGGGATTGCAGGTGTGAGCCGCTGTGCCCAGCCTGAATTTTCTAACACTTAATGGGCAGTTACACTTACAGACTGAGGGCATTAAAAGCAGAAAAGAGTGCAGCAATCAATTGGTGATGTCTGTCATGGGCACAAAATAGTGGAATGGTGGCAGTGGTGTGTTCCACATTTGTTTACTCAGTGCTCCTGGCTGCTCACCCCAAAGATGCTTCCAGAAATGCCAACAGCCTGAAGTGTCCCCCATTGCTGCTCTAAGGGGAATATCAAGTGCTGGAGTCTCAAGGGAGCCTGGGACCCTTCTCAGCCTAGTCAAGCAAAGAATGTAGGTAGGAAGTTGATATGGGTTGGATATTTGTCTACATTAAATTTCATGTTGAAATGTGATTCCCAGTGTTGGAAGTGTCTGGGTCATGTGGATGGATCGCTCATGAGTGACTCACAGTAATGAGTGGTTTCTCTCTCTGTTAGTTCACACAAGAGCTGGCTGATTAGAGGCGCCTAACATCTCTCTCTCCATGTGACACGCAGGCTCCCCATTCACCTTCCACCATGAGTAAAAGCTTCCTGAGGACTCCCCAGAGGCTGAGCAGATGCTGGGGTCAAACTTGCCTGCAGAACTGTTAGCCAAAACATCTCTTTTCTTTATAAATTACCCAGCCCCAGCCACATGTGGTGGTTCACGCCTGTAATCCCTGCACTTTGGGAGGCCAAGGCGGGTGGATCACCTGAGGTCAGGAGTTCGAGACCAGCCTGACCAACATAGTGAAACCCTGTCTCTATTAAATATACAAAATCTTAGCCGGGCATGGTGGCACATGCCTGCAGTCCCAGCTATTCGGGAGGTTGAGGCAGGAGAATCGCTTGGGGAACCCAGGAGATGGAGGTTGCAGTGAGCTGAGATCATGCCATTGCACTCCAGTTTGGGTGACAGAGCAAGACTCCATCTAAAAAAAAAAAAAAAAAACTACCCAGCTTCAGGTATTCCTTCATAGCAATACAAAATGGACTAAGACAGAGGTCCTTGAACAGTGCCTTGTGCTAAAACCCCTCACACTCTACCGAGAAGGTCAACCTCCTCCATTGACATAGAGCACCCTGAGAGCAAGATCACATCTTATCCATCTAGAGACCACCAACGGGTTCAGGCACAGAGCCTGGCACTGAGGAGACCCTGCTGAGGTCCTGTGGTCAGGCACTGGGACCACAGTGGGAAGTGAGAAGACCATGGGTAACTGGGTTTGAGTCCCGCCTCTGACGCGTACAGCTGTGACATCAAGGGAAAGTCCCTCAACATTCCCAAGCCTCATTTTACCACACGCGACACAAGACACTGACTTCGGAAGATTCTGCTGTTTAGGCAAGATGATTCATGGAAATCGACTTTGACAGCGCCAGAGCCCTGAGTGCCACATTCCTTTGGGAGATGCTCTGCTTATTAGCTGAGACGAGGATCGCGAAAGGTCTGGACACAGAATAGACATACTTGAAAGGGGAAAGCAAAGCTGGAGTTCAATTATTCTTTTTTTTTTTTTTTTTTTTTGAGATGGAGTCTTGCACTGTCGCCCAGGCTGGAGTGCAGTGGTACGATCACAACTCACCGCAGCCTCGACCTCCCGGGCTTAAGCAATTCTCCCACCTCAGCCTCCTGAGCAGCTAGGACTACAAGTGCACACCACCATGCCTGGCTAATGTTTAATGTTTGAGACAGGTCTCCCTCTGCTGCTCAGGCTGGTCTCAAACTCTCTAGCCTCAAGCTATCCTGCTACCTTGACCTCCCAAAGTTAATTATTCTTTTAGTAAACAAATATTCAATGAATATTCAATGCCATGCACAGGATGCCAAGATAAACAATAGACATAGTACTTGTCCTCATCAAGCTTAAAGATATGCTATGCGTACAGTAGCCACATGTGGTTATTGATATTTATTTATTTATTTATTTATTTATTTATTTTAAGAGACAGAATCTCACTCTGTCACCCAGGCTGGAGAGCAAGGGTGCAATTATAGCTCATTGCAGCCTCAAATTCCTGGCCTCAAGCAATCCTCCCACCTCAGTTTCCCAAAGTGGTGGATTATAGACGTGAGTCATCATGCATGTCCGGCCTAAATTTAAATCATAAAACTGAGGCCAAGCTCAGTGGCTCAGGCCTGTAATCCCAGCACTTTGAGAGGCCTGCACAGGTGGGTCACCTGAGGTTGGGAATTTGAGACCAGCCTGACAAACATGGTGAAACCCCATCTCCACTAAAAATACAAAAATTAGCCAGGCATGGTGGCAGACACTTGTAATCCCAGCTACTCGGGAGGCTGAGGCAGGAGAATCGCTTGAACCTGGGAGGTGGAGATTGCGGTGAGCCAAGGTCATGCCATTGCCCTCCAGCCTGGGCAATAGAGACTCCATCTCAAAAAAACCTGAAAGTTCAATCCTCTAGTCATACTAGTCACATATAAAGTGCCCAGTAGGCACATGTTTAGTGGCTGCTGTTATCAGACAGTATAGATTGGACAGCACTGAGATACAGTCTTGTAGGGGAGACAGACACCAAGCAGAGAGCCACGCAAATACCTGATTACACACTGATGTGGTTTGGCTGTGTTCCCACCCAAATCTCATCTTGAATTGTAGTTCCCATAATCCCCATGTGTCATGGGAGGGACCCAGTGGGAGGTAATTGAATCATGGGGGCAGGTCTTTCCCATGCTGTTCTCATTATAGTGAATCAGTCTCATAAGATCTGATGGTTTTATAAAGGGCAGTTTCCCTGCACACGTCCTCTTGCCTGCCACCATGTGAGACGTGCCTTTGCTCCTCCATCACCTTCCACCATGATTGTGAGGCCTCCCCAGCCATGTGGAGCTTTGAGTCCGTTAAACCTCTTTTTCTTTATAAATTACTCAGCCTTGGGTATTTCTTCATAGCAGTATGAAAAATGGACAAATACACGTACCATGACATTTGTCAGTGGGAAGCCATGGGTAGTGCACTGACCATTTAGTGCCAGGGAAGCCACTGGTTTTTTAGTGTGAGGCTAGTGCCAGGGAAGCCACTGGTTTTCATTAGACAAAGTGAACTGGGCCCTTGAGAGCCTGACATAGCTCCCTGGACCTCCTGGAGCCATTCTCTCCAAGGCTGGAGACCCAGTGAGCTCTCCTGGGAGATAAGGTTCCTCTGTGACAATGTCCAACCTGGCAGCGGATGACACCAGTTTAACCATTGGTTGATAATATGGCCTGCGGAGCCAGATGGACTGGATTGGATTCTGTCTTTGCCAACTGTCTAACCCCAGGGCGGTACTCCCTATTTTACAGATGGAGACACTGAGGCCTTGGCCTTGGCCTCAGTGTCTCCATCTGTAAAATAGGGAGAATAACAGTATCTGGCTTCAAGGGTAACTGGAAGGATTAAATGAGTTAAAGAGTTGAAAACACTTAGAATAGCTCCTGGCACACAGGAAACACTATGTACTCAGCTATTATTATTATCATCCACGGGTGTTTGAACTTTTTGGAGGGAAGGAATGCACCTGCCACTCAGCGTCCTCCTTCATTTTCACTCTGTGCTTCCTGTGGTATCATCACCCAATGCGAAACTGACCAAAGTGGGAAAGGGAATATAACCGTAACTGCAATGTTAACCAGTTCATACTAAGGACTTTCCACATGTCAGACCCTGCGTGAAGCACTTTACATGTAACATGTGTTAGATTTTCACAGCAAATCCAATAGGCGTGTGCGATGAAAAAGATCTCCATTTTACAGATACTGAGGACATGTGGCTCACAAAAGTGAACCTGCCCACGTTTACTAAAGGATCTCGGCGTCAGTTCCAAGGGCTGCCACCAGGTGACAGTGCCCATCCACTTTCCAATTGAGCAGTCTGGCGGGAACACACTAGGAAAGGGTCGTCCCGCAAACGTTTAATGAGCGCCTACTGTGTGCCTGGAACTGTTCTAGGCTCTGAGGATCCACGCAAATAAACCACGGGTGGGGGAAAAACTACCATTATGTTTCTTCCCTTCCATTTTCCCTTGAATATAATAAAAGGTATCCCAGAGATGCCTGCCCAAGGGGGAGGTGGCCTAACCGGACCGGAACTGGGAGGCTGGCGGGGAGGGATGAGAGTATCTGGAAGGGCCACGGTTCCCAAAGACCAGGGGCTGCAACTATTCCCAGAAGGGAGTGTTCTTCTGCGTCTCACCTTCCTGCAGCCCCCGGGAGAGGGGAGCAGGGGTCTGTCCTCTCCCTTTGGTATCTTATGTGGCTGGGATGGTTGCGGCGATGGGGGCGGGGACGGGGTGGGGGGTGCGGAGGGGGAAAGCAAATCTCACCCTGAGAATCTGGAGTGCGGGGAAGGGATGCTGCTCAAAGGTCTGTTTCTGGCTTTGGCAGGGGGGTCACCTGAGACTGCTCGGGTTTGCTGGTCTGAAGGTCACCCAGGGAACCAGCCCTACGTGGGGTGCCGGAGCGCAGCTCCCAGGCCTGATCGAAGCAATGCCGACTTCGGAGAGGCCTGTGGACTAGGACGAGTGATGGGGACTCAGTGCCGAGGCGGAAGGCTGCCCCGGACCCCTCCTTCAAGCAGGTCCCACGGCCGCCCAGCGGACACGCGTCCGGGCTGTGCCCAGAGCGTCTGCGGAGCGCACAGCCAGTGGCCCGAGCCACTCAGTATGTGCGCCCTGAAGGGCGGTGGACGTGTGCGTACGTGGGTGATGTGTGCGGTAGGGGTGGTGGCCATCCTGCGTAGGGACCCACGTGAGGGGTGCACCGTGTGGACGTGTGTGTTTGGAGGGGCGAAGGACGCGGGTGTTAGACTCAGTGTGCGTAAAGGGACAAGGACACCTGGGAAGTGGGCAGTGAGGAGAGAGAAGAGTGTGTCCAGGAGGAACCTGCCTAGAGGAGGCCTAGCGGTGTGTGCGCCCCTAGGTGCATACCGGGGTGTTGGCGACTTCGAAGGGCACCCGGCGGGATCGATCCTCTGCGTCCTGGACCTGGTGCTGGTGCGTTTCGGGGAAGTTACTGCTTATGAACCCACCTTGGAGTGTGGCCCGGGGGCAGGAAGGCTCCTGCGCTGGGACCCCTCGGTACCCCTTGGTCGCGATACCCTTCGGTAAGTGTATTGGCTGGGGGACCGGTGTTCCCGCAAATGGATGTACCCTGGGGAGCTGCCCGGCTCGTCTGGATTGTTTCTGGGCGCACTGTGGTTGTGGGGGGAATGTCCCCGAATTGGGGACACGGGAGGTGGGGGGGGATCGTCTCAGCGATCCGGGCCTGAAGCCACGAGCTTGGGCTCCGAGGGTGCATGCAGACGGCGCCTAGCCCGGCGCGGAACCGCCAGCGGGACTGGGGGTGGGGCTCGGAGGCCCGGGGGCGGGCCCGGCCGAGGGGCAGGGGCGGGGCCGCGGCCGCTGCAGCAGCGCGGGCCGGGCCAGGGGGCGCCTCGCGCGGCAGCGACTCTGGCAGGCGCTGCAGTGAAGCTGGACCCGCAGGCGGGCGTGCGTGGAGCGGGGGCCGCGGCCGCGCTGCAGAGATGTGACTCGGGCCGAGGGCCAGCTGGAGCGTTGGCGCTGCGGGGCCGCGGGGGTCGGTGAGTGCTAGCTGCGCCGATGCGGTGGAGGACGCTGTGGGAACCCCAGAAACTTTTCCCGCCGTGGATTTGGGAGGACTGCGGGGTCTGCTTCTTGTGTTTTTCTAAGCGGCCCCCCAGCCCCAGCCAGGGAGTTCATTGGGAGATGTGGGATCCGGGCGAGGGGAACCACGGTGCGTCGGGAGCGGAGCCGTAGAGGGGTGGGCGGGAGAGGAGAGGCTCTGGGGACCTTTACGGGGAGAGGGGGACTGTGCCCGGATCAGGTAGAGATCCAAGTCTCCCAGGAGGGTCTGGCGGCGACCACAGGTGAAGGGCAGCTGGGGAGCGTAAAGGAACCCAGCCATGTCCTAGTGACTCGCCGTGTGTGAGGAGCTGCGGGCTGGTCCTGGGGCCGCGTGGGGGGGCTGACTGTGGACTGGGCAGACGCAGCCAGGCGCACAAGGGCTGGACTTTGTGGGTGAACAGCAGCACCTGTCGCGGGGGCTGGGGGTCAAGCCCTTAGCCGGCTTGAGTGCGCATTACTCAGCAAGGGGAGGGGGGGACATGGCGGGGGAAGAGGGCAGAGCTGAGACCTGGGCTGGGGACGAATGACGGGGAGGGGTAGGGAGGAGGGGGCGGCTGCATACAATGGCGCGGCGGGGGGAGTGGCGTTTCCCTTCCAGACCGGGGGCACTTGGACCTCTGGGAGAGGCGGCTAGGCTGGGGATAAGGACTAGACCTCTGCTCTGTCCCCTCTCCTTGGGGGACACAGGATTCCAGCCCCACGAGGACCCCACACATCCCGGTGTCCCTAGGGCTTGGACCGGAAAGGGAGAGCGCTGGAGGAGCCCGCACCCGCCTTGGCACCAGGCAGCAGGTTAAACAGCCTGGGAGGGGGCCAACGACCTTGCCCCAGAAGTCTCCCCCGTGCAGCGGGTTCACTCCTCAGTCCTTGCTCTGTCACACCCAGGCCTAGCCAGTTCCCCCTTTCCGTCCCCCGTTCGCTAAGGGGGCGGCTCCTTGGAGCGCGGACAAAGGCCCCTGGAGTGTGGCGGGCAGCGGCGTCCCCGCCTGGGGCCCCAGCCCACGCGCCACATTGGCCGCCCAACTGCACCAGGCCGGGGGGCACCTGAACGGAGCCCAGAAAGCCCTGGGGGTCCCGCAAAGACAAGAGAAGTGGGGGAGGGATCTGGCACAAAAACCCCGGCACTTCAGCCAAGGAACCTTCTTAATTCAGAAGTTTCTTCGGTGGGGACTCGAGGCTTGCGGAGGATCCAGGCTTTGAGTTAAACTGCATGCAAATGACATGTAAATAGAATGCAAATTGGCATCTGTCGTTTGGAAGCCCTCCCGGCCAGTTTGGTATCTAAGACTGTGGAGTGAACAGCTTCCTATCTGCTCCCTGCTCTAAGCCTGGAAAGGGGTCAGCTGAGTTGGGAAGGGAAGGAGATTCCAGGGGGAAGGAGCCGCCATTTGGGGCACAGGCAGCAAGACAGGCAGTTTTGTTAGAAAGATAAACTCAGAATCTTTATTGGATTAATATGTTATTTCAAGAAACATGCCAGGGACAGAACTGGGTGCCTTGTATAAAACGGACAAGACCCCTCCTCTCCCGGGGCTGGGGAGGTGAGTGGGCAAACATTAAACAAACCCATAGCAAATGGATATGAAATCCGATTGGGATACGGACGGCCAGGAAAATAAGATGGGGTGATGTAAAAGAAGGTGACAGGGATGTATGTACCTGAGAAGAGTGTTCGCGGAGTGACATTTGAGTGGAGCCCAGCTAAAAGAGGGGCGCGCCGCTGGGGAGGTCTAGCGGGAAGACTGAACCAGGAGGAAGGCACTGTGCGTGCAAAAGGTTGGAGGTGGGAATGAGCTTAGAGGAACTGAACAAAGGCCATTGTGGCTGGAGCTGTAGGCAGATTTGGGGGTGGAGATAGGGGAACGGTGGGGACCAGCCAGATCACGATCTCTTGGGCCATAGAAAGGAGTTTAGGGTTTATTTCGTTTGGACCAGTGAACCCTCCTAGGGTTTTGAGCGGGAGGCCATGGGATCTCATTTGTAGAAGCTCTCCTGTTGACAAGATGGAAAATAGTCCTCCTTTCCATTCTGCCCATGGGGAAAGAGAGATGCTGGGAGCCTCCGAGGGGCTCTGTCTAGCCTTGGGGGACCACTTTGAGCCTAGCCAGCCACTGCAAGCCAACTGGAGGAGCAGCTCAGGTTTTAAAATCCATTCCCTACTTTGAAACAGTGTTTATCCACCCTAACTGAGCCACCCGGAGCCCACCGCCCCATAAGCACTTTCTCGCAGAGCTTCCTGGGGGTTCCGAGTTAGTCACATTTTCTTCTTGGAATTACAGCCTGAGGAACCAACCACCGTGGATCGGGCAGCCAAGGATGCAATTTGCATTTAAATGATTGCTTTTATTTACAGGACTGGAGCTGCTTTGCATATTCATGGATCACAGAGCTTGTGTTCTTGCAACCCTGTTTACTAACCTATGAGGATTTTCTAATTTAAGAGCCCTCAAATGGGCCAGTGGTCTAGTCAGCATTGGGAAATGAAGATTAGGAGAACCTGTAACTTGGAAAAGATATCAAAGGGTGAGAATTGCGGGTCTGGGAAAGAGCTTAAAGTCAGGAAACCTTGTAACAGTTTAATCCTGCAGAGCAGGAAATGGACCAGAGGCTCCAGCAGGAGTGAGCTGGGACAGACTGTGATGCTGGGGTGCATGGGGAGACTGGCTCTGCAGCCCCATCCTGGGCCTCTGTCATACGTGGGGGCTTCAGAACAGGGCTGCAGCAGAAAGGCCTTGAGGTCAGGAGCTGGGAGAAATGGGTTCCAGTCCCAGGCCAGCCTGTATATTCCAGTGAGCCTCTGGCCAATTTTTCTGATGTCTCTGCCTTCATTTTCCCTACAGGAAAATGAGAATCATGATTGTCTTTTCTTTTTTGAGAGAGTTTAACTCTATCACCCAGGCTGGAGTGCAGTGGCGCAATCTCGGCTCACTGCTAACTCCGCCTCCCCGTTTCAAGAGATTCTCCTGCCTCAATCTCCCGAGTATCTGGGATTACAGGTGTGCACCAGAGACAGGGTTTCACCATGTTGGCCAGGCTGGTTTCAAACTCCTGTCCTCAAGTGATCCACCCACCCCAGCCTCCCAAAGTGCTAGGATTACAGGCATGAGCCACCGCAGCTGGCCATGATTGACTTTATAACAAGCAATTCACTAAAAAGCTGTTGCTTCCTCTGTGTCAGGCACCAAACCTGACTTTTCTTTTCTTATTTTATTTGTAATAGAGACAGTCTTGCTATGTTGCCCAGGCTGGTCTTGAACTCCCTTCCTCAAGCAATCTCCTGCCTCCTATAGAGCTGGGATTATAGGCGTGAGCCATCGCGCCTGGCCCAGACTGAGTATTTTTCACGTACTTCTCACACTAGCCTTGTAAAGCAGTGCTATCATTATTCCCATTTTACAGATGAAGAGACTGAGGTTCACAGAAGTTAAGTAATGCCCAGTGTCACATAGTTCTGTCTGACTCCCCTCTTCTGGCCTCCCTCCCACTGAGACCTTTCAGCCTGGTGGGAGCATGAACAGTGTACCCGTATGCATGTGGGTACTGGGCACTGAACTATTACATATGCACAGGGCTTGGAAATCCACTCCCACCCCACCTACTCATTTTGTCTTTCCCTTCTGTGTTCCAGTGCCTACCGCCATCTTTAGAGAAGGTAGGTTAAGATGCCACTGACCTGCTAGACACTGGGGGGGACGTGGCTGGGGTCAGGGGGATCCAGGGTGCAGCCATGCTGGTAGCAGCTGGGGCAAGGCCAGTAAGAATGTTCTAGAATGATTTTGTACATTTCATGTCTCCTTTCCCGTGGGTGAAAGGGAAGATGGGGATGCTGGTTCCCAAGAGAATGGCTGGTGTCTGCTCTGACTCTGCAAGAGAGACGCCCGGTTTCAGGGCACCCCAAGGTCCTCTGGCCTGGGTTCTACCTCCACAGCGAGGCTCTCACTTAGAGCACCTGCTGCAGGTGGCAGAAGAGTGTGGGAGTCCCCAGGGCCAACCACTCCAAGAGCGTCTCCCCTTCACACCACCTCAGGGACCTCTTTGGTTGGTGTGTGATGGGGGAGGCTAGAAGCCAGCAGTGGACAAAAACCTAAACCAGTAACCTCATGACAACACATTCTTTTCTTTTTTTATTTTATTTTATAACAGAGAGTCTTGCTATGTTGCCCAGGCTGGTCTTGAACTCCTGCCTCAAGCAGTCTCCCACCTCGGCCTCCCAGAGTGCTGGGATTACAGGCATGAGCTTGGAACCCAGCAGTGGACAAATAGCTAGGCGAGCCACCTTGTTACACCACCATCTCCATGGCAACTGCCCCTTCTAGAAAAATGAAAGCACTCACCACCTCAGACAAGAGAGCGTTTGCCAATCTTTTTTATCTGTGTATTGTATTTGATTATTATTATATTTTGAGCTGTCTTTATGCTGTCACCTAGGCTGGAATGAAGTGGCTCAGTCACGGCTCACTGCAGCTCAAACTCTTGGGCTCAAGTGATTCTCCCACCTTAGCCTCCTGAGTAGCTGGGATTACAGGCACACACCACCACACCTGGCTAATTTTTGAATTTTTATAGAGACAGGGTTTCACTGTGTTGCCCAGGCTGGTCTCCAACTCCTGGACTCAAATGATTTGCCTGCCTTGGGCCTCCCAAAGTGCTGGGATTACAGGTGTGAGCCACCATGCTTGGCCTTTTTAATGTATTTAATAGACACCTTATATAAACTTCTTACCCCATTAACTACTGTCCTAAACCCTAATTATTTTAACCATCACCGCAACCCCATGGGGTGGACACTGTTATCACCTTTGTTTTGCAGATGAGGCACCTTATGGCAGCTGCCCAGAGTCACAAGGTGCTAGCAGGTGGTGTGGGGACATTATCAGAAACTGGAAGATCTGATTCCTAAGTTCACACCAAGGTACAGCCTTGGCATAGCCTCCGGGCAGGCCTTGTTTTCCTTCTCATGCAAGGAATGCTGCCTGCCTGTGTTCTGGCCTCTGCAGGCCCCAGCACGTGGAGAGAGAGAGTGTGCTGTTCCTCCCCCTGCTAGCTGCTTCTGGCCCCTCTGCAGAGTGTGTGCCTGCGCACGCGCAAGCGTTTGTGTGTGTGTGAGAGAGAGATGCAGTATATTTAAGAGCATCTGAGTGAGTCACATTTCTAGGAGCCTGGCTGGCAGAAAAGGTAATTAGTATGTGAGCTGAGTCTTGTGCATTCGTTCACATTTATTCATTACTCCTTTTGAGAAGTGCGCACGCTTGCATCCCACGGGTTTGTTGCCATATATTCATCCTGTCCCAATCAGTCCTGCCTCAAGGCTGACTCAAAACCTCTAATCTGGTATTGTTCCTTTTGGGGCTCCTGGAGAGCTGCCCAGCTCTCAGGGTGAGAGGCACCAGGTGGCTAATTTAGCAGGATGGGGGCTTACCTGCCAGGGGGCACAGTGGATTGTGGGCATTGCCTGCCTTGTCTTGGGCTGGGGTAGGGAGATGAAGGCGGTAGTGCTCTGAGTTCCGGCTCTCGCTGCTGTACGTGTCCTTGTGTATCCAACCTCAGTACACCCCAGCATCGCCTACAGTGCTTGTGGAAGCACTGGTGACTGGACCCACTCCCTGAGAATCTGCATTTCTAAAGAGCTCCGGGGCGATGTTGTTGCTCTTGCCAGCCCAAGAACCAAACTTCGACGTAAACCTCTCAGACCCTCAGTTTTCCTCCTTATAAATGGGAATGAGAACACACGGCCTTTCAGGGTGGTATGAGGTTTGGAGACCACATTTATCCATTCATTCAGCAACTGGATTGTGAGCACTGCCCATGTGCCAGGCACTGGGGAATTGGTGCAGAACAAGACGACAAGCTCCTGGGCATGAGGTAGGGGTTGGGGGAGGAGGGGAATGGTGAGGAACAGACCAAAAGAGTACAAGAAATAAAATAATCTGGCCCAGTGTGGTGGCTCTCGCCTGTAATCCCAGCACTTTGGGAGGCCAAGGCAGGCAGATCACTTGAGGTCAGGAGTTTGAGACCAGCCTGGCCAATATGGCAAAACCCCCGTCTCTGCTAAAATACAAAAATTAGCCAGGCGCCTGTGATCCCAGCTACCTGGGAGGCTGAGGCAGGAGAATCACTTGAGCCCAGGAGGCAGAGATTGCAGCGAGCCGAGATCATGCCACTGCACTCCATCCTGGGCAACAGAGCGAGACTCTGTCTCAAAAAAATAAATCAAATAATTGAAAATTGAGATACATGCTACAAAGACAACAATCAAAAGTATTGACAAGGACAGGGAGAATCTACTTTGGGTTTGTTTGTTCGTTTGTTTGTTTTTATGATGGAGTCTCTGTTGCCCAGGCTAGAGTGCAGTGGCGTGATCTCGGCTCATTGCAACCTCCACCTCCTGGGTTCAAGTCACTCTCCTGCCTCAGCCTCCCAAGTAGCTGGGATCACAGGCACGTGCCACCACGCCTGGCTCATTTTTGTATTTTTAGTAGAAAAGGGGTTTCACCATGTTGGCTAGACTGGTCTCGAACTTCTGTCCTTAAATGATTTGCCTGCCTCGGCCTCCCAGAGTGCTGGGATTATAGGTGTGAGCCACTGTCCCAGGCCAGGGAGAATCTACTTTGATTGACTTGCCAGTCAAAGGCTCAGCAAGTGGCACTTCTAGGACTCTAGTGTGTAGTAAAAGCCCAGGAGCAATAGTACAATTGTTTGCATCTGGCCTCACCCCTTTGTAGCTGCGTGACCTTGGACAAGCCTGCTGTCCTCCCTGTTTTATCTCCTGTAAAATGGAGATAGTAATAGTACTTACCTTATGGAATTATAATGTAGAATTATAATGTAGATCATTAGGTAATAATATACGTGAAGTACACAGAGTGCCTAGAACATAGCACTGTAAGGGTTAAGTTATTATTGTTGTCACTTTGGCTGCAATAGGAAACTCTGGGGGGGGGCATTTCTGAATCCCCCAGAAATCCTAGATGAGCTGCCTCAGCGTCAGTCTGTGAGGCAGTGTGCCACACCCCTCCCCCAAACAGCCTGGACATTGTCCTATGGAGTGCGGTGGCTGTCACCTCATGGGCAGCCTTGGCAATGATAATGACCCACTTGAGACAAGCGGTGCCATCAGTTGCATCTAGGTGCTTAGACGTTGGGTAGGGAGGACTTCCTGGAAGAAGGGGGCCATAAGATGTGGGAGGAATATTAAACTTCTTTGTTGTCAAGTGACAGAAACCCAGCTCAAACTGGCTTAATCCAAAAAAAAAAGCAGGGGCTAGGGGGAGTTAACTGGCTGCTGGAACTGCAAAGACCAGACTGGCTTCAGGCATGGATGAATCCAGCCATTCAGTGTATTAGGACTGTAGTCCATCCCATAGCTGTTTCCTCGGGGACAGCTTTACTCTCAGACAAGTTCTCGCCCTGTGATGGCAAATGTGCTCTCCAGCTTCAGGCCTCCGTCCTCGTAGTTTTTCAACCCCAGCAGAAAGAGAAGACCTCCTTCCAGTGAGTGCTAGAACAATCCTAGGGTGGATTCTCATGGGCCTGGCTCAGGCCACGTGCCTTTCCATGAACCACTCACTGTGGCTTAGGGTAGCATAAATGCTGTGATTGGCCAGGCCTGGGACAGATGCCCATGCTGGGAGCTCGGACGCAAGGTAGCTCTCCAAGGGAAAATCAGGTGCTCTTTCCAGAAATGGGAGAAACGGATGCTGAGCAGCAAAAACAACAGCTGTCCCGGAAGAGTAGAGAGTTCCACCCTCAGGGATGAAAACAGAAAGCAAGAGTGTATCCATTTCCCACGTCAGAGAGGAGTCAGGAGCTGGAAACCTGGACCAGGGCCATAGAACTCTGCACCATTTCAGAAGCTTGGTCGCCATCTTGGTGTTGGCGTCCTCCGCATAGGTTTTCTGTTGTGGTTGCACGACTGAGCAGGAATAGGGAGGAGCTGGAGAAACAAAAGTCCCAATTTGCAGCCAGGTCTGGAAAAGAGAGAACCGCCTCCAAGAGTGAATGGAAACAGCTTAAGAAGGCCAAGTTCTTGCAAAGAGACCCAGGGTGCAGGCTTGCTGCTGAGGGGCCTGGCTGGTTTCGTGGCATCTTCCCCATCCATTCTGTCTTTATGTGCCTAAACCAGGCTTGCTCCACCTGGGCACAGTTGACCTGTAGGGCTGGATAATCCTTTCTTGTGGGAGCTGTCCCACCAGATGTAGGATGTTTAGCAGCATTTCTGGCCTCCATCCCCTGATACCAATTGCATCTCCCTCCCTAGTTGTGACAACTGAAAATGACTCTAGACATTGCCAAATGGTCCCTGGGGGTAAAAATTGCACCTGGTTGGGAGCCACTGGCCTACAGGGGGAGGAGGGGTTGGGGAATTGGTGGTAGTCAGGACTGCAAAGCACATTCCTGCCTGTCATCCTCCCAGCCACCCTGGAGCTGGATGGGATTAGAGAGGCTGCTTGGGACATTGCTTGCTGAAACTTGCTGAGAAGTCTCTTAACTGAGCTGGCCATTGATGAGGTGTCTCAGGGGAATCCACTCCAGGGCCCCTCCACCGGTTAAGGGACTGTTAGCATTTTGCTCTGACGCCTCCAGTTCTTACATTTTGATCCCTCGTGTGCTTTTAGGACCTCGTGACAAGCAATTGTGTTAGGATGTTTATCCAAAGAGTGGTAGGTTGAAATGTGCCCAGTGGGTATGCAACATAGGGTACATCAACCAGCAATTCTATTTGATATTTATTTATTTATTTTATTTATTTATTTATTTATTTATTGAGACAGAGTCTCGCTTTGTTGCCCAGGCTGGAGTGCAGTGACAAGATCTCGGCGCACTGAAACCACCTCCCAGGTTCAAGCGATTCTTCTGCCTCAGCATCCCAAGTAGCTGGGACTACAGGCACATGGCACCACGCCCAGCTAATTTTTTTATTTTTAGTAGAGAAGGGGTTTCACCATGTTGGCCAGGCTGGTCTCAAACTGCTGTCCTCAAGTGATCCTCTTGCCTCAGCCTCCCAAAGTGCTGGGATTACAGGCATGAGTCACTGCGCCCGGCCTCAATGAGCAATTTAAAAATGTCTGGAGATAAACACTTGAATGTGTTTGGTTTTCTTTTAAGTAGGTTGATTCAAAAGTTAAGTAAATAACTGCCCAGGTGGTGTGTGGACAAAGCACAAGTAGCTGCGGTGGCACGCCAGCAACTGATGTGGCAGGACCACGAATAAGTGCTGGATTGCAGGCCGACCATCAGTGCCTGACGTGCATCCTCAACCCTGAGCGTACCTGAGCAGGATGCTGAGGCGGGATGCTGGCCAGATGCCTTCTATTCCGAGCCTGCCTCCTCTCATCAGTAGGCAAAGGACATGAGCCCGACAGCCCCAGGCACCTTTTCCTTCAGTGACATCAATAATTTATGCCACTGGAAAGCCTCACAGCCAGGGCAGGATCTGAGACGCTCACAGGATCTCTGTAACAGTGAGGTGGTCGATACCGCATTTACTTAGGGAAGCCCCAGGGACATACTGGAGCCCGGGGAGAGCAGCTGGTCACAGCCCCACACGTGGGCTGAGCTGGGGCAGTAAGTCTGGCTTGAGATGCTGGGAAACGAGAGCCCAGCCAGCTGGGCAGGCTGTGGCTTTCCTAAAGACCAGGCTCCCTTCAAAAGCAAGGGGCTGTTAGAGGGGGGAAAAGAAAAGCGAGGAGCTGGTAGCTGTGACGTAGAGGACGGTCCTTGCTGTTTCTCATTCATTCAGTATTTACTAAACATCTACTTCATGCCAGGCGCTGTGTGTCGAGCTTCAGTCTACACCCGTGGTTCTCATCCAGGCGATTTTGCTTCCCCAGGGGACATCTGGCACTGTCTAGAGACATTTTGGGTTGTCACAGTTGGTGGAGGGGACGTGCTACTGGTATCCAGTGGGTAGACCCCGGGGATGCTGGTAAACATCCTACAACGCACAGTCCCCCATGACAGAGAACGACTCAGCCCAAATGTCAGTCGTGCCAAGACTGAAGGATTCTTGTCTGCTGGTGAACAAGAGAGACCATGTCCCTGCCCTGCCACGTCTTGCAATGGGGGAAGCGAGGATGGGAGGACAGGAGGAAGGGAAGGCAGAAACAGTAAACAGTCAAAAAATGACAGACACTATTAGACCAGAGGCTGTGGTGGAGAAGACTGGGGTGTGACCTTGGCCAAGGTCTAAGTTGATGGCATCAGAGCTGAGCTCGGCACAGGCAGGAGGAGTGGCCAGGAAGAGGGAGCAGAGGGGCAAGAGGAGACTTGGGTTAGGCTGGTCACTGAGGCTGCTGTGTGGAGTCCAGCTCGTATATGGGCAAGAGAGAGGGCAGCAGAGAGAATCCTGCAGGTTTCCCAGGGAGAGACGCACTCCGGGGAATCCTCCAGAGATGTTCTAGAGAGCGAGCATGGGAGGTGAGGGAGAGACACAGCCTGGAACCAAGGAAGACAGCTGCTTTTGTGTTTACTACATTTGAAATGCTGGGATCCCGGCACTTTGAGAGGCCGAGACGGGTGGGTCACTTGAGATCAGGAATTCGAGACCAGCCTGGCCAACATGGTGAAACCTCGTCTCTACTAGAAATACAAAAAAAATTAGCCAGGCGTGGTGGTGCACGCCTGTAATCCCAGCTACTCAGGAGGCTGAGGCAGGAGAATCGTTTGAACCTGGGAGGCGGAGGCTGTAGTGAGCCAAAATTGCACCACTGCACTCCAACCTGGGCGACAGAGAGACTCCATCTCAAAAAAAAAGAAAAAGAAAGAAGAAAGTGAAGAAATGCTGAGAGCCCTCGGAGTGAGGTCGCATCCAGGAGTTGAGTTGTGTGACCTTGTGCAAAGGTTGTCACCTCCTGGAGACTCTGTATTGTCACCTGTAAGATGGAGGTCCTAAAAGGAGCTGTCTCACAGGGCATTGTGAGGACTGGATGTATCCAATTCCTGTCCTGAAGTTAGTTGGTAGTAAATGTTAGCTGTTAGCCTCGAGAGGCTGAGACCGGGTAATTCATGCCACTCATTCTCCTAGTGCAGCACTTGACCTGTGGCTGTCTCTTTAAAGTTTCATTTTTTTCCCCCTTACTTTTCTTTCTTTTCTTTTTTTCTTTTTTTTTTTGAGACGGCGTCTAGTTCTGTCTCCCAGGCTGGAGTTTAGTGCCGCGATCTCGGCTCACTGCGACCTCCGTCTCCCAGGTTCAAGCAATTCTCCTGCCTCAGCCTCCAAAGTAGCTGGGATTACAGGCGCCTGACACACACCCAGCAAATTTTTGTATTTTCTAGTAGAGATGGCGTTTCACTGTGTTGGCCAGGCTGGTCTTGAACTCCTGACCTTGTGATCCACCCATCTCTGCCTCCCAAACCGCTGGGATTACAAGCATGAGCCACCGTGCCCAGCCTTCCCCTTATTTTTCAAGAGGTCTGACGTGGCACAGAGTATCAAATTCAAAGAATACAAAAGGGTATAGACAGAAGTTGGCCTCCCTCCCACCCTGTCCTCCAGCCACCAGCGGTGATGATTCATGGTTCTTCACTGCACCCAGCCAAGGGTACAGATGAGACCCAAAACGAGAGGCAGGTCTTCAAGAAGTCAGGAGAGGGGTAGTCTTCCAATGAATTGATCTTTCCTTCCCCCCTTGGCTTTTCTAGAATGTTCGTGGCATCAGAGAGAAAGATGAGAGCTCACCAGGTGCTCACCTTTCTCCTGCTCTTTGTGATCACCTCGGTGGCCTCTGAAAACGCCAGCACGTCCCGAGGGTGCGGACTGGACCTCCTCCCTCAGTACGTGTCCCTGTGCGACCTGGACGCCATCTGGGGCATCGTGGTGGAGGCGGTGGCTGGGGCGGGCGCCCTGATCACACTGCTCCTGATGCTCATCCTCCTGGTGCGGCTGCCCTTCATCAAGGAGAAGGAGAAGAAGAGCCCCGTGGGCCTCCACTTTCTCTTCCTCCTGGGGACCCTGGGCCTCTTTGGGCTGACGTTCGCCTTCATCATCCAGGAGGACGAGACCATCTGCTCCGTCCGCCGCTTCCTCTGGGGCGTCCTCTTTGCGCTGTGCTTCTCCTGCCTGCTGAGCCAGGCGTGGCGCGTGCGGAGGCTGGTGCGGCACGGCACGGGCCCCGCGGGCTGGCAGCTGGTGGGCCTGGCGCTGTGCCTGATGCTGGTACAAGTCATCATCGCTGTGGAGTGGCTGGTGCTCACCGTGCTGCGCGACACGAGGCCGGCCTGCGCCTACGAGCCCATGGACTTTGTGATGGCCCTCATCTACGACATGGTACTGCTGGTGGTCACCCTGGGGCTGGCCCTCTTCGCTCTGTGCGGCAAGTTCAAGAGGTGGAAGCTGAACGGGGCCTTCCTCCTCATCACAGCCTTCCTCTCTGTGCTCATCTGGGTGGCCTGGATGACCATGTACCTCTTCGGCAATGTCAAGCTGCAGCAGGGAGATGCCTGGAACGACCCCACCTTGGCCATCACGCTGGCGGCCAGCGGCTGGGTCTTCGTCATCTTCCACGCCATCCCTGAGATCCACTGCACCCTTCTGCCGGCCCTGCAGGAGAACACGCCCAACTACTTCGACACATCGCAGCCCAGGATGCGGGAGACAGCCTTCGAGGAGGACGTGCAGCTGCCGCGGGCCTATATGGAGAACAAGGCCTTCTCCATGGATGAACACAATGCAGGTAAAGTGGGCACCGCCCGGCTGGGTCAGAGCATCTCAAAAGACGCTCTTCTTCCTCTGCAGTGGGGATGGGCACTCCCAGTGCCTGGGACAGTCGCAGCAGATTAGAACCCACAAACGTTGGCTCCTGTGCTGAAACTGGCCCAGATATGGTTTGGGTTTGTTTGTTTGAGACGGATTTTCGCTCTAGTCACCCAGGGTGGAGCGCAATGGTGCAATCTCAGCTCACTGCAACCTCCACCTCCTGGGTTCAAGTGATTCTCCTGCCTCAGCCTCCCAAGTAGCTGGGACTACAAGCACGTGCCACCATGCTCAGCTAATTTTTGTATTTTTAGTAGAGACGGGGTTTCACCATGTTGGCGAGCTTGGTCTTGTATTCCTGACCTCAGATGATATGCCCATCTCGGCCTTCCAAAGTGCTGGGATTACAGGAGTGAGCCACTGCGCCCAGCAGGGTTTGGGTTTTGTTGTTGTTGTTGTTGTTGTTTTTGAGACAGGGTCTTGTTCTGTTGCCCAGGCTGAGTGCAGCGACATGATCATAGCTCACTGCAGCCTCAACCTCCTGGGTTAAGTAATTCTCCCACCTCAGCCTCCCAAGTAGCTGGGACTGCATGCATGCGCCACCATGTCCAGCTAATTTTTTTATTCTGTGTAGAGACAGGGTCTCATTATGTGGCCCAGGCAGGTCTCAAACTCCTGGGCTCAAATGATCCTCCCGCCTCAGCCTTTCAAAGCTCTGGATATGGATTTTTATTAAGCTTTCTTTTCCCCCTACCAATTGCCAGCCAGTTTATTTTAAAAATACAGGTTTCCAGCTTCTTTTGCAAAGTCGAATCTGGCAACACTGGACCAACATTTCCACTGGGTTGCAATGGTCTGAAACTGACTTGAGACCATATGCACTAGAAGACCCTGCCTCTGGCCCCTCCTGGAGCTGTGGCTGCCCTTCAGATGGGAATCCACTTTTCTGTTCACCACACTCTCCACCACTCTCTATTGCTCCTGACCCAGCTGCTATATATAGCATAGTAACATTAATTCCCTGGCTCCCCCAAGCATTTGAGTCTGCAATTCATGTGCTGGATGGATGTAGGGGGCCACAGCGGGAATTGCTCCCATCCCCTCTCCTACCTCAGTCACCAGGAATGTACTAATTTGGGCCCTGGAGCCAGATGTCTGGGTTCAAATTCTGCCTCTGCTGTGGCTTTGAACAAATTATATTACTTTTATAAGCCTCAGTTTTTCTCATCTGTGAACTAGAAACAGTAAGAGACTGTACCTCATAGAGCTGTTAGGAGAAAGAACACAGTGAGTACAAAGCCCTCTTGGTACCTGCTATGTTCTCTGTGCATCTTACTCGGCTTCCCCTGAAAGCCGAATCTGAGACAAGGGCTCCAGTGCAGGTGGTTTAGTGGGGCGGTGGTCCCTGCAAGGGAGAGGGCAGGGAGAATGAGACTGAGAAGGCAGAGATGATAAAACAAGTACATTAATGAGCCAGTTACCACCACGGGCAGCAAAGGCTCCTTCGTGCTGGGAATCCTCTGAGGACACAGGCTGAATGAGCCTCAGAATTGGTCCAGGAAGAAAAGGAGGCTGGGGCATCTGTCCACCAGCTCCCATCTCCCAGTGTTATTTGGTTTTGGTTTTTGTCTTTATGGATTGAGTCTCGCTCTGTTGCCCAGGCTAGAGTACAGTGGCACAATCACAGTGCATGCAGTCTTGACCTCCTGGGCTCAAGCAGTCCTCCCACCTCAGCCTCCCGAGTAGCTGGGACCACAGGCACACGCCACCACACCCAGTTAACTTATTTATTTTGATAGACACAGAGTCTTACTATGTTGCCTGGGGTGGTCTCGAATTCCCGAGCCCAAGTGATTCCCCCTACCTCGGCTTCCCGAAGTGCTGTGATTACAGGCATGAGCCATAGCACGGGGCTTCCAAGTGTTATTAACATCCCCTATAATTCTGGTGACTGGGGTGGATAAGTATCATCTGTTCCAAGGCAGAAAAACAGATTTGCTGAGCACTTGAGATGGACGTTTTTGGGTACCCAGGGCTATCTGCTACTGCTGCAGGGGCTTCAGAAGTGAGGTCCTATCTAGGGGATGTGGCATAGGAACCCACTAGGACCTGCCTAGGGGATGTGATACAGGAACCCAAATCCCCTGCTATTGACACTTGAGAAGTATCTCTTAGAATCATTACCTGAAGGGAGTCAGCCAGGGTCCCAGCAGTTGAGATTAAATAAACTTGCCCTTTCTCAGTTCTTTGAGAAAGATGCATCAGGGGCTACAACATTCATAATAATAATAACTAGTATTGCCATCATTTGTTGAGCACTAACTATGTGTCAGGCACTATTGTGCATTTTTGTTTTTTTTTTTTGAGGCAGTGTCTCACTCTGTCACCCAGCAGGCTGGACTGGAGTGCAGTGATGCGATCTCAGCTCACTGCAGCCTCCGTCTCCCAGGTTCAAGTGATTCTCCTGCCTCAACCTCCTGAGTAGCTGGGATTACAGGCACCCACCACCACACCTGGCTGATTTTTGTATTTTTAGTAGAGACAGGGTTTCACCATGTTGTCCAGGCTGGTCTTGAACTCCTGACCTCATGTGATCCACCCGCCTTGGCCTCCTGAAGTGCTGGCATTACAGACATGAGCCACTGCGCCCGGCCACTATTGTAAATATTTGACCTGCATTAGCTCATTAGTCCTCACTACCACCTAATGAGGCAGGTCTTGTTTTTATCCCCATCTTATGAATGAATAAATGGAGGCTCTGAGAGTTAAATGACTTGCCCGAGGACTTCAGATTATCAAGATTCCCTCTTCAGTGACATTCACCCAGCGACCTGGTGCATGGGCCATAGCCCCTCTGCTAGATAGGGCTGGAAATCCCAGTGTGGCTTTTATCAGCTGCTCTCTTCCTACTATGAAGTTCCAAGTCAGCAAGCCCGTGTTTGCTGAAATTTGGCAGGGATGGCAGAGTCAGCCCAGCTTGGAGGCTGGCTCCCCGGGATGCCAGAAGATAGGGATCAGGACAGAGATCAGCACTGGGAACCCAGAGGGCCCTTCAGGGAATGTGGTGAGCAGAGATGAGGAGTTGGTCAGTTCCTGGGGTCCTGGTTGGGCCATCTCTTTGCTGGCCCAAACTCCCCATGGAACTCAAAAACAGCAATAACTCCTGAAACGGGGCACAAACTTTTATGCATTCATGTTTTCCTTTTTTTTTTTTTTTTTTCTTGAGATGGAATTTCACTCTTGTTGCCCAGGCTGGAGTGCAATGGCATG
The DNA here is from genome assembly GCF_007565055.1 of Rhinopithecus roxellana. Classification (NCBI taxonomy): domain Eukaryota; kingdom Metazoa; phylum Chordata; class Mammalia; order Primates; family Cercopithecidae; genus Rhinopithecus; species Rhinopithecus roxellana. Next base: position 46,128,351 of record NC_044568.1, read on the forward strand.
ATCTCGGCTCACCACAACCTCCACCTCCAGGGTTCAAGCAATTCTCCTGCCTCAGCCTCTCGAGTAGCTGAGAATACAGGCATGCGCCACCACACCCGGCTAATTTTGTATTTTTAGTAGAGACAGGGTTTCTCCATGTTGTTCAGGCTCACTCAAACTCCTGACCTCAGGTGATCCACCCGCCTCAGCCTCCCAAAGTGTTGGAATTACAGGCATGAGCCACCGCACCCAGCCCCTTTTTTTTGGTTTTATTTTGTTTTGTTTTGTTTTGTTTTCTAGATGGAGTCTCACTCTGTCACCCGGGCTGGAGTGCAAGGGTGTGGTCTCAGCTCACTGCAACCTCCACCTCCTGGGTTCAAGCAATTCTCCTGCCTCAGCCTCCTAAGTAGCTGGGACTACTTGAGATGGACACTCGAGATGTGCATGCCACCACACCCGGCTAATTTTTGTATTTTTAGTAGAGACGGGGTTTCACTATGTTGGCCAGTATGGTCTCAAACTCCTGACCTTGTGATATGCCCGCTTCAGTCTCCCAAAGTGCTGGGATTACAGACGTGAGCCCCTGTGCCCGGCCATGGAGCCTCTTTTGTAAGGACACGAATCTCATTCATGAAGGCTCCATCCTGATGGCCTTATCACCTCCCAAAGGCTCTACCATCTAATATCATCACACTGGAGAAGAGGTTTTAACATACGTTTCTCTAGGGAATTGTTCTGTGGCTTTGTCAGATTCTCAAAGCCACCCGTGACCCCAAAAGGTGAAGAATCAGTGTGTTGTTGAACATGATGGTTCCATTTTCTTGAAGTAAAACCACGATGCCAGAGTTACCCAAGTATTACGGCCTTTACAGTGTAAGATAACTAACCTCTGCTGGGGGCTTCCTGGGGGCCCACTATCATTCTGAGCATTTTAGTGACTGATCTCTTTTAATCTCTGCAGTAACTCCATGAGTTCTTATTTGCAGATAGGAAACTGAGGCACAGAGAGGCTAAGCAGTTTGCCCAAGAGGCAGAGCCGGAATTTGAACCCAGGCAGAGGCAGAGTTTAAATCCAGGCAGAGCCAAGAGTTTGAACCCAGGCGGGATAGCTCCAGAGGCCACATGCCTGACCCCTGTGCCATGGAATCACCCTCCTCTTCATAAAGCACTTAAGCGCCCCTCATCTCACTGAGGTGTCAGGACAACTCTGTGCATTTGGAAAGATGAGGACTATCAGACCCATTTTACAGAGTGGAAAACTGAGCCCAGGGATGTCAGGCAGCTTGTTCAAGCGTAAGCTATAAATACACGGCAGAGCAGGAAGAGAAAAAGTTGGTTTCCTGAATTCCATTACTTACATCCTTTCTTGTAAAAATGCAGCCAAGACTTTATAGCCAGATAAGATCCAGAGATGCAAGGGCTCTGGGATCCAGGTTGGTGTCCGCAGAGCTGGGGCTGGCGCAGGGGTGATGGAGAGTCTGGAGGTGCCACCCACCCTATCTGTTTCACATCTGTTTCACAGTGACACATTCTAAAGCCAAGGAAGTTGTTTTTCCATTCCCCTCTTTCTTTTCCAAAACAAAAACACCTTTATCACTCCTTCTTGGTGGCAGACAAGCAACAATAATCATATAGAATCAGCGGAATCATGTAGGTTCAACAAGTAAAAATAATAGCCAGGTGCGGTGGCTCACACCTGTAATCCCAGCACTTTGGGAGGCTGAGGCGGGCAGATTGCTTCAGCTCAAAAGTTGGAGACCACCCTGGGCAACATGGTGACACCCCTGTCTCTACTAAAATCCAAAAAAAAAAAGATAATAATAAATAGCTGGGCATGGTGGTGCATGCCTGTAATCCCAGGTACTCGCTCAGGAGGCTGAGGTGGGAGAATGGGAGAATCGCTTGAACCGGGGAGGCAGAGGTTACAATGAGCTGAGATCGCGTCACTGCACCCCAGCCTGAGTGACAAAGGGAGACTTTATCTCAAATGAAAAATAAAAATAAAAAACAATAATAAACAAAAATTGCTTAAAATCCCTTTGCCCAGGGGCAACGGTTTGCTTCCACACTCACACACAATAGGGCAGAGTGCTTCTTAACCAGGCTACACATTACAATCACTTGGGCTGCTTTAAAAAATCACCAGTGCTTGGCCAGGTGCAGTCCCAGCACTTTGGGAGGCCGAGGCGGGTGGATCACAAGGTCAGGAGTTCGAGACCAGCCTGGCCAATATGGTGAAACCCCCGTCTCTACTAAAAATACAAAAAAATTAGCCGGGCATGGTGGCACATGCCTGTAATCCCAGCTACTCAGGAGGCTGAGGCAGAATTGCTTGAACCTGGGAAGTGGAGGTTGCAGTGAGCTGATATCGTGCCACTGCACTCCAGCCTGGGCGACAGAGTGAGACTCCGTATCAAACAAAAAAAAGAAAACAAAAAACAATGCTTGCTCAATTGTGATTAAGTCTGAGTTTGGGATTAGATGTTTTCTAAGCTCTCCAAGTGATTCTCAGATGTAACCAGGTTGAAACCACTGGTCTGAGTGATGTTCTTCAGTGTGCTTACTTTAAATCAATGTTACGGAGGTAGCTGCAGATCAGTAACTGCAGAGCAACAGTCTCCTTTCAATGATGCAGAGCTTGCCATTAGGCCCTGTCACTTAATTTTTTGATCTTCAGCTAGTGAATCTTCTGCCTGCTTCTGGCTCTCGATGATAAACAGTGCTGCAGTGAACATTCTTATGCATTCACCTTCAGGCTTTTAATCAATTCACTCCTTGCAAAAAAATTTTCTAGATACGGGTTAAAGAGTCTGCACTTCAAATCTTGATACAGTAAATCTTCACTTGACCTTATTAGCAGGTTCTTGCAAACTGTGACTTTAAGTGAAATGATGTGTAATAAAACCAGTCTTTTTCCTGATCAATTTCGCTAGCAAAACAATGACACTATTCAAGGACCTCTTGTACCTTCCTTCACTTAAGTCGCAGTTTTCAAGAACCTTTTGATGGCATTAAGTGAGGAATTACTGTACATACTGCCAGATGGCACCCCAGAAAGGTAGACCAGTGGACTGTTCTTCCCCTTGATAAATGCATCAGAGCCCCATCTCTTCACTTCTTCAGCAACCCTGGGTGTTGTCAGACTTTTTTAAAAATAGCCTTCTTTTGAATCATCCCAAATGTGTGTCCACCAAAATTCACATGAAGCTGGGCGCAGTGGCTCACAACTGTATCCCAGCTCTTTGGGAGGCTGAGGCAGGAGGATTACTTGAGCTCAGGAATTTAGAGACCAGCCAGAGCAACATAGGGAGACCCTGTCTCTACAAAAAAAATATAAAAATAAGCCAGGCATGGTGGCGTGTGCCTGTAGTCCCTGCTACTTGGGAGGCTGAGGTGAGAGGGTGACTTGAGCTAGGGAGGTCGAGGCTGCAGTGAGCCATATTCACACATTGTACCCTAGCCTGAGACAGAGACCCTGATTCAAAACAAAAAAAAATTCCTTTGAGACCGGGCAAAACTCCCACAGAAAGGCTAAGTTGGAGTCCTGGCTAGATGGCCTTTGTTCTAGAAACTCTTGCTTTGCTGGCTGGGGACTATCTGGCATGCTCCCTTACCACAGGAGGAACAGCTGTTGGCATCTTTGGTGCTGACCTCAGCCAGCTTGTATTTTAGGAACCAGGCCCCATGAGGCAGAGGCCTTATCTTTGAGCCTTTGGGTCTCACAGAATAGCCGGTGCTGAGGAGCTATGGGTGGCCCAGTTTCTCTTGCATTTTAGCCTTTTGGGTTCTCTTCCTTTGAGAGTCCATCCCTGACATGCTCATGCACTGGGAAGGGCATTCTCCAGGCTTGCCTGTGGCTTTGCCAAGCCTCAGAAGCCTCCACGCCTTATATCCTTCCAACTGAGTGAGACCTCAAATATATGCAACCTCACTTACCTGCTGCTTGTTAATAAGTATCAACAAGGCATAAGGTATGTGATAAAAGATTAAAATACACTGAGAGATGTAGCACTTCGGATCACATCTTGGAAAGCATTAACAAGGCACATGAAATGTTCACTTTCAACAGAGCAATAAAGAAAAGTGTTCTTTCCTCTATTAGGGGCTTTGGGCTCTCAGATCTCATTAGGGCCAAGGCCTATTTAAAATGACCTTTTGCTTCTTGCTGGAAGGCCCCGAGTTGGCTATGGGGGCAAGGCCAGCCTAGCATCACATGCAGGGTCTATGCAAGAAAAGGCTGGCATTCAGCCATTTGAGCTTTGATTCCTAATGGGACCTCCTTGTCTTAGGAGAGGTCCTAAGCAAGGTGGGTGAGCCTTGGTTGCCTTTCTCTCCGGCCCAGGTCTGGGTACGGTGTTAGTTGGGCTTCTTGAAGTAAGTTGCAAGTAATCAAAAATCCAATGTGAGTAGGCTAAAGCAGCTGTCCCCAACCTTTTTGGCACCATGGAAGACAATCTTTCCATGGACCAAGGTTGGGGGGGTTGGGGAGCGGTTTCAGGATGAAACTGTTCCACCTTAGATCATCATTAGATTCTCATAAGGAATGCGCAACCTAGATCCCTCGCATCCACAGTTCTCAATAGGGTTTGAGCTCCTATAAGAATCGAATGCCAGCCGGGCACAGTGGCTCATTCCTGTAATCCCAGCACTTTGGGAAGCCGAGATGGGTGGATCACTTGAGGTCAGGAGTTGGAGACCAGCTTGGCCAACATGGCGAAACCCCATCTCTGCTAAAAACACAAAAATTAGCTGGGCATGGTGGCGCGTGCTTGTGGTCCCAGCTACTTAGGAGGCTGAGGCCCGAGAATCGCTTTAATCTGGGAGGTGGAGGTTGCAGTGAGTCGAGATTACGCCACTGCATCCAGCCTGGGCAACAGAGCAAGACTCTGTCTCAAAAAAAAAAAAAAAAGAATACAGATTCCTTGCCTGGGTCCCAATGCTGACTGTGCCCCTTACCAACTGTGTGACCTTGGGCAAGTTACTTAACCTCTCTGTGCCCCAAGCAAAGTGGAAATAATGAAAGTACATATAGTCAGCCTGGGCAACAAAGTGGGACCCCATCTCTACAAAAAATATATTAAAAAATTATGCAGGCATGGTGGCATGTGTCTGTAGTCCCAGCTACTTAGGAGGTTGAGGCAGGAGGATCGCTTGAGCCTGGGAATCCAAGGCTGCAGTGAACTATGATTGTGCCACTGCATTCTAGCCTGGACAACAGCAAGAGCTTGTCAAAAAAAAAAAAAAAAGGACCTATCATGCGATGAAAATGAAATGAGTTAAAAAGAAAGGAAGAAAATGAAATGAGTTAATAGTTAATGTATATAAAGTACGTTGCACAGTCCCTGGCTCCTGGTTGGCACTCTATGAAGCTTAACTGTATAACTAAGTTGATTTTGGTCCCTGCCCCAAGTAATTTGCAAAACAAACAAACAGACAAACAAAAAACAAGAACAAACTCTCTTGTTGCTTTTTAGCGAGAAAAGTGGCTCCCTTCAGGGAAGACTTTTCTGTTTTTGAGACACAGTTTCACTCTGTCACCCACACTGGAGTGCAGTGGTGCAATCTTAGCTCACTGCAACCTTTACCTCCCAGGTTTAAGCGATTCTTATGCCGCAGCCTCTTGAGTAGCTGGGATTACAGGTGCGCACCACCACACCTAGCTAATTTTTGTATTATTAGTAGAGAGGGGTTTTTGCCATGTTGGCCAGGCTGGTCTCAAACTCTTGACCTCAAGTGATCCACCCACCTTGGCCTCCCAAAATGCTAGGATTAGGGATTACAGGCTTGAGTCACTGCACCCAGCTTCTACCTTTTTTTTTTTTTAAGATTCCTCCATGTCTTTTCATGTTAGTTTTTCTTTAACAAAAAGGAAGTTCAAATCTCTAAAAGTACAGTATATAAGAAACACTGATTTTACCCATCTTTCAGAGGGAAAAAGTGCCGACATGCTGTCTTGGCTTTAGGTCTCTCTTTTATTCTTGTTTGGAATAACCCTACATGTGTGGTTAGAGTCTCCCTGTTCTCATCCCTGGTCACTTTCCAGTGAAGACTCTTAGCAGCTTCCTCCTCAGTGTGTGTCCAGAAACAGCAAGCAGTTCTGAGTAGCGTGATGCTGAACTTTACATGAATGGCTTTCTGTAGTGAGAAGGCGCCTGTCACCCATGGCCTGCAGCGGCTGCGTGGCTTGGGGGAGGCTACAGGCCCAACCATGAGCCTCCTTCCCCTGGTCTCTACAGCAGCTTTTCCCAAACCCACTGAGATGGGTCAGGCTCCTAGAGAGCCTGAGAACAAAGCCCCTTTGTGACTTTGTTTTGAATCAGGCTTGTGACAAAGGGGAGGAGCCACTGGGCTGGGTAGATGGGGGTGCCCGCAGCGTGGTGGTGTTGCAGAGGAAGAAAACAAAATTGTGTCTTTTTGTTTTGGTGATGTTGTCTTGCCAATCCCTCCCTCCCCCAGCTCTCCGAACAGCGGGATTTCCTAACGGCAGCTTGGGGAAAAGACCCAGTGGCAGCTTGGGGAAAAGACCCAGCGCTCCGTTTAGAAGCAACGTGTATCAGCCAACCGAGATGGCCGTCGTGCTCAACGGTGGGACCGTAAGTATCAAGATGTGATGTGGGGGTAGGAAGCCTAGGAGTCTACGGTGTGGGGGAGCAGCTTCAACAGGGACCTACTCCTCCGTGGAGGCTGCTCATGTGGCCTGCAAGGACCGCAGCTCAAACGCATGCAATGCTTTTTTCTTCTTTCCCTTTCTACCCCTTTTCTCCACACACGGGATACCCACCTCTGTTTAGAAAACCATCTGTCGATTCGTTTGAAAGAGTTCCTAATCCTTGAGGCTTTTGCACCAACTGAATTATTTGGCTTTCGTGATGCAGTGCCCCAGCTTTGTCCCTGGGAGGTGACTCTTGGAAGAAGCCCAGAATGATGGAGCGCCCCTAGCAGATTTTGCTGACATCCAACCTAGTTTAAGGTCCCCGGTCACCCCTCTGTTGATTCCCCCCAGCTGGGTACCACGTTCTCCCATTCCCTAAGAGAGGTCTTAAGAAATTGAAGGAGTTACTATTTCTCTCCCTCAAACACAGAAGCAGGTTTACTACTATCTGATGCCAAACAGACCTTCAGCAGAATTGTCATTGTTTACGTTTGCCTCGGTGGAATGACATTATTTTGTTTCTCCAGCAATCCAAAGATGCACTCTCATCCCCACATTTAATTTCCAAACATAGCTACATGCTTCTTTCAGAAACAAGGCCTGAGCCAGTTTACATGTGTAAATTGGGTTTCCATTCTTTATATCATGTTCCAACTCCATAACTCAACCTGAACATTCTTTTTTTTTTTTTTTTTTTGATGTAAAGTAGGGATGGTCTTTGATCTCTAGAGGGAATTTAGGTTTTCCTGGCCTTTGGAATGGTATGGTAGGCATTGGTTTGCATTGGTTTGGAACAGGCTCAAAGACAGAATCACAGATTTGCATTCTTAAAACCCCCTGCCAACCACTGGGCTGTTTTATTGTCCCGTGCCAAGAAAAGCCTGATTCACAAGCATTCGGCCTGTGTGTTATAATAAATATGGTTAGAAAAGCCCCCATCCGTCACTCTTAAGCCCTCCTGTTTCCTTCAAGGCCAGTGTGTGAAAAAATAGTCAAGACAGAAAGTGAATGAGTTGAACTTACATTCCTTGGGGTGGATGATTCTAGAAAAGGGAGCTGGGCTTCCCAAGAACCACAGCAGCATGACACACAGTCATTGCTGCGCTGCCTCTCCTGGGATTAGTCGGCCCATCTAGATAAAAGCAAGGTAACTTATTTTTGCCGTGTTGTTTACGCATCGGTTTCTAATGTTGATTTTTGCGAAGCACAGAGTTCTCAGTGTGTTATCCTTATGTGTTATTCCAGATCCCAACTGCTCCGCCAAGTCACACAGGAAGACACCTTTGGTGAAAGACTTTAAGTTCCAGAGAATCAGAATCTCTCTTACCGATTTCCCTCCCTGGCTGTGTCTTTCTTGAGGGAGAAATCGGTAACAGTAGCCGAACCAGGCCGCCTCACAGCCAGGAAATTTGGAAATCCTAGCCAAGGGGATTTCGTGTAAATGTGAACACTGACTGAACTGAAAAGCTAACACCGACTGCCCGCCCCTCCCCTGCCACACACACAGACACGTAATACCAGACCAACCTCAATCCCCGCAAACTAAAGCAAAGCTAATTGCAAATAGTATTAGGCTCACTCGAAAATGTGGCTGGGAAGACTGTTTCATCCTCTGGGGGTAGAACAGAACCAAATTCACAGCTGGTGGGCCAGGCTGGTGTTGGTTGGAGGTGGGGGGCTCCCACTCTATCACCCCTCCCCAGCAAGTGCTGGACCCCAGGTGGCCTCTTGGAGATGACCGTTGCGTTGAGGAGGACAAATGGGGACTTTGCCACCAGCTTGCTTGGTGGTTTGCACATTTCAGGGGGGTCAAGAGAGTTGAGGTTGTGGGTGGGATTCCAAGGTGAGGCCCAACTGAATCGTGGGGTGAGATTTATAGCCAGTAGAGGTGGAGGACCCTGGCATGTGCCAAAGAAGAGGCCCTCTGGGAGATGAAGTGACCATCACATTTGGAAAGTGATCAACCACTATTCCTTCTATGGGGCTCTTGCTCTAGCATCTATGGCGAGAACACAGGCCCCGCCCCCTTCCCTGGTAGAGCCATAGAAATATTCTGGCTTGGGGCAGCAGTCCCTTCTTCCCTTGATCATCTCGCCCTGTTCCTACACTTACGGGTGTTTCTCCAAACGCTTTCCCAATTTTATTCCCTTGTTCATTTCAAGAGCTCCAATGCAGTCACCAGCTGAAAGCACCTCCAGGAGGCAGGTTGGAAGGCAGGCACCACGGCAGGTTTTCTGTGATGATGTCACCTAGCGGGGCTTCCGGGGTGCCCACTAGGATGCAGAGATGACCTCCCGCTGCCTCGCAAGCAGTGACACTTCGGGTCCTTTCCGTTGATATGGTGAAAGTTCCCGGGTGGAATGGATCACATGAGGGTTTCTTGTTGCTTTTGGAGGGTGTGGGGGATATTTTGTCTTGGTTTTTCTGCAGGTTCCATGAAAACGGCCCTTTTCCAAGCCCATTGTTTCTGTCATGGTTTCCATCTGTCCTGAGCAAGTCATTCCTTTGTTACTTAGCATTTCGAACATCTCGGCCATTCAAAGCCCCCATGTTCTCTGCACTGTTTGGCCAGCATAACCTCTAGCATCGATTCAAAGCAAAGAGTTTTAACCTGACGGCATGGAATGTATACATGAGGGTGGGTCCTTCTGCAGATACTCTAATCACTACATTGCTTTTTCTATAAAACTACCCATAAGCCTTTAACCTTTAAAGAAAAATGAAAAAGGATAGTGTTGGGGGCTGGGGGAGGACTGACCTCTTCATAAGCCAGTACGTCTGAGCTGAGTATGTTTTAATAAACCTTTTGATACCTCTCAAGGCCCTAGTCTCTGCTGTCTCCCCTCCCCATCCCATCCTTGCAAAGCATTGGGGAATATAAGGCCAATCTGGCCTTCCCTGTGTGGCCCTTCTTGGAGTTTTCCTTAACAGCTAGTGCATTTCCTTGTGTTACCACGCATGGGGAAGAAAACGCATGGCCCCAGAATGCCGCCCCCACCTGACCTCCCCGGAAGCACCCCGCCTCTGCCCAGAGCATGTGCTTGCTTCTAGAGAATCCCGTTCCAGTCATTGCGTGGACTGAAAACCTAAGAGTCCTGGGGAGGGGTGGGAGGGAATGAAGCTAGGAGCTGGGGTGGGGGTGGGGGCGGTTGCATGCAGACCTGGTGTTCTGAAAAGAAAGAAATCTTCAAACACCTCGGTCCCGTCCAGTGAAAAACGACAGCATTACACATTCTCGTGCCAGGAAATGGTTACTCACCCCCGCTCTCTGGAGTCCTTTGGAGCTTTCTGATACCATTCACACGATGGAGCAATTCACACGTTCGTTTTCTAAGTTCTTTATTGTCCAAGCATATAAAGTGAGCACAGCACAAATGGCTGCCATGGAAAGTCATGCTTCCCCAACCTAAGAACAGAGCCATCTTTGAGCCATGGGAAGCCTCACTTAATAAGACCTTTAACCCCCTTTTAAATCTGATATGTTATTGCACTTAGGGTTTTGTTTTATTTTGGCTTTTAAGGTTGAGAGTGGGCTGAACGCCTTCATAATGGGGGCGGAGGTGGGAGTGAGGGGAGAAGGGAGAGAACTCTTCTTTTTCTAATGACTTCACCTGAAAAGTACCAAGAGGCATCTTTGCCAAGACTGTAGCAGCCAGCTGCCCCCCGCGGAGCAAGGTTTAAAGACAAAATTAAATGGCACCTCTCTTTAAGATCTGTTTGTGTAAACAAGACTTGTTTAGGGAAAACGACCTGGAAGGAGAGCATCTGTGATCAAAATCTCATTGTAAGCACAAATCGTTCCATGTCTGGTTGTTAACATCGCTTTGGGACTATAACAGCCACTCTTGTCCCCCCTTTTAATAGAAAATTGTCGTTCTAGGCTGGATTTCTCCCCACTGGAAATGGAAATGGAGGGTGGGAAGAGAGGGAGTCAGCTCTGACAGCTTACAAACCGGGAAGTTCTGTGCATCTCCAGGGTTTCCAGAGTTGAAGATCCGGTTGTTGGAAGTTGGGCGCCCAGTGCTTTTTTTTTTTTTTTTTTTTAGCCCAGATGCCGTCAGGGCCCACTGAACAAGGGTGAATTCGGGTGGTGGTCTTGGTTGGCCAAGGCTGAGTTGAACGCCTCAGGCCAAACCCCAAGCTGAAAGGGAGCATTGTGGCTTTTATAATCCAATGATGCAATGATGATACCAGCTTACAGGAGTCCTCAGCAGGTGCTTTTTATTAATTGATGAAGAGCTAAGGCTCATTTTTGATAGATAATATATATTTATTAAATGCATTAATGTGTGTTTTATAATGTACCTTTATCTTCCCCCTGGCTGACTGTTGCATACTTATAAAAAAGAAGTTAAAGAAATTTCAAGACAATCAATATGTACCATAAATGACTATATAAATATTACAAATTTAAAAGGTTGTAAAGCATGGGCAGATAGGTTTTATTTTGAAAATGCTGTTCTTAACACAAAAATAAAGGCTTTACTATTTACTTAAGACGTGTGGTAGCTTGTGAAAACAACTCAGTGCAACTACTAGGCTTTCGGATCTGCCCTGAGGCTCAGTCTGTGGCATTTTAAATGGGAGAATCTTGGTTAATGGCAAACCGCAGAACAAATTAAGATAATAAGCTTATTTACCCATAAAAGCAGAAACTTTCTATATAATACTTTGGGACTTAGACAACAGAAATCCTTTGTTACATCTGTCTGGGTTTAAGTGTCTCATCTTGTTGGGTTTGCAGTAAAAGTTAAGGGGTGGTCTCCTTTGGAAATGATCGTAAGTATAAGGTCTTTTGTTATAAAAAGAGTAGTCAGTCACTAGGTAAACTTAAAACCAAATTCAGAGGTTGGAGACTTAAATTAGAATACGGATCTTTGCAAAAGCGGCCAACAGTGGGAAAACTGGTAATAAGAGCACTTCTGTATCCCTTGGGACTAGAGCTCATTGTACATTTTAACAGCAGCTGGTGTAGAAGGATACTCCTGAGGCACTGAAGAAATAATCTGGATGAATGAATAAAATGTGAGGATAATGCAGAAAGTGAAGACTGGTCCTTTCTTTTCTAAACTACTTGCACTAAAGCTTGTTTGCAATGAATCCTATCTTGTACAGAAAAGATTCCGTTTTCATATGTTCCAAGTCTTGTTAAAGAAATCACGAGAGAAAGCATACTTTGGACATTTTCCTTGCACAAGGTAACTTGTGCTCGAATGGGCAAAGATACCTCTTAGCTGTGGTTAAGATGATGGAATTTTCATTTTGCCTGCAGGTACCACATCGTCCTCCATTTTGCATTTCACTGCAAAGAAAAGAAAGGGAAAGTCAGGATCAATTTACATACATAGACAGGCTTGTCATTGGGAAACCGGAAACTCTGATGTGTGGACAAGGTCAGTTGCACCAAAACCCACTGTGCGCCTGCTATTCATGGTTCCGGCCCCATGGATCCACGGGGAAGAACACAGGCCCATTGTGCTCTAAGGACAGCACCTGAAAGTTCAAAAGCACTTCCCGGACTGTTCATGGCCATTCTTAATTCAGTTCAGAAAGAGGTCAGAAGTGTGCTTTGCCGGTCAGGGTACTGAAGGAAGGCAATTTTACTAAAGACGATGACAGATTCCAGGCTCTCCACTCAAACCCATCTGTCACCACACACCCTGTTCTCCAGCCACCCAAAATGGAAAATTCAGGGTATCACTGGGGTCAATGCAAAGGTCAGAAGAAAATCTTTTCTCTTATGTCGTGGTCTGGACCAAGAACCTGATCTCGGTGATTTCCTGTGTCTGCCAAACAGGAAAGTTAGCTCCATACAGGGCATGGCTCTGTGTGTAAGGGGAATTAATCCCAACAGATAAAAGCCTCTCCCCAATTAAATATGGAAACCCAGTCCCTTGGTGGGTGCGGTAGGGGTCCTTTTGGAAAGACCCTCGCTTTTAATACATCTTTGCCTGGAGTGTCCAAGTGCTGCTTGTCCATATGTGAATGTCTTGAAAGGTGGTTTGAGCCAGGCCACAGGGTCTGATGATTTGTGGAGAGCATGGTTCTGGTAAAAAGGGTGTTTGAGCTTGTTACTATGTAGGGCTGAGGTTTCAAGTGAACCTGCCCTCGTCCTGACCTCCCAGCAACTAAGGGCATGCACCAGCCAGATGTGGCAAAGAGGTGGGTATGTACGTCATCCCATGAAATACATTTTTTTGTTTGTTTTTTGGGGACAGAGTCTCTCTTTTGTCTAGGCTGGAGTGCAGTGGCAAGATCTCGGCACACTGCAACCTCCACCTCGCGGGTTCAAGTGATTCTCCTGCCTCAGCCTCCCTAGTAGCTACAGGCGTGCACCACCATGCCCTGCTAATTTTTGTAGTTTTAGTAGAGATGGGTTTCCCCATGTTGCCCAGGCTGGTCTCGAACTCCCAGCCTCAAGTGATCCACCTACCTCAGCCTCCCAAAGTACTGGGGTTACAGGTGTGAGCCACTGTGCCTGGCCCTTCTGTGGTTATTTTCTGATGGAGGTGGGATGAGTGCCTTCGGCAACACAGACCAGCCCTGCAGTCTTCAAACTGAGGGCAAGGGTTCTTGGTCATGGTTCATTCAAAGGAAATCAGTTTCCAGATCATCAGCTTCCCCTCCTCCTGTCATTCCTGGCCTGGTGTGTAAAAACATCCCAGGTGTCAAACAAGAAATCAGTTCAAAATGAGGGCCCTCACAGTCTCCTTATTTTCTATGTTTGACAACTATCAAATTGTATCATGTATTTATTTGGTTTTGCGTACTACTAACAATTGTATTAGCAACATAAATCAGAAAAAAAATATTTTTAATACTTGGAGCCTGTGGTCACAGGACATTTTAAAACATTTTTTCAAGGTATATACCTTTTTTATTCCGTGTATATGGAAGCTCTGTGAGAAACCACAGTGAAAACCCTATGTGCATCTAGACCCTATTAACGATGACACTGACCCTTCATAGTCAAGGATGCGCCACACTTCCCTAAAGACTGTCCCACTATCTCACTGATTCCTGAGATGCTGGCGATTAACAACTCACCAGGGATTGGGGGAGAGTCCTGAGTTGTAGCATTTGCCATTTCCATAGTCTATTGGAAGCCAGCAGCCTGACAACGTAACAGGGTTGGGAAGCACAGTCAGATGGAGAGGGGCTGCCCTGGATCTTCCCAGGGAGGTACGCAGGTCAACTAGTGCAGCCAGCGTCAGGCATAACTTCAGACCTGCAGGTTGGCTCTCTAGGGACAAGTTGGGGATATTAGCAATAGGGGGAAATTGTTAGAAATGCAAATTCAGGGCCTTTTTCCAGGCAGACAGAACCAGACACTGGGGGTGGAGCCCACCCATCTGCATTTTAACAAGGCCTCCAGGTGATTCTGATGGATGCTAGTTAAAGTCTGAGACCCCTGATTACTGGTTTTCTACCCTGGCTGCATGGAAGAATCACGTGGTCAGCTTCTGAAATGTATTGGTGCCTGGGTTTCACCCTAGCAATTCTGATGTAATTACCCTGGGGCCCGGGCATCAGTAGCTAGGTAAAGCTCCCGTGTGTTGCTAAGGTTCAGCCAGGGTTGAGACACAGATGAGGCTTAGAATCCCTTTAAAGAAATGTGACTGTAAGACCCTGAGGAGTCCAGAATTCCCCTCAACTTCTAAGCATCATGCTGGCTGCCTGTGAGTCCCACAGGTTAAGCTGCTAGAGAGATAGTCGGCAGACAGGCCGGGCACAGTGGCTCATGCCTATAATCCCAGCACACTGGGAGGCCGAGGCAGGTGGATCACTTGAGGTCAGGAGTTCGAGACCAGCCTGGCCAACATGGTGAAACCCTGTCTACTAAAAATACAAAATTTAGCTGGGTGTGGTGGCAGGCGCCTGTAATCCCAGCTAGTTGGGGGCCTGAGGCAGGAGAATCGCTTGAAGGGAGGCAGAGGTTGCAGTGAGCAAGATCGTGCCACTGCACTCCAGCCTGGGTGACAAAGCAAGACCCTGTCTCAAAAAAAAAAAAAAAAAAAAGAGAGAGAGAGAGATAGCTGGCAGACAAACAGATGCTAGAGGCAATTAATAGCCGGAGGGAAGGACTGGCTTCTGGGAGGATTCCCTAGCCCTTGGGTTTTCTTTAGCTTTCTTCAACTGCCTAAAGGAAGAATTCACCTGCAAGCCGTTGTCCTGGTATTTCACCCAACTCCTGTCCATGCCTTGACAACCTTGTTGCCTACTCCCTACGCATAGACCTTGCCTGGGAAGGCCCCTTAGTGTCTCTTTAGATCATCACTCAGAAATCTTGACAGAGGAGAGCAGAAAGGAATGAGCTGGGGACCTTGTTCACAGTGGAGGGCTGAGAGATGTTATCTCGAATAGACGGGCTGGAAATCAAGGTGGGATGTGGAGCCTCCCAGTGGAATTACCTGGGGAGTTTTGAACACCCTTCACAATTAGGTCACCATCTCTGGAGGCACAACCACACTGGAAAACTGCTTGGCGTTACCAAGTGGAACTGAATCTGACAGTGAATACAAACGATTCCACTCCTGTATCCCACTGCAGAAACCCTTCCATACGTGTACTGGGAGGATGCTCATGATAGCAAAAACCTGAAAACAACCCAAATGTCCATCAGCAGTTGACTGGATAAACCAATTGCGGTCTACTTGACCAGTGATTATACAACGGTGAACATGAGCGAGCCACAGCCACACATATCAACGTGAATTAGCTTAAAAACGTTAAAGGAAAGATGGAGGCACGGAATAATACATATAGTGTGATTCTATTTATAGCAAATCTAAATGCTGAGAGATGCATAGAAAGGTGAAAAGAGCTCCAAAGAAAAGCAAGAGAACTGCTATCACAATAGTAGGGAAGTGGCTCCATGGGGGAAGAGCTTTAAAAGTGTTGACAGTGTTCTGTTGTTTATTGGTTGGTTTGTTAAATGTTGTAAAGAGGTCTCGCTGTGTTGCCCAGGCTGGAGTGCAGTGGTATGATCATAGCTCACTGAAGCCTCTGACTCCTGGGCTTAAGCAATCCTCCACAAATGTTTTATTTATTGTTATATGCGTTTTATAGTCACTGTTGTACATATATTTCACCCCCCAAAAGGTAAAAAGAAATAGGTATGTTTGTATATTGCTTGAAATTACAAAGCCAACCAATAAAGGAATAGAAAAGAATGATTTAGCTGTTTTGGGTGGGAAGGGGAGGGATGGAATCTAAGCTAATCCTCACCTATCATGGCAGGAAATCAGTAGATCCTATCAAAAAATCTTATTACCATAGAAGCCTGTTCCAGATACAGAAGTAAGGCCAGAGGAGCAGCTGAAGTTCAAAGTCATTGCCTCTGGGGATGCACTACTTTGCTAAAAATTAAGCAACAGATAAAATCTCTACTTGGTGGTCTTTCTCCTGGTCTTGGCAGAACATAGCCTTGCACAGGTAGGTACCTGATCAGCGGAGGGAGGAAAAGGGAAGGGAAGCAGGGGTGAGAGGCAGGAGAGAAGGAGCAAGCCAGGGTGCTGTAGGAACGCAGCTTCCACCTTCGCTCAGAGACATCATCATGGTTGGCTTCCAACACCAACAGACAGATGCCTCAGTGCCCCTACGCTGTCCTTGTCCCTCTCAGCAGGCTGGTGCCCAGCCAGTTCCGGAAGGGCTGAGAGAGTGGAAAATCCCAGAGAGAGATATGCCAGCCCTTCAGCTTCAATTAAAGGCAATGTGACAAGAAGGGCCTTGCATACTAATGAGACTCGGTACATCTTCTCCTCGTGGTCGCCCTTATCCTCTCCTGTTCCTGTG
Source organism: Rhinopithecus roxellana (assembly GCF_007565055.1). Taxonomy (NCBI): domain Eukaryota; kingdom Metazoa; phylum Chordata; class Mammalia; order Primates; family Cercopithecidae; genus Rhinopithecus; species Rhinopithecus roxellana. The sequence goes on from NC_044568.1 coordinate 46,144,777, forward strand.
AGTGACAGGACTGAGAACTCAATTCACGGACGGCCCAGAGAAGAACCTCCCAGCCAGCAGCACAGGACAGATAAAGAAGATGCCTAAAGCTCAAGACAGGAAATGTGGGGACCACAGGGTCATCTGGCCTCTCGTACAATGTTGTCCAGACAGGGCCTCAGCATAAAAGGATGACCTGGCGTGAAAATATAGATTCCTGGGCCCCACCCCAGACCTTTAGAAACAGAATCTCCAGGAGTGAGGCCTGGGAATCAGTATCCCCCTCCACCTCAGTGCTGTGGATGGGCATTTTGATCTGGCAAGTTTGGGAAAGGGCAGATTTGGGCAAGTTTGGGAAACAGTGCCTGTTTCCTGAGGGCCTGAGTCAACTGTGAGCCAGGGCTGAGAATGGCACCTGCCTCGTAAGGGCACTGAGAGAAGCAAAAGAGGCAAGCCGTGCAAAATGCAAAGTGCTCAGCACTGGTTCTGACCCAGAGTTAGGCACTTGATAAATATCAGCTATTATTATTCTCGTTTTTATTGAGACCAGGTCTCACTCTGTTACCCAGGCTGGAAAGCAGTGGTGCAAATCAGGGCTCGCTGCAGTCTCAACCTCCTGGGCTCAAACGGTCCTTCCACTTCAGCCTCGTAAGTATTAATAGCTGGGACCACACACACACCACCATGCCTGGTTAATTTATTTTTATTTGAGGTTGAGATAGGGTCTCGCTATGTTGCCCAGCCTAGTCTCTAACTCCTGGGCTCAAGCAGTCCTCCTGCCTCAGCCTCCCAAGATGACGGGGTCACAGGTGTGAGCCACAGCACCCAGCCAGCTATTGTTATTCTTAGGGCATCTTCTTTGCCCTCAAAGAGCTCATAGTATAGAAGGTGAGGCAGAAAAAATCAACAGGAAATTGTAAGAATCGGGAGATGCTCACACACTGCGGAGAGAACTTGCTTCAACAGATGATCATCTGCAGCACAGCTATGGACCATAACCGTGCTGAGGCCTGGAATTACAAGGAGGAGACTGGCTCACGCTCTCAAATCAGCAATATCTATTAGAAAACTTAAAATGTTCATCTTTTACTCAATTAGCTCCCGATTTCTAGGATTCCAGGTAAATAATAAAAGCAAACACTTATATGGTACTTATGAAGCCCTTGACACATACAAAGTCATAGTGAGCTAAATGCTATTATTTTCCCCAGTTTTACAGGTAGGGAGGCTGAAGCAGAGACAGGTTATGTAACTTGCTCAAGGTTGCACTGTGAGCTGTCTGGCTGCTGCTGCTCTTAAAACTACAGGGCCAAGATCTCACAATGCCTCCCACCAGGACAGTAAAAATGTCTGTGATTAAAGAAGCAGCAATGATGTTATACAGACAAAGGTGTTCACTTCCGCATCCTCTACCACATAACAGTTTGAGAACAACCTAAATGCCCGACAATCAGGGAATGATTAAGTATCTGATAACCTATAATCTTGATGTGATGTAATATAATGAAGCCATTCAAAACATGAAGTTTTGGCAAAGTGTAAAAACAGGGGGAAATGTCAGTGGGAAAATACAGTACAGCACATTTCCTGTAAATTTCCATTATGCAAATTTGAAATTGTTCAATACCAAGTTAATCGTGTCTCCAAGGAGTACAAGGATGGCACAAGGGCATGGAGGCTTCTGTCTGTTGGAGATGGAAGCTAAGCGTGATGATGTCTCTAAAACTAAGATGTAAACCAGGCTCCTTCATTAAATAATCCCTGCCTTCCTTTCTTTTCTTTCTTTCCTTTTCTTTTCTTTTTTTTCAGAGACAGGGTGTCACTCTGTTGCCCAGGCTGAAGTACATGGTGCAATCACGGCTCACTGTAGCCTTGACCTCCTGGGCTCAAGTGATCCTCCTGCCTCAGCCTCCCAAGTGGCTGGGACTACAGGTGTGTAGCACCATGTCCAGATATTTTTTTTTTACTTTTCGTAGAGATGAGGTCTCACTATGTTGTCCAGGCTGGTCTTGAACTGCTGGGCTCAAGTAATCCCACTGTCTCAGCCTCCCAAAGTGCTGAGATTACAGGTATGAGCCACCGCACCCAACCGCTGCCTTTCTAAGGCGGGGGTGGGGGGGTGGGGGGTGAGGAGAAACAGTTTACTTTTAAAAATTTTTATTTTTTTAGAACAAGTGACTCCTATTCCACATTCATTTGTGGGTGAGATCTTCATAATACATCTCTTAAATGTAACTGCCCTGTAGAAAATTACATTCATTACCTCCAAAATTACATTTATTGCTCAACTAAGTTATAACCCAGCATCTCAAATACATTAAAAAAAAAAAAAAAACTGAACATAGATGTAATGATTGAAAGGAAACGTGAATTTTTTGTTTTCCCGAATGCAACTGGGGGAAACTCTTTCTAAAAGAATCACCAGAAAATATACCAGACAAAAGAAAAAAGACCCTCAGGGTAATCAACACCTAAACAGTATTGCTGCAATTAGAGCCCAAAGATGGGAGAAAGGCAGGAAGGATGAGAAATGGTGTTGAGTGGCCAATCAGAAGCTGCAGGGGAAACTCCCTGATCATCAGATCCAGGGTGGGGCCACAGTGACAAGAGATCCACCCACAAGTGAAGTTGCCTTAGTAGGGGTGACCATTCACAGAAATAATTACGAAATGTTTGCTAGGAAAAGTTTCTGATTAGCACATTTCTAGGAAAATAATGTTTCCTCCTCAACTTGCTTGCTAACTAAAGGGTACACTTTGGCATCAAGCAGACGCAGTGTTCAAATCCTGGCTCTACCACTTAATAGCTGGATGACACCCCACCTCTGCCCCCAGCCTCAGTCTCCTCATTTGAGCTATAGGTATAACAATCTCCACCTCACAGAGTCCTTACGAAGATTAAAGATGATCCATTCAAAATGCCTGGCACAGTGTACCAGTGGTACTGGTGGCATCAAAACACGGCACATGAAGAAGGTACTCAACAAATGTGGCTTCCTTTCACCCCAGGTGGACTGCAGGAATATAAGCTGAATTGCTGCTAAGTAGTTCATTTAGCATCTTTTAAAATTCATAAGATGTCACTCATCTGAATGTTACTTATCTTTGCAAACTCAGCTATCAAACACAGCCAAGAACTTGAAAGTAAACAGAAGAAGCCAATGTGGATGTTCCAGAATGTATTCCCCAAACTCAGAGCATGGGTGCTCATTCTTTAAACATCATTCTGGCAAGCTGACCTATCAGATATCCCAACAGCAGAAATGAATTTAGGAATGAAATACGGTCCCAATGACTGATAGGCACATAAAAAGGTGTGCAACGTCATTAGTCATTAAGGAAATTAAAGCCATGATGAGATAGACAGCACACACCCACCAGAATGGTTAAAATGAAAAAGACTCATCACACTCATTGCTGGTAAAGACGCAGACTGCTCGTGCATCACTTATGGGGATATAAAATGGCACAGCCACTTTGGAAAATGAGTTGGAAATATCTTAGAATTAAACATGTTTGCCCTATAACCCAGCAACTCCAAATCCACAGCTGAACTATTTACATCTGCCAAAAAACAGATCCAGGAGTGTTCAAAGCAGCAGCACTGGGCCAGGTGTGGTGGCGCATGCCTATAATCCCAGCACTTTGGGAGGCCAAGGCTGGAGGATGGCTTGAGCCCAGGAGTTCAAGGCTGCAGTGAGCTATGAATGCACTACTGTACTCCAGCTTGGGCAACAGAGTGAGACCTTGTCTCTAAAAATAATAATAAAATCAACAAAGTAGCAGCATTTTTCATAATAGCCAAAAAGTGGATATAACCCAAGAATCCATTAAAAAGTGACCAGATTCACAACTTGTGACAATAATCATACAAAGGAATGCTACAACAGCAACACAGCAATACAAGATCAACCTACTGCTACCCTCAACAATTATAGCTGGATCTCCCAGACATAACGTTCAGCAGAAGACACAGACGCCAGACACAAAGGAGTTCATCCTGTTTTCCAGTTAGGCAGAGAAGAAGCAAAACTACTCTGTGGTGAAAGGAGTCAGAACAGAGTTTACCTCGAGGGAAGGGGACACCGCATGAGGCATGAGGGAGCTGGCTGGGGGCCGCCCATGTTCATTATCTGGATCCAGGCGGTGGTTGGTTTGGATTCATGCACAGAATTTCACAGTGCACTGCACTGTGACCAGTGTACCTCACTGTATGTGAGTGCCACCTTAATCACAAAAAATAAAATAGGAACAATGGGGAGGAAGAGAACAGGCACAAAAATGTGCCCACCTTCTTTAGTCAGATCCTCAAAGAGGCTTACATACCCGAGAGGGTCCCTATCAACAATACCATAGAATTAATCAGGAAATTTCTACTAGCCAGAGGCTGGACACTAGGCTCAGGGCTTTACACACATTAATTACCTCATACAATCCTCCCAACCACCCTGGGAGGTAGATGCTATCCTCACTTCCATTTTACTGACTGGAAAATTGAGGCTCAGAGACCATAAGCAACGTGCCCAAGGTCACAGAGTGAAGTAAATGGCCACACCAAGATTCTGATCTTGGTATTTTTGAGTCCAAAACCCATGGTCTTAACCATCATCTGACACCACCTTGGAGTTTGAATTGGTCCCTAATATTAGAAAGGCAGGGGAGTGTATGATACATATTACCCAGATTTTATTTTTCCATGAAGAGCAATACATTATAGAAAATTCGAATAATACAGGAAAAAAAGAAAACAAAAATCTATTCTTCTCTCCCCCCAACAAGAAGAACAAATTGTGGAAGATTCCTTTCTACAAAGAAATACATGTTGACATTCAGGGGGTAAATGCCAGTAGCCTGGTAAATTTACCTCCATTTCTTGACAGTACCAGATGCTGTGTTGCATTATTTTTGGGAAAATGAAGCCAACTTGGAAGCCACAAGGCATTCCGGGAGAACGTGACAGCCTTGAATGTGCAGTAATTGTGGCTTTCTGTTGTTGACTTCCAAAGAGTTACTAAAGTTAACCCAGAGCAAAGTCTCCTTGAAGGCAGTATTTTAAATGGAAACATTTGGCGCTGGGCGTGGCAACATTGGTTATATTGAGACAGAACCATGGGATTATCGAGGTTTGACCAAGTAAAGGGTCTTGATTCCTGGAAAAAGAGAGATTCAATAAAAGGCTTGTTTTTAATAGGAGAAAACTGAGGTCTTGACAGGGGAAGGAAGCCACCAAATCAAACCTAGCAATGGGGCCATCCAGGCACAGCTTAGCTGCTTAGAGCACACCACTTGGGAGCAGGCAGCTCTGGCTTTCAATCCTACCACGATTTACCAACTGGGTGGCCTGAACAAGTCTCTCAGCCTCTTGGAAGCCTCAGCTCTCTCATCCATAAAATGAGGATAGGAAGACCTTCCTTTCGGTAGAATTCAAGGATGAAATGGTACATATTTTATGGCACATAATAAAGATTCTATAAAATTATTATTATTTTTTGAGATGGGGTCTTGCTCTATTGCCCAGGCTGGAGTGCAGTGATGTGATCTCAGCTCACTGCAGCCTCTGCCTCCTGGGCTCAGGTGATCCCCCACCTCAGCCTCCCAGGTAACTGGGTCCACAGGTGTGCACCACCACACCTGGCTAATTTTTTGTGTCCTTGGTAGAGATGGGGTTTCACCATGTTGCTTAGGCTGGTCTCGAACTCCTGAGCTCAAGCGATCCGCCCATCTCACCCTCCCAAACTGCTGGGATTACAGGCATGAGCCACCGTGTCCAGCTATAAAATTATTTTTTAGCACACAAGTAATGCAGCTACTGCAGAAAAACTGGAAAATATAATATTTTCAAACAAATATTTAAGCAGGTTTTCTTTAAATCATTGAGTAAGCCTTAGTTTATGTGTTATTCATATGTGTTTATAGATCTATTCGTATTTTCTTTCTATAGCTCAATTTACAAGGGTAACTCCACTTTGCAATTAGCTGAATCACGTTGAGATTGGAGTTTTAGTGCCACAGTTTAAACAGCCACCATCTGGTTGTCCTTCGAAATTCTGTGTCTTCAAAAGCCGAGTGAGTCATGGGTGTGAATGAACACAGACAAACCCCGTCAGCCGTGTCTTATGACTTTTTATTTATCACTGCATTCTCAGCTGCCGCTGCCCAAACTGAACCTTTAGAAATATCCCAGGCATTCTGATTGAGTTTAGGGTATAAACTGTTAGCCAGTTTAGACTGGCAGAAGCTCTGTATATTACATGCTGCCTTTAAGAACAACAGAGACAAACCCTCCAGTCTACTTTTAAACAGCTCCTCTACAAGTGTAACAAATTAATAAATAATTGAGAAATTATTTCAATCTGTACTTAGAGATTGCGAGACAATATTCACTCATCTTGATGGCTGACTCAGAACCCAGGGCAGATAGGGCTAACGTCAAGAAACTCCAGGGAATAAGAAACTAAACTGGCAGGGCATGGTGGCTCACACTTGTAATCTCAGCACTTTGGGAGGCTGAGGCAGGCTGATTGCGTGAGCCCAGAAGTTTGAAAGCAGCCTGGGCAATGTGGTGAAACCTCTACAAAAAATACAAAAATTAGCCGAGCACGGTGATGTGTGCCTGTAGTCCCAGCTACTAGGGAGGCTGAAATGGGAGGATCACTTTAGCCCAGTAGGCAGCAGTTGCAGTGAGCCAAGATTGTGCCCCTGTACTACAATCTGGGGGACAGAGGAAGACCCTGTCTCAAAAACAACAAAACAAAAAACTTCCCATCCCCTTTCTTCATGTTTGGTAAGGTGTTTGTTGTTATTGTTGTTGTTGTTTTTACCAAACATGAAGAAAGGGGATGGGAATTAACATCCTTTGAGTTTCAACCAGAGTTCTTTCTAACAGGAAGCCCCCGGTCCACTGAAAAGAAAACGTGAACGTTTTCAACCACTTACTACGATGAGAAATACCTTTATCTACAAATAAAGCTACATTTTTAGAAAAGATCACTGATCTCATCTTTGTCATTTTTACCCCATAAATGTCTCCTAAATCTGTCCACTTTTGCCTGTTCTCACTGCCACCGGGTCATCTGACCCATCTCCAACCTGCCCCGTATTCATCTTTCCTATAAAGCCCTCCTGATGCTGTGTGGCCCAGCTGAAACTAAGTTCAACTCCGAAGTCTTCAACAAGGCCGGCCAGACACAGTGACTCACACCTGTAATCCCAGCACTTTGGGAGGACAAGGTGGGCAGATCACCTGAGGTCAGGAGTTCGAGACCAGCCTGGCCAACATAGTGAAACCTTGTCACTACTAAAAATACAAAAATTAGCCAGGTGTGGTGGCGGGTGCCTGTAATCCCAGCTACTTGGGAGGCTGAAGTGGGAGAACTGCTTGAGCCTGGGAGGTGGAATTTGCATGCAGTGAGTCACGATCATGCCACTGCACTCCAGCCAGGGTGACAGAGCCAGAACCTGTCTCGAAAAAAAAAAAAAAAAAAAAAAAAGCAAGCATATGAGTATACAAAACCTTGTACGTGAATATTCATAGCAGCATTATTCATAATAGCCAAAAAGTGGAAACAACTCAAATGCCCATCAATTGATTAATGGATAAGTGAGTTGTGATACATCCATACAATGGAATATTACTCAGCCATGCTACAGACTGAGTTATGTCCCTCAAAATTCATATGATGAAGCCTTAACTCCCACCATCTAACTGTATTGGAGATAGGACCTTGAAGGAGGTGATTAAGGTTAAGGGTAGATACCTGATCTGGTAGAAGTACCCTTACAAGAAGAGGAAGAGACACCAGAGAGCTCCCTCTCCCATGAGATGATCCGGCAAGAAGGTGACTGTCTGCAACCTGGGAAGAGAGCCCTCACTAGAACCTGACCATGCTGGCTCCTTGATCTCAGACTTACAGTCTCCAGAACTGTGAGAGAACAAATGTCTGTTGTTTAAACTGTCAAGCCTGTGGTATTTTGTTACGGTGGCCTGAGCTGACTAATACAAGCCGTAAAAAGGAATAAAGTACTGATACATGCTACAACATGGATAAACTTTGCAAACATTGTGCTAAGTGAAAGAAGTCAGTCACAAAGGATTACATCATGAATGATTCCATTTATATGAACTGTCCAGACCAGGCAAATCCATAAAGAGACAGAGTAGATTAGTGGTTGTCTGGGGTTGGGAGGAATGGAAGTCTTGGGAGATAATGGCTAAAGGGTGCAGGGTTTCTTTTGTGGGTGATGAAAATGTGCTAAAATTCATTTAGTGATAGTTGCAAATTCTGTGACATCTGTACTATCTGTGATATACTAAAAGCCATTGAGTTGTACACTTTGAATTGCATGATATATGAATTATATCTCAATACAACCTTTTTAAAAAGAAAGGACATTTCAGTAATGGTCATCTCTAGGTGGTGAGACAGAATTATCCACTTTTTTGTTTAGGTTTCTACAAAGAGCAAGTATTACTTCTACAATCAGTTAAGAAGAAAGTTATTTTTAACAATTCTGTTAAAACAAATACCAGCCCTATTCTCCTTGTCGACAAAGCTGATAACACTTACACCTTTGCAAGAGTCAGATATGCTCTAATGACAATTCCCCCTGGGCCAGGCTTCCCAGTGTTTTATATTCTTCTCCATCCATTATCTCATCTGAGGTTCACAACCTCTCTGTGTCATAAGCAAGGAAAACAACTGTTTTCCTCCTGAATGTTTTCACATCCTGCTTCCTTCCTTAAAGGATTTGAGATAATTTATAATAAAAGATGGTAAATCAAAACAGAAAAAGAAAACCAAGCGTGAAGAGAAATGGAGAATTTACATATGCTAACCATAGCATTTAAGAAGTTGCTATAAATGAGTTTCACATTGAACTCTGAGCATCCTGGCCAACAAGGCAAAAAGGGAAAGTCAGGGAAGAAGCAAACCATTTTAAAGGGAAACAACATTTTTCCTGGCACCATTTGCTGGATGACATTTCACATATGGATTTATTTTTGAAAAGGATTTAATGGATTTTGACCCAAAGAAAAAATTTTACAGAAGATGTTAAAGTACATTAACATGGTTATTTCCCAAAGGTACCTTGGTTTGTAAGCCAAAGACACACCACCTTGGCAAATTCAGGGAAAATCTAAAACCATGGGAACCAAATTTATAATCTAACTTAGTGGTTTTCATATTTTTAAACTGTTACCTTCAATTTAAAAAATACATTTTACATTGCTTTTAAGATGCACAAACACATCTCAAACAAATATTTCTCCAAAAAGTATTTCCCTTTCAATAAGCGAAGCATGTTGATATTTTCTCTATATTGTACTTCATTTTTCAAAATGTTTGTGGCAACCCATTAATTGATTTCACCACTCAGTGGGAAAAGACACTGCTCTAACATGATTCAAAAATGACATGGGGCTGGGTGTGGTGGTTCACACCTGTAATCCTAGCATTTTGGGATACCGAGGTGGGCGGATCACCTGAGGTCAGGAGTTCAAGACCTGCCTGGCCAACATGGTGAAACCCCATCTCTACTGAAAATACAAAAATGGGCTGGGCGTGGTGGTGGGCGCCTGTGATCTCAGCTAGTCAGGAGGCTGAGGCAGGAGAATTGCTTGAACCTGGGAGGTGGAGGTTGCAATGAGCCGAGATCTAGCCATTGCACTCCAGCTTGGGTGAGAAGAACAAAACTGCATCTCAAAAAAAAAAAAAAAAAAAAGATGGCTTACAATGGTAGACACTGATCATTATTGAGCACCCAATGTTTACGAGGCATTGGACTAAGCATATTCATTACAAGCATTGTCTCATTTGAGAATCCAGCGAGGGGATACTTTTATTTCCATTGTACAGGTAAAAAAATAACTGAAAGCTTAGAGGGGTTAAGTAACTTGTCTAAGGTCACATAGCCAGTAAGAATTTGTAGGTGAAATTAGCTCAAGTTGTTGTTGTTTTCACACAAACAAATTTGTCTCTCAGTTGGGCCTTCAGGGAGAGTGTTAATTTCATTCTGCAGCTAAAAGATGAGCCATCAGGAAGGTTAAGTGCCGTGCTCAAGGACACACAGCTAGAAGTTTCCAGTCAAGGTTCCAATGCAGGTCTTGGGACTCCAAGCCTAGGACTCTTTCTACTATTATTAGCTGCTCATCCTGAACAGCTTCAAATGTCACTTTGAAGCCTCTTAAGTGACAAGTCTCTGGATGCCACGAGAAGAAAATGAGGGCAATTCCAATGCACGTGGCAACAGTAGGGCTCATGCAAAAGATTCCTTAGTCTCCCCCATCTCCCTCCTACTCAGATCTGGCAAAGTAAGGCATTTTTGAAAAGTTTTCCTAGCCACCAAAGTATTACCAGTGACAGTGAGGCGGGTACCTTTCTTAGATCTCTTGGTACTATTCTGTATTTTTCATAATGAGAATGTATTGCTTTGATATGGGGACAGGTTTTAAATTATTTTTAAAAAGATGATTTAAAAGAGATAATGAGAGTTGAATCTGAAAACTGGCAAGACAATTAAGCTGTTCAGATCCTAAATTTAGATCCTAAGGGTGAACACCATGTGTCGACAGTCTTGGACTGGAGCTCACAGAGAGAAGTGGGGACAATTTGGTGGGCGGGATCATGACTCTTTAAGGCAGGCTCACAGGCATAAAGGGAGCATGTGCTTCATGCCCTTGGCAATGCAACCAGAAGTCCTAATGGACCTTGTAGGAAACTGAACACCAACAGATTTCTCTCGAGCATTTGAACTCCATAAATAACATCTGTGCATTGCAGCCTAATGAGGAGAGCACAAGGACTCTGGAGTCAAGCTGCTTGGTTCTGCTACGTTCTTGCTCTGTGGCCCCAGATGTATTGTTTGATCTCTCTCTGCCTCAGTTTCTTCATCTATAAAATGGAGACCATAATAGTACCTACTTCAAAGGTGTAAAGATTATTTAATTGAGTTACTACTAGTAAAAAGCTTGGGAAAACGCTTGCCTCATAGTAAGTGCACAATGAATATAAACAAATACTCATTTTTATTATTTTTAGAAATTATGGATAATCGAAAAAGAAAAAGAAAATCATCTGTTTTGGAAAAAAAGGCAAAAATAAATCAACTCAGCAATCGCCTGCATTATAACCACTCAGAGATAATCACTATTAGCATCTGGGGATTATATTCTAATGGACTTTTTGTCTTTATTTAGTTAGTTATTATTATTTTTTGAAATGGAGTCTCTCTCTGTCACCCAGGCTGGAGTGCAATGGAGCGATCTCGGCTCACTGCAACCTCCACCTCCCAGGTTCAAGCGATTCTCCTGCCTCAGCCGTCTGAGTAGCTGAGATTACAGGGGCCTGCCACCATGCCTGGCTAATTTTTGTATTTTTAGTAGAGACGGGGTTTCACCATGTTGCCCAGGCTGGTCTTGAACTCCTGATCTCAGGTGATTCACCTGCCTTGGCCTCCCAAAGTGCTGAGATTACAGGCGGTCTTTATCCATTTATATATTATATGTAAGCATATATCTTCCCTTAATTTTTTTTTTTTTTTTGGAAACAGTTCCGTTTGCTTTATTTTTCTTCTTTTGGAGACAGGGTCTTGCTCTGTCCCCCAGGCTGGAGTGCAGTGGTAAAATCATAGCTCACTGCAGCCTCAACCTCCTGAGCTTTAAGAGATCCTCCTGCTTCAGTCTCCTGAGCAGCTGGGTCTACAGGCATGCACCACCATACCCAGTTATTTATTTTTTATTTTTTTAGTGGATACAGGGTCTCTTAACATTGCCCAGGCTAGTCTCGAGCTCTTCAAGTGACCTTCCCACCTTGGCCTCCCAAAGTGCTGGGATTGCAGGTGTGAGCCTCTGTGTCCAGCCTCAGTTCTGTTTACTTGCCCAGAGAGTGTTTGACAAACTGGTTGATCTGGGAAGGAGGTTACGTAACACAGATCCATTCATCCAACCAACAAGTATTCCTTGACTGTCTACCATGTGCTGGGCCCTGTTCTAGATGCTGAGGAGAGAGCAGTGAACAAAATAGGAAAGAAAAGTCCCTCTGTCAGAGAATTTATATTCTAGTGCAGTCACACAGACAATAATCAAAATAATTCATTAAAATCCTGGGCGATTGGCCAGATGTGGTGGGTCACACCTGTAATTCCAGCACTTTGGGAAGCCGAGGAGGGTGAATCCCTTGTGGTCGGGAGTTCGAGACCAGTCTGGCGAACATGGTAAAACCTCATCTCTACTAAAAATACAAAAATTAGCCAGGTGTGGTGGCGCATGCCTGTAATCCCAGCTACTCGGGAGGCTGAGGCAGGAGGATCACTTGAACCCAGGAGGTGGAGGTTGCAGTGAGCCAAGATCATGCCATTGCACTCCAGCCTGGGTGACAGAGCGAGACCCTATCTCCAAAATAAATAAATAAATAAATTAATTAATTTTGTCAGCTCTGCCACTTCAAAGCTGTGTGACCAAAGGTGAATGATTTAACCTCTGAGACACAGTTTCCCTCCCCTGAAAGATAGGGGCAATAATAATTTCCTTTTTTTTTTTTTTTTTTTTTTTTTTGCTATGGAGTCTCACTCTGTGGCCCAGGTTGGAATGCTGTGGTGTGATCTTGCCTCACTGCAACCTCTGCCTCCTAGGTTCGAGCAATTCTGTAGCCTCAGCCTCCCGAGTAGCTAGGATTACAGGTGCCCACCATCACGCCTGGCTAATTTTTGTATTTTTAGTAGAGACAGGGTTTCACCATATTGGCCAGGCTGGTCTCGAACTCCTAACCTCAAGTGATCTGCCTACCTCGGCCTCCCAAAGTGCTGGGATTACAGGCATGAACCACTACTCCCGGTCAGGCAATAATAATTTCTACTCATTCTGTTTGCTGTGAAGATTAGAAATAATATATGCAAAGTGCCTGGCATGTAGTTGGCACTCAATAAATCAGAGCTGCTATGAGGATTGCAGATCTTTGCAGACACCCAACGTTTGGCAGCCACAGGTAGGCAATGCTGTCCTGTAGGCCGGGCCACAGCTTGACAAGGCAGACAGAATTTCACATTGCCCTCCCGGTTAGCTCCAACTTGCATTTAGAAAGAGTCATTCTGGATGTGACAGGCCCAAATGTAGTGACAGGAGGAGTCTATGCTTCCTACCTTCTCAAACATGTGATCAAACTTCACAAAAATCTCCTTTAAACCTCCCTACTCTTTTCCTCCAAACTTTCCCAAATTGCCAAATACCAAATTCATGCCTCCCTCTTCTCTGCCTCACACTCTAAACTTCCAGATTTACTTTCTGCCTCCCCCAGTGATCCCACCTCGCTTTTCCCCAACAAAAGCCCAGTAGTGAGCAGAACGTTCACCATCTATTGTTCTTGCCTTCAACGTTGAGACCAAACTCCCAAACCTGGCACCAGCCACCAAAACAGCAGCAACAGGTTTTCAAGGTTTAGATTTGCCCAGACAGCAGGCCTCTTGCCTGGGAGGCAGGAGATTCTACAGCAAACACCTATGGGATATTCTGTTTTACTGTTACAGAGATTTCCTGATTCAACGATTCAATTTTTCAAAGCAGAAAGCAAGGTCCATGTAGCTGGTAAATTGCAGAGTCGAACAGGAACTCAGATCCCCTGAATTTGAGACCAAATGAAACTGCATTAGTGAGAAGAGCCTCGCTAAGGAAGATTTTGAATCCAAAGCTATTACTGGGATCCTGTAGCTAATCCATAGTATTAGGGCTTTGCTGATGTGGTTACAATACATTCTCTACTAAGAATAAACCCATGTAATCACTTTCTCTGGCCTCTAGCCTGACACAGCTTATAAATTTCCCCCAGGAGATTCTAATCTACAGCCAGCATTGAGAACCACTGCTGTACAAAAATATGGAATAAAAACTGGAATAAAAACTTTATTTTTGCTGACAGCTTTAAAAAATATTACTAAAACCAGCCACCAGTTACTGACCATTCACTTTGTGCCAGAGATCTGTTTAATTCCATACACGGCTGTTTTATTTAATCCTCACAGTAGCCCTTTGTGGCAGATCCTAATTGTCCCCACATAACAGAGGAGAAAACAGCCTGGTGAGGATTAACAACTTGTCCAGGAGCCACACTGATGGTAAAAGGCAGGAGCTCGGTTCCGTCAGACCCCCCAAAGCCAATATTTTTATTTTATGTTTTTTTGAGACAGGGTCTTACTCTGTTGCCCAGGCTGGAGTACAGCAGTGTGATCATGGCTTTCTGAAGCCTCGACCTCCCAGAACCAAGAGATCCTCTTGCCTCTGCCTCCCAAGTAGCTGGGACCACATACACACACCACCACACCCAGCTAGTTTTCATAATTTTGTAGACATAGAGTCTCCCTATGTTGCCCTGGCTGGTCTGGAACTCCTGGGCTCTCAAGTGATCCTCCCATCTTGGCCTCCCAAAGTGTTGGTATTACAGGCAAGAGCCACTGCACCTGGCTGCCAATATTCTTAACAATATATATAAACCATATGTTGAATGCTTTGCTTAATTAATAATTATCATTTATTGATCACTTATCATGGGTCAGGCACTATTCCAGTTCATTTAATCCTCACAAAAACTCTATGGTTTGGTTACTAGTATTAGTATTGCCATTATATTGCCAGACAAACTGAGTCACAGAGAGGTTAAGCAACCTGCTCGAGGTTGCACAGTGAGAAATGAGAAACTTAACCCATTCTGGTCATGAGCCGTCTAGGGTTTGTAGATTTATCTATATCCTTCAAAAGCATTCTGCATCGGCCAGGCGCAGTGGCTCATGCCTGTAATCCCAGCACTTTGGGAGGCTGGGGTGGGCAGATCACAAGGTCAAGAGATCGAGACCATCCTAGCCAACGTGGTGAAACCCTGTCTCTACTAAAAATACAAAATTTAGCCAGGTTTGGTGGCTCACTCCTGTAGTCCCAGCTACTTGGGAGGCTGAGGCAGGAGAATCACTTGAACCCGGGAGGCAGAGGTTGCAGTGAGCCGAGATCATATCAGAGATGAAGCTCATGAAGTTGGAAGTGGTCATTTGCATAAACTTAAATACAGGATCTTGAACTTTTAGGGCAAATCATTAAGAAAGGAAATAATCTTTTATGTTTAAATCTCAGAACAGTAGGGATCTTCAGGCACCTCAGTAGGACACTTGTGCCATGTCATAGCTGTGCAGACTTTTGCAAATTTTAAATGAAAAGATGTGTGTAAAAGCTGATGTCATCCAAATATCCCCAGACACTGGTGAGTCCTAAAAATGGAATTGATGAAGGCAGTGCCAAGGCATGAAGTCACTAGATGTCTCTTAATCAAATTATTTATTTTGCAGGTTAAAATGGAGAAGGAACTAAGTTTTGAGGAACTATGAAAGAAAAAAATGAAAATGACACCTTAGATTTACAGATATATGTCTTCTGAAGGAGCCATGGTCCTATCAAAACAATGACCTCATTTAGAATTATTACTGAGGCATAAGAATTCTCATTTTACAAGTGGAGAAAATGTAGCACAAAGATGACATCACCCATCAAAAGTCCCACAGTGGGTTGGCAGCATTAAGTATAAATTAATATAACATTTCTGGATGAGAATATGGTGATCACTGTCTAAATTTAATACGTCTGTGTCCTTTGACCCAGCAATTCCACTTCTAGGAATTTATCCTCTTAGAGATACTTCTACAAGCCTGGGTGCAGTGGCTCACGCCTGTAATTCCAGCACTTTGGGAGGCCGAGGTGGGTGGATCACCTGAGGTCAGGAGTTCGAGACTAGCCTGGCCAACATGGCAAAACCCCGTCTCTACTAAAAATACAAAAATTAACCGGGGTGTGGTGGCACTCACCTAAAATCCCAGCTACTTACGAGGCTGAGGCAGGAGAATCGCTTGAATCCGGGAGGCGGATGTTGCAGTGACCTGAGACTGTGCCACTGCACTCTAGTCTGGGTGACAGAGCAAGACTCTGTCTCAAAAAAAAAAAAAAAAAGAAAGAAAAAAGAAAAAGAAATACTTCTACAAGTAAGCTAGAATATAGCTACACCAATGTTTATGGAGCATGGTTCATAATACAAGCCAACTATCCATTCATAGGAATTGGTTTTATGAAAGTATGGTACAGCTCTATCATTTTTATGGAGCCACTAAAAATAATGGGATAGATCTGTGTATGCTGGCATGAAACAGATGGCGATGATATATTGCCAAGTGAAGAAAAAACAAGCAAGTTACGGTACAGCATATGTAATATGGTTACATGTTTATAAATACATATATTTGTGTTTTTTTATTTTTTTGAGACAGTCTTGCTCTGTCACCCAGGCTAGAGTGCAGTAGTGCGATCTCGGCTCACTTCAACCTCCACCTCCTGGTTCACACAATTCTCATGCCTCAGCCTTCCGAGTAGCTGGGACTACAGGCATGTGCCACCACGCCTGGCTAATGTTTTTGTATTTTTAATAGAGACGGGGTTTCACCATGTTGGCCAGGCTGATCTTAAACTCCTGGCCTCAAGTGATCCACCTGTCTCGGCCTCCCAAAGGGCTGGGGCTATAGGTGTGCGCCACCGCGCCCGGCCTATATTTGTATGTTGATAGATGAATGGGAAAACTATGGGCTGATACACTCAACAGTGATTGTCTTTGGAAAACACATCACTAAAACTTGACCTTTCTTGTTAGATGACAGACTGTTGGTCACAAAGGTTCTCAACCAATGCTAGAACCCACTTCCTGAGCCACAGGCTAGAATGTTCCCTGTACCCAGGTTCCCTCTCTGGTGGCCAAACCCTTCTCTGCTCCTCAAATGTAGATGGACAGAGGATTTGGAAGGAGGGAGAAAAGAATATCCTTATCCTGATTCACTTAACCCTGGTTTCTTGCTTAAGTAAAAATATCTCCCCAAACTACTCATGTATATCCTGCAGCCTTTGAATGGTGCTCTCAGCCTCCTCTACCACTGTACTTGTGGTCTGTGGGCACTTCAGTGTCAGGGTGCAGGCTGGGAGGCATGGCCAGACACTGCCTGCTGTCCAGCCTGTGGGTCCTTAGTTACCATGCTGGGAAGCTTTGCAGTGGACCACTGCGGCCTATTGGGCACTTGGGTTACAAAACAGCATGGCCTGGGATGGCCCTAGCCTCTTTGGTATCAGGTAGATCCGGGTTCAAATCCCTGGTCTCTGGCCTGACTGGCTGCGTGGACTTGTGCAAGCCGTGTATCTTCCCAGCCCCGGTTTCCTCATCTGTACGATGGAGATAATCTCACCTCTCTGAGATATCAGGTGTGAGGACTACATGGAAACATAAGGTGCTTAGTGTAGTGTCTGGCACATGGTGTAAGCTCCATCGCTCATAGCTACTCCCTAGTTGCAGACATCCTTCTCTGCTCTTGGCAGTGCATCCAATTACATGCGCTAGGAAGGAAAGAACTAAGTTCCAGCATATCTTATTTATTTATTTATTTTGAGACGAGGTCTTGCTCATTGCCCAGCTGGAGTGCAGTGGTGCAGTCACAGCTCACTGCAGCCTTGTGTTCCTAGGCTCAAGCAATCCTCCCACCTCAGCTTCCTGAGTAGCTGGGACTACAGGAGTGTGCTACCACGCCTGGCTAATTTTATTTGTTGTAGAGACGGGGTCTCATTGTGTTGCCCAGACTGGTCTCGAACTCCTAGGCTCAAGCAATTTTCCTGCCTTGGCCTTCCAAAGTGCTGGGATTATAGCCGTGACCCCAGCCTTCAGCACAGCCTAAGGTCACAAGCAGGTGGGGTGGCTAAGATGAGGTGTTCATCTTAAGAATAGCCTTTAAACCACAAGGAAATCCTAATCACTAGGATTTGTCATTGTAATCTAAATTAAAATTAGGGAAAAGAACTTTCTCCCATCTCCACCCTCTACTCCCGGCTTTCATGTTTTCCTTCTAGAAGGAAATATTGCTCTAAGAAACTTACTATATTTGGGAATAAAATGGTGTTCAGTATGTTATACAGTGTCCTCTTTATGAAAGAAAAATCAAATCTCAGCTCCAGGAATGTGTGCTTCCAAGAAACTTACTTAATCTTGAGGACACAATAAACCATTAATGATCCTATTTCCTTTATTGTTGTGGCTTCCAGGAAGCTCAGAGCCATATTTCTATTTATTATAGGAATATTTTTGAGGCCATCATGCACATTGCATAATGTATTAGGGAAGTTCTGAGTATTTCTTGAACAAATGGTTTGTCTTTTTTCTTATGGACACTGTGAATTTATGTAATAGATTCTATTCCCATCTTTACTTTGGCACGTTTTCCTAAGAAACTTCTACATTGGTCAAAGGGTACAAACTTTCAGTTATAAGATGAATAAGTTCTGGGGATCTAATGAAAAGTATGGTAACTACAGTTAATAATACTGAATTGTTTATTTAAAAATTGATGAGAGAGCAGATTTTAAGTGTCCTCACCACACACATACACACACACAAATTGTAACTATGGGTGATGGATGTGTTCATTAATTTGATCGTAGTAATAATTACATAGTGTGTATGATACGGTTTGGCTCTGTGTCCCCACCCAAATTCATCTTGGATTGTAATCCCCACATGTGGAGGCAGGGATCTGGCGGGGGGTGACTGAATCATGGGGGAGACTTCCACTATACTGTTCTTATGATAGTGAGTGAGTTCTCATGAGATGTGATGGTTTATGTTTGACAGCTCCCCCCTCACTCTCTCTCTCTCCTGCTGCCATATAAGACGTGTCTTGCTTCCCTTTTGCCTTCCACCATGATTGTAAGTTTCCTGAGACCTCCCCAGCCATGCAGAACTATGAGTCCATTAAACCTCTTTTCTTTATAAATTACCCAGTCTCAGGTATTCTTTATAGCAGTGTGAAAACGGACTAATACAGTGTACAAATCATCATGCTGCACACCTTGAATATATATAACTTTTATTTGTCAGCATAGGCCTTGAAATTAAGTATTTTACTTACAGCACTGAGTGGCTTTATTTTTTTCCCTAACCTTAATTATTCCTTAATTACCACCTTTACCTAAAAATATCATATTGTGTGTATTTCTGTAACTACTAAAAACCACTCTTGGAATGAAGTAGGAAATAAACAGTTAAGCAAACAAAAAGTAGACAATTCATTTCCTTTGACAGATCAACCA
Source organism: Rhinopithecus roxellana (assembly GCF_007565055.1). NCBI lineage: Eukaryota > Metazoa > Chordata > Mammalia > Primates > Cercopithecidae > Rhinopithecus > Rhinopithecus roxellana. The sequence continues at coordinate 46,163,899 of NC_044568.1, forward strand.
ATCTCTCCCTCCAAGTCTCTGCCTTTTCTTCAAAACATTAAGAAGTGATAGTTATTTAGAGATTATTTCTGCATATGTAAAGAATACACACACAAACACATATATGATAAATTTATCTGATATATATATGATGTATATATATGCGTGTGCATATATATATACACACACACACATATGTAATTTAATCTGATGTTATGGGAATAATTTCTATGGTTTCTTTCTCCCTGCTCATACTAGATGTCCAAATAAAATACGGATATTCAATCACAAAGCACATTTGAAAACAAATACTATGTGAGGCTAAAAATATGCTATTAATCGAGACACGATTTTTTTTACTACATCTCAAAAATGACTTGGGCATCTTATTTTAAACTACATTGGCTGAAATTCTTACCATACACATTTTAAAATAATTCCTGCATCTGTCCTGATGGATAGAGACTTGAAGATAACTTCACACCACTTGCGTCCTAGAAGAAAATACTGTTTGGGACAGGCAGCCTCTGACTCACTGTAACGTGAGACGGGCTATATATGACCACGATTCCACCACCCCGACAGCTGATGTGACTCTCCCTCAGACCTCCTGTCTGCTCAAGGTTGCTCTAAGCTATGAACTTGGTAAAATCTATTTGTATTGTAAATGCCGGAGCACAATGTGGATAAAATGGCAACACCTTAAAAAGATACGCCTGTCTCCTGGATGTATACATAGATGAGCTTTTTTTTTTTAAATGAAGTTGAAAAACCATTTTCATTTGCAATCACCACACTATTTTTTATTGCAAGTCTAAAGGAGAACTAGCATGCGCTTAACATCCGCTTTCAAACTGCTTCACTGGAAGCCTTTGAGGTCTAATTGAGGGGTCACCTTGGCTGGGGAGATTTATTTTGTAACCCCCCACACTATCCAGATTCATAAGGTTTAAAATAGGAAGTAACTCTAGCGCATGAGCTTAACAAAATGATTCAACTCGGCGACAGTTAAAGGGAACAAGAAGTTCTGCTTCGCTTGATGTGCAGCAGGTTGTACTCTGCTTCTCATAATTCAGCCCCTAGCTGGAGGCTTCAGTCCATGAAAACATAAACAGCAAGCACCCTGAAGCCCAGTTAGGAAATTGAACAGGTCGTATGTCATGTTCCAGAAGATTCCAGAGAAGTTGGGTCTGAGGGCAGAACCTAAAAGAATGTCTTAACTCTCTGCATCTGTCCTCCAGGATGTGTTAGAACACTGGACAGAGACGGGGAAGTCCTGGGCCCAGCCCCAGGCTCTCCTCTGCTGTGTGACCTTGGGCAAGTCACTCAATCTTGCTGGAACTCAATTTCTTCGTATGTAAAACGAAGCCCAGAGCTTCGTCCCCTGAATATGTACAGACCACCTGCTCTGTGCCAGGCTCATGATAAATAAGACAAACACGGTCCCTACATGAAAGCCCATGGAGCTTGGAGTTTATTGGAATAAAGCAACACAAATATTTTAATAATACTATCATGACAATAACTCACACTTATGGGAACCATGTGCCAGGACTTGTTCTAAAGATCATCATCTCTTGTAATCTTATAATAACATCTGTATGAGATAGACACTATTATTAGTATCTCATTACCATTTTGCACAAGGGAAAACTGAGGCTTCATGAAGTTCACTAGATCAGGGTTACATGGATAGAAGTGGTAGTCAGGATTCCAAGGGCAGGTCTGGCCAACTCCAAAGCCGGGTCCTTTATCTGTCCTTTCTGCTGTCCTGACTTCCTTCTTAACTGATCACAGACCTGGGGACAGACTTTAGAATTGGCTTGTTTTCCCAAAGGCCATTTCACAGTCTCAGCGTAAATAGGAACCTATCCATGGGTTCACACTGGGGTATTTACCAAAGAGGTGTTTCTTGTTTGGAAAGCACAGCTCACTCCTTCCGGAGCCCTTGGAAGGTGGCACGGGAAGCCAGCAACAGATGGTGGAAGTGGATTTGCTTCCACCAGCCCCTCCAGCCCCTCTGCTGTGGACTGGATAACGGCATGAACTCCAGGTCTATTCTCCCTGCTCCAGAGCGAGCCCAATCAGTCAATCAACCAACCACAAATCAACTCCAAAGAATACAGACCAACAGAAAGAAATAGGCATGCTGCACTTTCCTCGACCTTTAAACTGATTATAGCCCTGATTGCCTTCCAGTTTTGAAGCCAAATGAAACTGCAGTTGTGCATGGAACAGAGGCCTGTGCTGAGCCAGCCAAACAGTAATAGCTCAAGCTGCTTCTTTATAAGGGCAGCTTAGACCGACAATTTGATGTGCTCCTACTCTGCACCAGGAACTTTCTGTTTATTGACGTGTTTAAAACTCACAGCTCCATTCATTCATTCATTCACTCATTCGTTCAACTGATATTTATCTGCCACTCACTTTGTGCCAGGTACTGTACTAGGAGATAAACCAGGCAGACACATCACATCAGAAGGTACCATGATGTCAGTGTGTCCTATTATTTCATGTAGGTTACATGCTAGTGGGGAAGACAATTGTCCAGTAAATAAATTTAGGTTGGTGCAAAAGTAATTGCATTTAATGTCATTATTTTTAATGGCAAAAACCGCAATTATTTTTCCACCAACCTAATAGCAGCTGTACAGTCAAGCATCGGCAGGACTTGTCCATAGCTGAGAGCACAGGCCTAAAGGACTCCACATTTAAAGAAAGCACAAAACAACTGGGCATCTCGCATCTCCTTAGGTTCTCCATCCTGGCTGAGCAATAGGCACAGTGGCTGATGCCCATAATCCCAGCACTTTGGGAAGCCAAGGAAGGAAGATCACTTGAGGTTAGGAGTTCAGGACCAGCCTGGCCAACATGGTGAAACCCCGTCTCTACGAAAAATATGAAAATTAGCTGGGCATGGTGGCAAATGCCTGTAATCCCACCTACTTGGGAGGCTGAGGCATGAGAATCGCTTGAACCCCAGAGGTGAGGTTGCAGTGAGCTGAGATTTTGCCACTGCACTCTAGCCTGGGTGACAGAGCGAGATCCTGTCTCAGAAAAAAAAAAAAGAAAAGAAAAGGAATAGAAAGTACAGAGTCCCAAGGTGAAGAAGGCATTGGCAAATTGCAAGAACAGAAAAGAGACTAGAGGGGCTGCAGTCCACTGAAGGAGGATGGGGACAGGGTAGGATGGGGAAGTTAGAGGACCCAAGGCATGATGGCCTGTGGCCTGCTGAGGGATGTATGACTATTTTTGTAGTTTCTCATAATCATAATCATAAAGTACTATGTGCTTATCTAAAAGATTCCAACAGTGTGGTTTGGATATATATATATCTTTTTTTTTTTTTTTGAGACGGAGTCTGGCTGCATTGCTAGGCTGGAGTGCAGTAGCACGATCTTGGCTCACTGCAACCTCCGCCTTTGGGGTTCAAGTAGCTGGGATTACAGGTGTCCACCACAAAGCCTGGAAAATTTTTGTATTTTTAGTAGAGACAGGGTTTCACTATATTGGCCAGGCTGGTCTTGAATTTCTGACCTTATGTGATCCACCTGCCTCAGGCTTCCAAAGTCCTAGGATTACAGACCATGCATATATTTTTTATATGAATAAAATCTTATAGTTCTGCAATTTAATTTTCTCCACTTGAAAATATATCAGGCCAGGCGCGGTGCCTCACGCCTGTAATCCCAGCACTTTGGGAGGCCGAGGCAGGCGGATCACCTGAGGTCAGGAGTTTGAGACTAGCCTGGCCAATATGGATGGTGAAACTCCATCTTTACTAAAAATACAAAAATTAGCCAGGCATGGTGGCAGGCGCCTGTAATCCCACCTACTCGGGAGGCTGAGGCAGGCGAATTGCTTGACTCCAGGAGGCAGAGGTTGCAGTGAGCCAAGATCGAGCCACTGCACTCCAGCCTGAGCGACAGAGCGAGACTCCATCTCAAAAAAAAAAAAAAAAAAAAAAAGGAACATATTAGCCAGGCGCGCTGGCTCATGCCTGTAATCCCAGCACTTTGGGAGGCCGAGGTGGGCAGATCACTTGAGGTCAGGAGTTCAAGACTAGCCTGGCCAACGTGGTGAAACCCTGTCTCTACTAAAAATACAAAACTTACCCAGGCATGGTGGAGCATGCCTGTAATCCCAGCTACACAGAAGGCTGAGGCTGGAGAATCATTTGAACCCAGAAGGTGGAGGTTGCAGTGAACCAAAATCGCACCACTGCACTCCAGCCTGGGCGAACAGAGTGAGACTCTGTCTCAAAAAAAAAAAAAAAAAAAAAAAAAAGAAGATATTGGCTCATGAAATTATGGAGACTGAGAAGTCCCACAATCTGCCATTTGCAAGCCAGAGACCCAGGAAGTCCAGAGAACGAATAGTGTAGATTCTAGTCTGGGTTTGAAGGCCTGCAAGCCAGGAGCAGGAAGGGCAGGAGAGATCAAGGCCCCAGCTCGCAAGGCCAGGCAGAGTTCATGCAACCTTCCTCTACCTTTTTGTTCTATTTAGGCCCTTAACAGATTGGATGAAGCCCAGTGGGGAGGTCCATCTGCTTTATTCAGTCAATCAAATCAAATGCTAATCTCTCTGGATACACCTTGACAGACAGACCTAGAAATAACGTTTAATCTGGGCATCTCACAGCCCAGTAAAGTTGACACATAAAATTAGCCATCGCAAAAGGGGAGAAGACAAGCATAAAATACCATTTGAGTTCAGACACACAATCAACAACTTAGAAGAATAACTATAACTATCCATCATACTGATAGACACTGTGTTTCCAAAATAATGGGTTATTCTTGATGTCTTGTAGCTTCAAAAATAGAAACCTGCAGACACAGGGAGACACTGAATTTGTCCCTGTGGGAGAGAAATGGCCCTGTAAATTATATCACATCACCTCTGTCATTGCACAGCAGAATCTTAATATGCAGCCACTTCCCCCATGCACAAGTTGAGCTCCATACAGACAAGGACCTTACAAAACCTCAGAGGGCCTCCTTCTTGAGCCTGGAATAAGAATCAGGCTTTTCTTGAATGAACTAAGGACTGTGAATCCAGCAACTTACCTTTTTGTTCTTGCTTGGCCCAGAAAATTTTGACTCGCTGGTGAATGTGCTTGGCCTCGCGCAGTTTCTTCTGCCACTGACGCAGTTCTTGAATCTCAGGATCAGAGCGAACCTGGAAAATCCCATTAAAACTTCAGTCCCTTTTCGACATACTTCTGTACACGAGCTTATTAACCCTGCATGGAAAATCCTTTACAAACCAATTGGATGTACTTTTGATTCTCAATGAATCATCGTCCTAAATGAATTATTGACACTCCTAGAGCTTACATCATATTTGAGCATAAATGAGGTTGTGTGAAGATTAGCTATAGTAACAGTAGGTTAAGAATGAGCAAGTCTGTGCTGTCCATAGAAAAATAAAGCAGCCACCACATTTGTAACTTTAAACTTCCTAGCTGGCATCTCATTTTAAAAAGTAAAAGCAAGCAGATAAGATTATTTTCAAGAATGTATTTCACGGCCGGGCGCAGTGGCTCAAGCCTGTAATCCCAGCACTTTGGGAGGCCGAGGACGGGCGGATCACGAGGTCAGGTGATCGAGACCATCCTGGCTAACACGGTGAAACCCTGTCTCTACTAAAAAAATACAAAAATCTAGCCGGGCGAGGTGGCGGGCGCCTGTAGTCCCAGTTACTATGGCGTGAACCTGGGAGGCGGAGCTTGCTGTGAGCTGAGATCCGGCCACTGCACTCCAGCCTGGGCAACAGAGCCAGACTCCGTCTCAAAAAAAAAAAAAAAAAAGAATATATTTTACTTGGCCAGGCATGGTGGCTTACGCCTGTAATCCCAGCACTTTGGGAGGCCGAGGCTGATAGATCACCTGAGGTCAGGAGTTCGAGACCAGCCTGGCCAACATGGTAAAACCCCCTCTTTACTAAAAGAACAAAAATTAGCTGAGCATGGTGGCAGGTGCCTATAATACCAGCTACTTGGGAGGCTGAGGCAAGAGAATCGCTTGAACCCAGGAGGCGGAGGTTGCAATGAACCGAGATCACGTCATTGCACTCCAGCCTGTGCAAACAAACAAACAAGAATATATCTCACGTAACCTAAAACATTCAAAATCTTATTACTTCAACATGTAATTAATATAAAAATTATTATACAGGGCATGGTGACTCATGCCTGTAAATCCCAGTACTATGAGAGGCCAAGGCAGGAGGATTGCTCAAGCCCAGGTGTTCAAGACCAGCCTGGGCAACACAACGAGATGTCATCTCTATAAAAAATAAACAAAATTAGCTGGATGTGGTGGTGAACGCCTGTAGTTCCAGCTACTCAGGAGGCTGAGATGGCAGGATTGCTCGAGCCTGGGAGGTTGAGGCTAAAGTGAGCCAAGACTGTGCCACTGCACTCCAGCCTGGGTGACAGAGTGATATCCTGTCTCAAAAAAATAAAAATACAAAATTTATGAATTATCTCACTTTCTGTTTTACATGCTAAAGTCTTCAATACTGTGTGCTTTTGCACTTAAAACATACTTCATTGGCTGGGCGTGGTGGCTTACGCCTGTAATTGCAGCACTTTGGGAGGCCGAGGCAGGTGGATCACGAGGTCAGGAGATCGAGACCAACCTGGCTAACATAGTGAAACCCCGTCTCTACTAAAAATACAAAAAATTAGCCGGGCATGCTGGTGGACACCTGTAGTCCCAGCTACTTGGGAGGCTGAGGCAGGAGAATGGCGTGAACCCGGGAGGTGGAGCTTGCAGTGAGCCGAGACCGCGCCACTGAGCCTGGGAGACAGCGAGACTCCATCTCAAAAAACAAAACAAAACAAAACAAAAAACTTCATTTCAAGTGTTCAACAGACACACGTAGCTGGTGGTTACTACACAGAACAGCACAGTTCTAGGTTCACCACAGTTAATGCATTAACCACACTTCTATTTAACACTGACTGCTTACTTCGTACCAACTTTAGTGCTCGATGTTGAGATTAAAGAGATGAATAATAGTAATCGTAACAATAATTATTTTTATTTTTATTATAGCTCATATTTATTGAGCATTTATCTCCCAGGCATGGTTTGAAGTATCTTACAAATTTTATTTCATAGAGATAGAGTCTTGTCATGTTGCCCAGGCTGGTCTTAAACTCCTGGGCTCAAGCCTTGGCCTCCAAAAGTGCTGGGATTATGGGCGAGAGCCACTGTGCCTGGCCAAATATTTTACAACTTTTTTTTTTGAGATGGAGTTTTTGCTCTTGCTGCCCAGGCAGGAGTGCGATGGCACAATCTCAGCTCACTGCAACCTCCACCTCCTGGGTTCAAGCAATTCTCCTGCTTCAGCCTCCCAAGTAGCTGGAATTACAGGTGTGCACCACCAGGCCTGGCTAATTTTGTATTTTTAGTAGAGACAGGGTTTCACCATGTTGGTCAGGCTGGTCTCGAACTCCTGACCTCAAGTGAACCATCTGTCTTGGCCTCCCAAAGTGCTGGGATTACAGGTATGAGCAACTGCTCCTGGCCTATTTTACAAATTTGAATCACTAAGCCACACCGATAAGGCAGGAATGGTTATCCCCATGTTACAGATGAGATAACTGAGTTTTAATGGTTTGCCAAGCCGTATTGGAAATGGTGGAGCTGGAATTAAAACTTGAATGGGGCCGGGTGCGGTGGCTCATGCCTGTAATCCCAGCACTTTGGGAGGCCGAGGCGGGCGGACCACAAGATCAGGAGATCGAGACCATGGTGAAACCCCGTCTTGACTAAAAATACAAAAAATTAGCCAGGCGCAGTAGTGGGCGCCTGTAGTCCCAGCTACTCAAGAGGCTGAGGCAGGAGAATGGCGTGAACCCAGGAGGCGGAGCTTGCAGTGAGCCGAGATCGCACCACTGCACTACAGCCTGGGGGACAGAGCGAGACTCTGTCTCAAAAAAAAAAAAATAAACTTGAATGGATTGATTCCAGCTGCCCTTGAGAAACTTCAAGTGTAGGAGGAGACACAGGAATAAGATCAATAAGGTATGGTAAGAGTAGGGAAATTGGTGAGTGCAAGGAAAAACAGAGGGGGCATCTAACCCAGCCTTGGAGAGGTCAGAAAACCCCTGGGCTGTTTTGAAGGATAAACTAGAGTTTGCCATGGGAAGAAGGGATGGAGTGTAATGGTGTTCCTGGGAGGGATACTAGCCTCTGCAAAAGGTGCAGAAGGGTGAAACAGTCTTGGATGATCCAGGAACTCCAAGGTGAGAAAGTAACAAAGGGCTCAGAAAGGCCACAGCCACTCACATCCTTCCTCTTCCTGATTCATCTTTCCACCTCTTCACTTGCCAGAGGAGCTGCATCTCACAAAGCAGAGTCCAAGACTGGAAGGGAGTGATTTTATATATGTGGAAGTGTGTCAACTTTATCTTGAAAGATAAGTTAAAGTCACAAAAGAATGCTGCGAGACATACCAAGAAATGAGAGCCAACATTTTCCAAAGAAGTCCCTGACTCAGCTCTCTAGATTAATTATTCAATAGGGCTACTTTGGGGGTACCCCTTATTTTGGGGGTCCCCAACCCCCACAGCCACAGGCTGGTACTGGTCCATGGCCTGTTAGGAACCAGGCAGTACAACAGAAGATGAGTGGCGAGTGAGCAGTGAAGCTTCATCTGCATCTGTAGCCACTCCCTATTGCTCACATTACCACCCGAGCTCCACCTCCTGTCAGATCAGTGGCAGCATTAGATTCTCATAGGAGCAAGAACCTTATTGTGAACTGCCTATGTGAGGGATCTAGGCTGTGTGCTCCTTATGAGAATCTAACTAATGCCTGATGACCTGTCACCGTCTCCCATCACCCCCCAGATGGGACCACTTAGTTGCAGGAAAACAAGCTCAGGGTTGCCACTGATTCTACATGATGGTGAGTTGTATAATTACTTCATTACATATTATAATGTAATAATAATAGAAATAAAGTACACAATAAATGTAATGTGCTTGTATCATCCCAAAACCATCCCCCCACCCCAGTCCCCCATCCATGGAAAAACTGTTTTCCATGAAACTGGTCCCTGGTGCCAAAAAGGTTGGGGACCACTGTCTTAATCAGCTTATTTATTTATTTTTAAGAGGGAGTCTCATTTTGCTGCCTAGGCTGGAGTGCAGTGGTGTGATCTCACCTCACTGAAACCTCCGCCTCCTGGGTTCAAGCAGTTCTCCTGCCTCAGCCTCACGAGTAGCTGGGATTACAGGCATGCACCACCACATCTGACTAATTTTTGTTGTTTTAGTAGAGACTGGGTTTTGCCATGTTGGCCAGGCTGGTCTCGAACTCCTGACCTCAGGTGGTCTGTCCACCTCGGCCTCCCGAAGTGCTAGCATTACAGGCATGAGCCACTGCGCCCGGCCAGCTCCATTCATTTTAAATGAGGCAGTAGCTGTGTATTCTGGAGGAACAGTTGCCTGAACTGGAATGAGCATGTAGAACTGAGGCAGTCACATCCCACATGCCCAGGTCAGTGCTTCCCTCTCTAGGCCGTGGTCCCCTCCTGTCTCTCCAGGGACCCCAGGTGCCCAGAAGGGTGGCCTCCTTGCTCCTCCTCTCTTCTTAAAGTCACAACTCAGACCTGCTGGTCTGATAGTCAGGAACTACTGTCTCTCCTGTTGGGAGGGATGCAGGGCAAACTGAGGCAGAAACAGCAATCTGCCAGGCCTACAAGACCCAGCATTTAAGAGAAACTGGTGAAGGGAGCGCAGGGTGAGAAAAGACCAGAGAGCCAGGCTTGTCTAAAGGGATCGGCTGCTCCCCAGCTCTGCTGACCATGGGGATGCCACCAAGCCAGAGCTCGATCTCTTGCTTTTTCAGATCACCACTGGATCTTGGGACTTCCGACCTTGGTCCCTGGGCTTCCTACCGTGGTCACTGCTATCTTTTGAGGGTGCCCAAGTCTGGGCTCCCAAGTTTCAACTTGCTCGAGTCACCCACACATCCACCATCTTAGGACACAAACACAGTCCCCAAAGGGCGAGATTGAGCCAGGTTTCACCACCAGCTACCTCCAAGCCCCAGAACTACCATTCCCTCTCGTCTCTCCCCTATTGATAGAGGGGCCACCTCTTCCAACTCTCTTAATAATTTTACATCAAAGAGCCTTATTGTCCTTTCCTTCCACTGAAATTTTATCAGATTCACAAGTAACCTTAGTGATTTTTTAAAAATTTGGTCAAATACACATAGCATAAACTGTACCATTTTAATCCTTCTAAAGTATACAGTTCAGTAGCATTAAGTTACACTTACAATGTTATGTGACCACCACCATTCTCTTGTTGCAACACATTTTCATCAGGCCAAAAGGAAATCCCAGATTCTTTAAGCAGTGAATTCCCATTCTCCCCTCTCCCTGCCCCAGCCAACCATAGCCTCTCTGTGTCTTTAGATCCACAGTCTCTCTGGATTTGCCTATTCTGGATATTTCCTACAAATGGAATCATATAATCATGTGTCCTTTGTGTCTGGATTCTTCCAGTCAGCATATCATATTTTAAGGTTTATCCAGATTGCAGCATGTATCAATACTTCATTCCTGAATAATATCTATCGTATAGGTATGCCACATTTATTTTTATCCATTCATCACTTAATGGAACATTTGTTTTGCTTTTTTTTTGAGACTCTGTCACCCAGGCTGGAAGGCAGTGGTGCGATCTCAGCTCACTGCAACCTCCGCCTCCCTGGTTCAAGCAATTCTCCTGTCTCAGCCTCCCGAGTAGCTGGGATTACAGGCACCTGCCATCACGCCCAGCTGATTTTTGTGTTTTTAGTAGAGACAGGGTTTCACCATGTTGGCCAGCTGCTCTCGAGCCCCCGACCTTGCCTTGTGATCCACCTGCCTTGGCCTCCCAAAGTGCTGGGATTACAGGTGTGAGCCACTCCCCGGCCTTTTTTTTTTTTTTTTTTTTTTTTGAGACAGGGTCTCATTCTGTCGCCCAGAGTGTAGTGCAGTGATGCACGATCTTGGCTCACTGCAACCTCCACCTCCCAGGGTCAAGTAATCCTCTCACCTCAGCTGGGACTACAGGCACACCACTGCACCCAGCTAATTTTTAAAATTTTTGCTTTTGTACAGACAAAGTTTCACTATACTACCTAGGCTGGTCTCAAACTCCTGAATTCAAGCAATCCTCCTATCTCAGCCTCCCAAAGTACCTGGATTACAGGTGTGAGCCACCGAGTCCAGCACTTAATGGAACATTTGAGTTGTTTCTACCTTTTGGCTATTGGGAACAGGACTACTATGAACATTTGCGTATGAGTTTTTGTTTGTTTATTTATTTATTTATTGAGATGGAGTCTCGCTCTGTTACCCAGGCTGGAGTGCAGCGGCATGATCTCGCCTCACTGCAACCTCCACTTTCAAGCCATTCTCCTGACTCAGCCTCCTGAGTATCTGGGATTATAGGCACATGCTACCATGCCTGGCTAATTTTTTATATTTTTAGTAGACACAGGGTTTCACCATGTTGGCCAGGCTGGTCTTAAACTCCTGACCTCAGGCGATCCACCTGCCTCAGTCTCCCAGAGTGCTGGGACTACAGGCGAGTTTTTGTTTAAATACCTATTTTCAATTTGGAAGGGGAGCTGTTGACCTAGAAGTCAAACTTCTGGGTCACATGGGTAATTTTACATTCAACTTACTGAGAAAACAAACTGGTTTTCACAGTGGCTGAATCATCTTATATTCTCACCAGCAATGAATGAGGGTTCTAATTGAACCACATTCTTGTCAACACTTGTAATTTTCGATTTTTTTAATTTTAAATTTAAATTTCATTTTTAATTTAATTTAATTTTTTGAAATAGGATCTCGCTTTTTTGCCCAGGCTGGTCTCAAACTCCTGGGCTCAAGTGATCCTCTCACCTCATTCTTCTGAGCAGCTGGGACTATAGGTGTGTACCACTGTGCCTGGCTCTGTTTGTTTTCACTATAGCCATCCTAGTAGATACGAAGTGGCATCTCACTACTGTGGTTTAAATTTGCACTTCTCTAATGTTTAACGACATCCAGCATCTTTTCAGGTGCTTGTTGGGTGTCTGTATATCTTCTTAGAGAAATGTCTATTCAAGGCCTTTGTCCATTTTATTTGTTTACTTTTTTTCTCCCTCCACTTCCCTCTTTGCCCTTTTGAAAAGTGGGATGCTTGTCATTTTGTTGTTGAGTTGTAAGAGTTTATTATATGTTTTGGACACTATACCCTTCTCAAATATATTATTTACAAGTATTTTCTGCCATTCTGTAGGTTGTCTTTTCACTCTCTTAATAGTGTCCTTTGATGTAAAAGGTTTTAAATTTTGATAAAATCAAATGTATCTTTTTTTTTTTTTTTGAGACAGAGTTTCCCTCTGGTGCCCAGGCTGGAGTGCAATGGCACAATTTTGGCTCATTGCAACCTCTGCCTCCTGGGTTCAAGTGATTCTTGTGACCGGGAACCAAGAGCATGATCTCAGCTCACTGCAACCTCCACCTCCCAGACTCAAGCAATTCTCCTGCTTCAGCCTTCTGAGTAGCCGGTACTACAGGCACCCACCACCACGACCGGCTAATTTTTGTATTTTTAGTAGAGATGGGGTTTCACTATGTTGGCCAGGCTGGTCTCGAACTCCTGACCTCAAGTGATCTGCCAGCCTCAGCCTCTCAAAGTGTTGGAATTACAGGCATGAGCCAACGCACCCAGCCCCTTGTGGAATTTGAAACAAAAGAATAAGCAGCAAAAGCTACCGTGATAGGTCCAGATCCACCAGTGGTGGGGAGCCCAGCCTTAACAGACTCACCATCATGTACATCCTTTAACGTTTCATCTCTCTGATCCTGTTCTTCTATAGCAAAGGCCTCCAACAGATTTTGATAACTAGGAAACTTGGGGAGAAATATTGGGATTGTGGTGATCTCAATCCCTTTCCTCCCAGAAAATTCTAGATTTTTTATGCCAATTGATCCAATGCCACCCCAGAGCTTTACTCACCGAGAGGAATTTGGATAGATGGTCTTGTCAAACTCAAGAAAAATAAAGTCCTTCCTATTACTACTTCTTCCAGAGCATAGGGTGCCTCACTTGTTTTAAGAAAACCATTCAACTGATTTTTTCCTCCCAAATAAAGAAGATTGGTTGTTTTCAGCTGAACTTACAAATGGAAGTTTATCTTGCTTAATAAAAAGAAAATACACAATTTATCTCTAAATATATATAAAAAATGGCCGGGCACGATGGCTCATGCCTGTAATTCCAGAACTTTGGGAGGTCGAGACTGGCAGATCACCTGAGGTCAGGAGTTCGAGACCACCCTGTCCAACATGGTGAAATGTCGTCCCTACTAATAATACAAAAATTAGCTGGGCGTCGTGGCACATGTCTGTAATCCCAGCTACTCAGGAGGCTGAGATAGGCAGATCACTTGAACCCAGGCGGCCATTGCACTCCAGCCTGAACGACAACAGTGAAACTCCGTCTCAAAAAAGAAAAGAAAAATGTATATATGTAAAACATTATATACGTGTATACACACACACACAAAGTAGTGTGTCATGCAAATGTCAGAGAGGAAAATCAGCTCTATATTAATGTCACAGAACATGGGATAAGGCCCCAAACCTTTTTTTATTACAAACCAATGTTTTTACAGTATTTCTTAAAGTCTTATAAGAATCAGGCATCCTAGACATCTCTGATCTGGGTAGGATGGGTTATCATATCTTACTAACCATAACTTTAGCTGTGATCTCAGCAACCCAAACCCTCCTAGAGGCGAAGGGCAGGGGAGGAGGCAAACAAGGGATTAACCCCAACTTTCCCACAGGCTCGTGTTTATCAGGATCTAAGCACACAAGAATCCCCATACTTCTGGACTGCGACAACCGATAACCTTCATGAGCATAAGCCCAACGGATCTTCTGAATCATTGAAGGAAGGTCTAGTTACAATCAGCAACTTGACTATGTTTTATCACAGTCAAATTCTTTCTTTACAATTGGTTTACCCTAAATGTTTGGAAGGACATACAAGGTGGGTTCGTCATCAGGGACTATCACTTTTTAGTCCATATTTTTCTGGACTGGATTGTTTGGGATATTTACAATGAGCATGTATTGTTTTAGGAATACAAGAAGTGTTTAAATTTTTAAGTTAACAGGTTCTGAGAGGCAAATAAAAGTCCTTTAACTTATAAATAATTAATTTTTCCTATAATCGTTTGACTTTCCATTACCTAATTACTCAACAAAAAAACAGAAACACCCATTTCCCCATCATTCTGGAAGCCTGCAGTTGTTCATAGGCTTCTGCTGACCAGTTTAGCGTGATTTTGCTCTGTCTGGCCAGAGACCCTTTCATCTTTTCCTTAATTTCCTTCACTTTGAAGGGAGGACTGCTATTTACCCACGGAGAATACAGCAGCCATGTTAGTTCATTACCAGGGAAGCCTGGATCTCTAGAGAAGGCTTTTGTGAGCCCTGGGGAAAGCATGCACCCATTGAACTGGGCTAATCCCAGTCATTATCATCATGATTAGGGAATCAATTTCAATGGCAGTGGTTGTGCCAATCAGCAAATACCATGGAGTGCAGTTTAATGTTTAACACATAAACAATTTCATTGCCAAACAAAGCCTCCCTTACTTTGTTTCTACTTTTATTTCAAAAAAGCTTTCTTTTATTTTTAAAAATTACTGTGTGGAGTCCATTTGCTCCTCCAAGACGGGAACATAAATAGGGTATACGTTATTTATGTCAGTTTTTTAAAAAAATGCCTGTGACACCATCAGATTCTCCTAATTATAGATTACCCTGATGGAACCCAGTACAGGGTACCATATTGGTTTTAAAAGCCAGCCCTGGATCCGATAGCCTGAGGCTGAATTTCAGCTCCACAAATTACAAACTGAGGAGCCTTGGGCAGGTTCCTTAAACTCCCTGAGCCTCAATGTTCTCACCTGTAAAATGGGGATAATAAAAATATTTTTTTCATTGGGTTGGTGTGAAAATAAGCTGAGATAATACATGCAAAGTGCTAAACCAGTGTCATTACACATAGCAAGCTCTCACTGTTAGCAATTTCTTAAATCAATTGCTAAAGTAGTGAGAATCACCTGGATTCAGCTCTGAGGCTGAATCTTACAATTGCTATTAATACATGGAACTGGCTGAGGGGCTAGTGATTCAGAAAACTGAAAACAAGGCTCCTCCCAAGGGTTTACAAAGTGTTGAATATATAAATGATTTCATAATTTTATACTTTTAGGCATTAGCCAGACAGCAGAAAAAGTGTTGGCCAGGCGCGGTGGCTCACGCCTGTGTAATCCCAACACTTTGGGAGGCTGAGGCAGGTGGATCACCTGAGGTCAGGAGTTCAAGACCAGCCTGGCCAACACGGTGAAACCTCCATCTCTACTAAAAATAGAAAAATTAGCTGGGCATGGTGGCACGCACCTCTAATCCCAGCTACTTGGTAGGCTGAGGTGGGAGAATCGCTTGAACCCGGGAGGCGGAGGTTGCAATGAGCCGAGATTGCATCACTGCACTCCAGTCTGGGTGACAGAGAGAGATTTCATCTCAAAAAAAAAGAAGTGTTGCTGTGAGGTGGTGGTTGCAGGCAGAGAAGAGGAGGGAGACTGTTGCCTGAGACTCTGAAATTACCCATTGTAGATCTAGACTTCCAAATTCCTTAGTTGTTTTCTCTAATTCTTGGCAAAACAGACAAAAACCTAGCAACAGCCTGGATGACTGAGGATGATTCCCAGGGCTTTTTCTAATTGCTCTGGAGGAAGGCAGTTCATATATTACAGTTGCTGGAAAGAAGCTGGGGAAACAACATAATGGTCAGGCCTCTTCAGTCATGTTCACAAGAGTGAACCCCCGACTTGGTGTGAGATGCCTCATAGAAGGTTTTTAGTATATCTTTGCTAATGATGTGGCATACTGATGATTATACTGAAGGATTTTATACTCAAGAAAAGCGATTTCAACATAAAGGAAATATATGTTTGCAAAATCTTTTTCAATGACCTTATATTAATAAAATATTCAGAGTTGATAACTCTCTTGAATTCAACTTTGTAAGGAAGCTTTGTGATTTCTCCTTAGATCTCTGGCAAAATGAAACAAAACAAAAAGCTAGTTTTTCATTCTGGTGATTATTAGTGTTCCTTATTGTCTTAAGGATCTAATGTTTGTTTTTGGTTTTTGAGACAGGATCTTGCTCTGTTGCCCAGGCTGGAATGTAGTGGCACAATCGCGGCTCATTGCAGCCTGAAACTCCTGGGCTCGAGGGATCCTCCCACCTCAGCCTCCCGTGTAGCTGGGACTACAGGCACAAACCACTATGCCTAGTTTTGTTTTTGTTTTTGTTTCTAATTGTAGAGATGGGGGGGGGGTCTCACTATGCTGCCTAGGCTGGTCTTGAATTCCTGGGCTCAAGCAGTCATCTCACCTCCACCTCCTAAAATGCTGGGATTATCAGCATAAGCCACTGCGCCTGGCCTTTAAGGATCTAATTTGTAAAAGCTGTAGATATCACCTATTCCCTGGTATTGTGGAAGTGTTAGCTATTCTACTGCGGAAGGACAGTAGTCCTCTTAGAGTTACTTGGGGCTTTCAGGGAGGTTTAGAAGTGTGTTCTAGAGCAGCATTTTTCAGTCTGTTGTGTCATATTAGTGATTGGTAAATTCAGTTGGTGGCTGGTGAATGACATTAAAAAATATGATCAAATGGAAAACAGAGAAAATGATAATTATTCCTTTATCATTAAGGACCCTCTCTAGGCCAGGCGTAGTGACTCACGCCTATGATCCCAGCACTTCGGGACGGTGAGGTAGCTGGATCACTTGAGCACAGGAGTTCGAGACTAGCCTGGGCATTTTAGTGAGACTTCAGCTCTACAAAAAAGCTAAATTTTAGCCAAGTGTGGTGGTGCATGCCTGTAGTTCCAGCTACCCGGGAGGCTGAGGTGGGAGGATTGCTTGAGTCCAGAAGGTCGAGGGTGCAGTCAGTGTGACTGCACCATGGCACTCCGAGCTGGGCGGCAGAGTGAGATCCTGTCTCAGAAAAAAAAAAAAAGGACCCTCTTTATTCCTAACATGTTCTGCCTTAAGTCTATTTATCTGATCTTAATATTACTATATCACTTTTCTTTTGGTTAGTATCTGTGTTGTCAGTCTTTCCCCATCTCATTATTTTCAGTCATTCTGGGTCATTTTATGTGCCTCTACCTCCAGCATAGAGGCAGATTTCTTTTTTAATTCAATCTGAAAACCAGAGAAGACTTCATTCTATTTACATTTATTGAGATTAGTGATATGTTTATATTTATGTCTCTCACTGTTTTTTGTCATAATTTTGTCTTTTTCTGTCCTGCTTTCTGTTTCATTGAATTTTCTGCATTCTACTTGTTTCCTTCTACTGAGTTATTAGTTCACATTCTATTTCTTTTCTTTTTGAGATGGAGTTTCTCATCACCCAGGCTGGAGTGCGATGGCGCCATCTTGGCTCACTACAACTTCTTCCTCCCGGGTTCAAGTGATTCTTCTGTCTCAGCCTCCTGAGTAGTTGGGATTACAGGTGCCCGCCACCATGCCTGGCTAATTTTTGTGGGGTTTTTATGTTTTTGTTTTTTTGAGATGGAGTTTTGCTCTTGTTACCCAGGTTGGAGTGCAATGGCACGATCTCAGCTCACTGCAACCTCTGTCTCCCAGGTTTAAGCAATTCTCCTGCCTCAGCCTCTGTTATCCCGAGTAGCTGGGATTACAGTTACCCGCCACCATGCCCAGCTAATTTTTTTGTATTTTTAGTAGAGACGGGATTTCACCATGTTAGCCAGGCTAGTCTCAAACTCCTGACCTCAAGGGATCCGCCCCCCCTCCCCGACCTCCCAAAGTGCTGGGATTACAGGCATGAGCCACCAAGCCCAGCCCTAATTGTCTTCTTTAATGTGTTGTTATAATGCAATAAATGATTTAAAGAAAAAAAAAAAAAAGGCTGCCCAGCCTCCTCCCAAACAACACAAGGACTTTAAAATGCTTAACTCCAATCTTCCAATTTTCAACTTTTATATTATTGTTATCTAGGATTTTAGTTTCCCCTAATTTACTTCCCATTGGCTAATAACTATTTAGATCTATCAGCTTCCTCATTCACCATTGTTTCTTGCATCCCACTTCTTCCTAGTGGGTTCAATCTCCTTCTAGCTGAAGTATATCATTTAGTAGTTCTTTCAATGAGAGATGTGTTTTTAAATGCCTTTGTTTATAGCCCTTGTTCTTGAATGGTAATTGAGTGGGCACATAATTCTAGGTTGAATATTATCTTGTCTGGATTAGAAGATATTACATTCCCTGTCTTCTGGCATATACTGCTGCTGAATGGAAGTCTATAATCAGTCTCATTGTTTTCTTTTGTAGATAATCTCTCCTTTAAGATAGCTTGCAGGCTTCTTTGCGTAGTTTCACCATGAAGCATTTTGGTATTGTTTTGTCCTTATTTATCTAGTTCAAGATTCATGTTTCTTCAACTTTGGAATGTTGTCACTCAATATCTCTATGAATATTGCTTCTCCCCCATTCATTCTATTGCTTCCCTCTGGAATTCCTAGTAGACTTAGGTTGGATCTTCTCATTCTGTCCTTGTCTCTTAACCGCTTTTCCACATTTCCTATCCCTATCTTTCTACTGCATTTTATATCCTAGATCTGTCTTCCAGTTGATGAATTAATTCTCCAGCTGTGTCTATCTGCTGTTTAACTCATACCTAAAATATGGTCCATGGACCAGAAATATCAGCATCACCTGGGAGCTTATTAGAAACGCAAATTCATGGGCTCCACCCAAGACCCATTTAACAGAATGGGGCCCAGGAATCTGTGTTTTACCAAACTCTGCAGATGATTGTGATGCTCACTGAAGTTTGAGAAGCATTGCTTTAGTACATTGATTCAATTGCTTTCATTTCTAGAGGATGCACTTAGGTTTTTCAAATCTGAATTCCCCCCCGCCTTTTTTTGCAATGAATTGCTTTTTCTTTCAGCAAGATTTAAATATGTTTTCTAGCAAATCTTTATAATCTTATACTTATTTTATAGTCTCAAATTGCCACTCTTGAGGGTTTGGATTTTCCAGTTGATTGTATCTACTGACTCCCCCCCTTTCTTGCTGGTTTATTTTTTATTATGAGCTCATAACTATTAGTTCTAACTCCAAGTTTGCCCATGTCTGAAATCGTATCTCTTATCCAGGGGTCAGTAAACTGTTTTTTTGTAAAAGATCAGATAGTAAATATTTTCGGCTTTGTGCACCATATGGTCTCTGCCATAATAATGCCAACTCTGTCATTATAGTACAAAAGCACCCACAGAAAACATGTTTTTAAAATAGGCATACTGTATTCCAACAAAACTTTATAAAACAGGCAGTGGACTAGATTTGCTCTGTGGGCAATAGTTTACAAACACCTGCTCTTGAGTGGCCATTAGAACCTATAGGCCCCAGCTTCCCTTACTGCCTCTTCCATCTCTTTATATGTATTACATAAATATCAATTTAAGGCTGTTTCCATGGCCAGGCATAGTGGCTCACGCTCGTAATTCCAGCACTTTGGGAGGCCCAGGTGGGTAGATCACTTGAGGTCAGTAGTTCAAGACCAGCTTGGCCAACATGGTGAAACTCCATCTCTACTAAAAATACGAAAATCAGTGGGTGCGTTGGTGCACGCCTGTAATCCCAGCTACCCGGGAGGCTAAGGCAGGAGAATTGCTTGAACCTGGGAGATGGAGACTGCAGCAAGCCGAGATTTTGCCACTGCACTCCAGCCTGGGCAACAGAGTGAGACTCTGTCTCAAAAAACAAACAAATAAATAAATAAATAAATAAATAAATAATATTAAGGCTGTTTCCTAAATTTACCTAAGGACACTGAGATCACTGAAGGTACTTGTTCAAAACAGAATCCCAGACCCTTTCTCTGTAGGTACTGATTGAGTATGTGTGAGGTAGAACCAAGGTTTCAGCATGTTCAGGAAGAAACCTAGGTGGTTCTAATGATCTGAAAAGTTTGGGGAACCCTGTTCTAATAAGGAGAATGTTAAGAATGAACTTAACGTTACAAGACTTACTACCCGAACATCTGTACAACCTTCCGTTCTTGCTCACATGAATGCCACAATGATTATTGCAAATCCATAAAATCTGAGTCAAAAAGGACTGCTCAGGTCATTAATGTGTGGTCAGCAAGGCACAATCTCCGTGACTCATGAAGAGCAGCTGCTTTTTGGTGGGGTCGTCTTTGCAGTGCCGGATATAAAGAGGCCTCCCAGGAAGCCACATCTATTTTTTGTTAAAGTCTCTTTAATAATAAGACTATATCGCAGTACAGATTTGGAAAAGACGGAATTTCCCCCAACAGCTCAGTGATAATGGTTCAGATAAAGTTCATCCAACTGTTCGTCGTACTTGTTTACCCAAATAACCAGGGAATGAATAAGTTGCAAAAGCATTTAAGGTATTTGATGAACTTTCCAATGATTTACAGGGTTAAACTATAGCAAAGTTTGCTATGCCAGAGACCACATCATTGTACAATGCATTGTTGTTGTTTTGAGACAGGGTCATGCTCTGTCACCCAGGCTTGAGTGCAGTGGCATGATCTGGGCTCACTGCAGCCTCAACCTCCTGGGCTCAAGCAATTCTCCCGAGTAGCTGGGACCACAGGCATGTGCCACTACACCCGGCTGATTTTTACATTTTTTGTAGAGACCAGTTTTTGCCATGTTCCCCAGGCTGGTCTCAAGCTCCTGAACTCAAGCAATCCTCCAGTTTCCGTCTCCCAAAGTGTTGAGATTATAGGCATGAGCCAATGCACCCAGCCTGTACAATGCCTTCAATGCTTTGATCTCTTCTTTACCACTAATACTCAAGAGCTGACTTTTATGTAGTACTTTCATTACATAATAGTGCCAGCACTGTTCTAAGACTTTTAAACATATTAACTTTTAATCCTCAGAACAACCATACACATTAGAAACTATTGCCATCCCCATTTTCTTTTTTCTTTTCTGTTTTGGCTGGAGTCTTGCTCTGTCACCCAGGCTGAAGTGCAGTGGCACGATCTTGGCTCACTACAACCTCCACCTCCCAGCTTCAAGCGATTCTCCTGCCTCAGCCTTCCGAGTAGCTGGGATTACAGGCCACTGTGCCCAGCTTTTTGTATTTGTGAGCCACCGCACCTGGCTGACTATCCCTATTTTCAAAAAGGAAACCGAGTCAAGGAGAGGTAGAATAACTTGCCTAAACTTGTGCATACTGTAGCCAGCACTTGAACCTATGTGGCCTAACTCTAAAGTAGCAGTTCTTAGCCCTGGCTGCCCATTGGAATCTCTTGGGGGAGCTCTAAAAAAAACCCACTGAAGCCTGAGTCTTACCACCACAGCTTCTGATTTAACCGATGGCTTCAGGATTGTTATTGCTGCCCCGGTTCTTCTAATGTATAGTCAAGGTTGAGCACCACTGCCCTCACCTATGGACACTTAACTCCTCTGCCAGCTCTCAAAGTCAGATCCCTAGACCGGCAGCATCTGCATCACCTGAGAACTTCTTTGAAACACAAGTTCTCATGTCCCACCCTACTCCTACTGACTTGGATTTTCTGGGGGTGGGGCCCAGCAGCTGTGTGTCAACAGGCCCTCTGGATAATTATGATGCAGTCTAAAGCTGGAGAACCGCTGTACTGTGCCCCAGTGAGTTACATCTTCCCGGGTCCCTACCCCCTTGAAAACATTGTCGTGCTTCTCATTGAATGAGGGAGTCAAACGCCTTTCTCTTGAATCTAGGCGAGGCTCATGACTGGTTTTGACAGATAGATGGTAACTGAAGTGCTGTGTTGTGCAACTTCCAGAAGGCTTGAGGTTTTTGTTTTTGTCCCCTGAATTGTATCTGCCACAATTTAAGGAAGCTGATGTGGTTTACTGGAGGATGAGAAGCCACATGGAGGAGAACTGTAGTGCCCCAGCCAGCAGCCAGCACCACCTGCCAGACATGCGAGGCCAGCTTGGACATTCCACCCCAGCCCGGTTACCAGCTGAACACAGCTACATGATCAATCCTAGGTGAGACCAGTAGAGGAACCAACCAGCTAACCCACATCATGAAAAACAATCAACTGCTGTGGTGTTAAGTCACTAAGTATTAGAGTGGTTTGTTATTCAGCAGAAGGGACTAGATGGCAGCTGTGCAATTTACCCTTAAACCTTGCCCTGAAGGGAAACTGGTTAGCCCTTGAAAGAAAACAATGCGGCCTGGCACAGTGGCTCCCGCCTGTAATCCCAGCACTTTGGGAGGCCGAGGCGGGTGGATCACCTGAGGAGTTCGAGACCAGACTGACCAACATGGTGAAACCCCATTTCTACTAAATACAAAAAATTAGCCGGGTGTGGTGGCGCATGCCTGTAATCCAGGCTACTTGGGAGGCTGAGGCAGGAGAATCACTTAAACCCAGGAGGCAGAGGTTGCAGTGAGCCAAGATGGTGCCATTGCACTCCAGCCTGGACAACAAGAGTGAAAACTCCGTCCAAAAAAAAAAAAAGGGACCCTAGGAAAGTTGGAGATTTGGCTGGTGCTAATGTCAGGCAGGGTACTAGGGTACTAGGTGGCTCACATGCAGGCCTGGATTCATGGGCACTGCCCTGTGCAACTGCACAGGACCCACGCTTACAAGGGCCTCACACTTATTTTATGCTCTGCTAACACTACCTAGAAATTCTTAATCACTTTGAACAAGGAGCCCTGCATTTTCATTTTCCTCTGAGCCCTGCAAATTAATATATAACCAGTCCTGCTAATATGCAGGTTTCTCATTTACTCCACCCAACCACCCGAGGAACTAGAATTCCTTATTATCAGCCTCACGTTACAGATAAGGAAAATGAGGCTCCGAGAAGTGAAATACGCATACAAGCTCACATGGCAAGAGAGGCAGGGTGGCACTCAGGCTTCTCAAATCCCTGAGCCCTAGAGCCAGTTCACTGCAGTGAAACCTGTGTGAACCCTTGAGTGAAACCTGGAGTGTGGTTTATCAGTTTTCGTCACATACTTGTGGTACATTGTGACTGAGAAAAAGGAGATTTTGCTGATAGCCTGGCAAGTTGGCAAGACATTTCCTGGGCATATTAAGGAAAACGCACTAGCAGCTGTAACCCAGAGTATATTTAAACAACTACAGGAGCAGGCAGGGGGAAGGGAAAGGCCTGACTTGAGAAGTCAGGCCCAAAGCAGCCCAAATCCACTATTTATAGTGCCGAGGCCTATTTTGGCCTGCTGGGTGGCCCTGAAAATTGCCCTGAGAACTGGGCCTGGAAACAGACCATGGAAACCAGGCGCCTTCATTCTGGGGTATGGCTGGAATCATGCTGGGCACAGACAAAAGTTTTCTTGATGAGCTCAAGGATTTTTTTTTTTTTTTTTTTTAAAAAGCAAAACAGGATTTTCTTTGACAG
Source organism: Rhinopithecus roxellana (assembly GCF_007565055.1). NCBI lineage: Eukaryota > Metazoa > Chordata > Mammalia > Primates > Cercopithecidae > Rhinopithecus > Rhinopithecus roxellana. The sequence continues at coordinate 46,187,411 of NC_044568.1, forward strand.
GGAATTAAAAAAAATACTCATTTAAGGAATATCATCAGGAAATGATCAGGAATATATTCTCAGGGAGCAAATGTATGGATCAGACCCAGTCAATACAGAGCTAATACTTACGAGCCCTTAACCATGTGCCAAGCACTGTGCTACCTGCACCATTTCATTTATGCCCTCACATATGACCCTATGACAGCAGCAATATTATTATCCCCATTTTACAAGAAAGGAAACCAAGGCTTAGGAAAATTAAGTAATTGACTGAAGGTCACATTGTTGGCAAGCCAGGATTAAAACCCAGATCATGGCACCCTACTAGGCTGTCACCCATAGGCTGCTTCTCAAACTTCAGCTTACAAAGACTCTCCTGGGAACCACGTAAAGATGCAGATTTTGATTCAGGAGGTCTAGGTGGGGCCTGAGAATCTGCATGCCAACCAGATGCCAGTTGATGATGATAATAGCACTGGTTCTTAGACCATAATTTGAGTAGCAAGGATGCAAACAAATATTACAAGTTTTCCTGCTTCTACTTTTATCCTCTTACAATCTATTCTCTTTGCAGCAGCCTGAGTTATTGTACTGGTCTCCATTGCTGCATAACAAACATCCCCCAGGTGCAGCAGCTTTCAGAAACAACACAATTTCTGAGGATTAGGAACATAGGGCCGGGCGCGGTGGCTCAAGCCTGTAATCCCAGCACTTTGGGAGGCCGAGACGGGCAGATCACGAGGTCAGGAGATCGAGACCATCCTGGCTAATACGGTGAAACCCCGTCTCTACTAAAAACTACAAAAAACTAGCCAGGCGAGGTGGCGGCGCCTGTAGTCCCAGCTACTCGGGAGGCTGAGGCAGGAGAATGGCGTAAACCCGGGGGGCGGAGCTTGCAGTGAGCTGAGATCTGGCCACTGCACTCCAGCCTGGGCGACAGAGCGAGACTCCGTCTCAAAAAAAAAAAAAAAAAAAGGAACATAGGAACAGCTCAGCTGGGGGATTCTGGCTTAGGGTCAAGGCTGCTGTTAGGATATCAGCTGGGCCTGCCATCATCTGAAGGCTCGACTGGGCTGGAGGATCCTCTTCCACAATGGTTCTCTCCCATGGCTGTTGGCTGGAGGCCTCAGTTTCTTGTCATGTAGGTTTCTCCATAGGGATGCTCAAGACCAGCTGGCATCCTCCAGAGGGAATGATCCCAGAGAGAAAGAACAAGTGAGCACAAGACTGCTGTGTCTTTAATAACCTCATCTTGGACGTGGCACACCATTATTTCTGCCATATTCTACTGGCCACACATATTAACCCTGATCCAATGTGGGAAGAGACTCCCCAGGAATGGGAATCCCAGGGGGTGGGGGTTATTGGGGAGTCACTGTGCATACAGACTACAGTTTCCTGATGAAAACTCAGATCATGTCATTCTTCTGCCCATCATTTCTTATCAGAGTCAAAATAAAATCCAAAGTTCCAGCATCCAAATGAAAGCTCACCTTTGATTCTACAAGATCTGTCCCCTGACTGCTTCCTCATTTCCTCTCCCACTCTCCTCTAGTTCACTGTTTTTGTTGTTGTTGTTGTTTTGTTTTGTTTTGGTGGCGGGCGGATTTGAGACAGGGTCTTGCTCTGTTGCCCAGACTGGAATGCAGTGGCGTGATCTCAGCTAACTGCAACTTCTGCCTCCTGGGCTCAAGCCATCCTCCCACCTCGGGTTCCCAAGTAGCTAGGACTACAGATGTGTGCCACCACACTCAGCTATTTTTTTGTATTTTTTGTAGTGACTTCATTTCACCATGTAGCCCAGGCTAGTCTCAAACTCCTGGACTAGTGATCTGCCCGCCGCAGTCTCCCAAAGTGCTGAAATTACAGGTGTGAGTCACTGAGCCTGGCCTCACTTTTATTTTCTAATATATATATAATGTATTTTTTAGAGAGAGAGTCTTGCTCTGTCACCCAGGCTGGAGTGTAGTGGTACAATCATAGCTCACTGTAGCGTCAACCTCCTGGTCTCAAGCTATCCCTTCACTTTAGCCTCCACTAGCCTCCACCACCATGCCCAGCTCCAGCTGACTTTCACACTGACTCTCTTGCTGGTCCTCAATATACCCAGCACCCTCCTGCTCCTGCAGGCCTTTGCATGTGCTTTTCCTTCTGCCTAGAATGAACTTCATTCAGGTCTCAGATCAAATAACACTTTCTCAGAGAGGCCTTCCTTGACCAAATTCAATACCATCTAAAATAGTATCCGAGATGTCTTTTCAGGCTTCTGCATTTCTAACTATCAGACGGCCTCACCCAGACCTGTGCTGTGACTCAACCAGTCCTGTGGCTCCCCACCCAGAAGTGGACTCAGCCCATGAGGACTGCTTTCCATACCCCTATGATTTCATCCCCAACCAATCAGCAGCACTCATTCCCTAGCCCCCAACCCCACCAAACTATCTTTGAAAAATCTCTAGCCTCTGAGCCTTTGGGGATATTGATTTGAGTAATAACTCTGTCTCCCATGTGGCATGGCTGGCCTCGTGTCAATTAAACTCTTTCTTTACTGCAACGCCTGGTCTCTATGAATTGCTTTTGCTTGTGCAGCACACAGGAAGAACCCTTGGGGTGGTTATAAAATGTAAATGTATATTGTGAGCTGCTGAGTTTTGGAGTTTGGGGGTGATTTGTTATGCAGCATTATTGTGACAATAGCTAACTGACACACTCTTTGATGTTATGTTACTGTGTATTTGTTTGTATCTGTTAATAGTCTCCTGAAAGAATGCAAGCTCCATGAGGGCAGGGACTTTGTCTCCTTCCCTGCAGTGTACCTAGCGTCCAGAACAATGCCTGCCTGCCACATTGTAGACACTCAATAATTACTAGTGAGTGAATATTAGCGAATGAATCGATCTCATTGTAGCACCTGCTTGCTTAACTATGATGCTATATTGCCTTCAAATCAGACCCCAAATTGCAAAGTATCAAAAAATAATTGTATTGCACAGGAGTTCTAGGCAGCATACTATTCACCAGGAAAATGTGACTCATACACCAAGCTGTTGGCCATTGTCTCTGTGCCAGACACCATCTCTCTTCACCTGGGCCATATCTGAAGTCAGCCAGAAACGACAACCAACCTCTGCCTGAGAACGGAAGTGCTGCTTTAAATGACACTGGCTCACCTGGTTGGCTGGCTGTCCCCAGAGGAAAGCCAGAGACAGGGCTAATGAGCTCACACAAAGGGAGGAAATGCACCCCCACCCCCCTTCCTGGAACAGCTGCAGCAGGAGACGCCCCTCTCTGGAAAGGAGGAAGAGAAAGCTGGGGAAAGCAGACCAACAACTGTGGGGAAGCCACGCACTCAAGAGGAAGCAGAAGGAAAAAAGAATCTGGCGCTTAAACAACTGATTGTTGGAACTTTTATGATTAAATATAATAAAAATCAAGACCAACTCCTAAAGGTTTCTTTGGTCCTGCCATCTCAGGGCTCACCCTGGGTTGAAAGTACTGTGAATGAGAAATGTCTGGCTAAATGCCAGCCCATCAGCCACACTGGTAGTGTGTTTTTCTTTAAATACAAATACTGGCCAGGTGCAGTGGCTCACACCTGTAATCTCAACACTTTGGGAGGCAGAGTGGGGAGGATCACTTGAGCTCAGGAGTTTGAGACCAGGCAACATGGCAAGACCCGTCTCCTAAAAAAATACAAAAATTAGCCAGTGTAGTAGCTCACAGCTATGGTCTGAGCTGTGAGGCTACTGGGAGGCTGAACTGGGATGACTGCTTGAGCCCGGGAGGTGGAGGCTGCAGTAGGGTGAGATCACACCACTGCACTCCAGCCTGGGTGGCAATGAGACCCTGTCTCAAAAAATAACACACACACACACACACACACATACACACATACACACATACACACACACACACACAACAAACCTCTTACATCTGTTTAGGAAACAGAACCTCAAGTACTTTTTTTTTTTTTTTTGAGATGAAGTCTCCCTCTGTCACCCAGGCTGGAGTGCAGTGGCGCGATCTCGGCTCACTGCAACCTCTGCCTCCCACGTTCAAGTGATTCTCCTGCCTCAGCCTCCCAAGTACAGGCATCCACTATCATGCCCAGCTAATTTTTTTTTTTTTTTTTGTATTTTTAGTAGAGACAGGGTTTCACCATATTGGCCAAGCTGGTCTGGAACTCCTGATCTCGTGATCCACCTGCCTCGGCTTTTCTAAGTGCTGGGATTACAGATGTGAGCCACTGCCCCCAGCAAAGAACCTCCGGTACTTTTCAAATAGGAAAGTCACTGATATATAATCACCTCCATACTGATACCATTCATTTCTGCATCTACAGTTTACGGAACACCATCTCCTGTGTTGTTAAATTTAGAGACTGGGCACAGTGGCCCACATTTGTCATCCCAGCACTTTGGGGGGGCCAAGGAGAGAGAATCACTTAAGGCCAGGAATTCAAGGCCAGCTTGGGCAACATAGTGAGACCCCCATCTCTACAAAAAAATTAGCTGGCTGGGCACGGTGGCTCACACCTGTAATCCCAGCACTTTGGGAGGCTGAGGCGGGCAGATCACGAGGTCAGGAGATCGAGACCATTCTGGCAAACGCGGTGACACCCCGTCTCTACTAAAAATACAAAACAAATTAGCCAGGCGTGGTGGCGGGCACCTGTAGTCCCAGCCGCTTGGGAGGCTGAGGCAGGAGAATGGCATGAGCCTGGGAGGCGGAGGTTGCAGTGAGCCGAGATCACGCCACTGCACTCCAGCCTGGGTGACAGAGCGAGACTCCGTCTCAAAAAATAAAAAAAAAAAAAAATTAGCTGTTTGTGGTGGTGCACAACTGTAGCCCTATCTACTTGGGAGGCTGAATTGGGAGGATCGTTTGAGCTCATGAGCTCAAGTCTGTAGTGAGCTGTGATTGCACCACTGCACTTCAGCCTGGACAACATAGTAAGACCTTGTCTCTGAAAATAAAAAATAAAAGATTTTAATTATCATGATAACTTGGTGAGCTAGACTGGGCAGCTATTATTATTCTCCATCTAAAGAGAATAAAAGTTGTGATTTACCATTCGGTGATTTGTCCTGGATCATAAAACTGGTAGGTAGCAAAGTCAATTCCAATACATCAGTGGGTCTCAATCCTGGCTGCATGTTAGAGTCACCTGGGAGCTATTAAACAATACCCATCTCTGGCTGGATGCGGTGGCTCACGCCTGCAATTCCTGCACCTTGGGAGGCCAAGGTGGACGTATCACTTGAGGGCAGGAGTTTGAGACCAACCTGGCCAACATGGTGAGACCCTGTCTCTACTGAAAATGCAAAAATTAGCCGGGTACAGTGGCGGGCACCTGTAATCCCAGCTACTCAGGAGGCTGAGGCAGGAGAATTGCTTGAACCTGGGGGGTGGAGGTTGCAGTGAGCTGAGATCATTCTACTGCACTCCGGCCTGGGTGACAGAGCGAGACTCTGTCTCAAACAACAACAACAACAACAACAACAAACCTATCTCTTATTCTCACTGTGACCAGTTGAACAAGAATCTCAGGAGAATAAGACTCCAGGTATCAGAAATTAAAAACAAAATCTTTCAGTGGATGGCTTTGATGAACAGTGAAGCTCGAGACCATCACAATCCATAGGTTCAAATAAATGAGTCTTATGTAAAAGTCCTATGTGTTTAATCATCAGTAGAGTTAAGAACCTCTTCCTTCATGTTTCTTCTCTTGCTGGGTTCTACAGTGGAATACTGTTCAGCAATAAAAAGGAAGGGACTACACACACACCCAAATACATGGGAGAAGAGCAAACACATGAAGCCAAGTGAAGGAAGCCAGACTCGAAGGCTACCTGCTGTATGATTCCATTTATGTAACATGCTGGAAAAGGCAAAAGTATAGGAGCAGAAAACAAATCAGTGATTTCCAAGGTGAGATGGGAGCCTGCTTGGTGCCTTTGAAAAACTTAAAGGAGGGCAGTAGTTAGCTTTTTAAAAAGAACCCCTATTCAGGAAAATAGTGCCAACAACTGCAACAACAGTAACAACAACAGCTAATATTTCTTGCGGATTTACTATGTCCTTGGCACTGTGCCATGTCTCTTATGTGGACTGAAGCATCTGATTCAATCTTCATAGGCAGGAATTATTATTCCCATTTTACAAACAGAAAACTGTGGCTCAGAAGTTACATCATCTGTCCATGGTTATTAAAACCCATTTATGCCTAGTGTTCCATTATTGGAACGCTAAGCATGTGGGAGTTATTTATATCCTGCTACTCAAAGTTGTCACCAAAGTATGATTGCAAAAATTCAAAAAATTTCAATCTCAGGCATAAATGGGTTAATAACCTGACACGTTGGGATTCAAACAGGTCTGTCTGCTGTTAGAGCCCACATTACTAACAAGTTGACATAGGGCATGTTTTACACGGAGAAAAAATAAGTATTTCTCTTCAGCCACAACATTGAAGACAAGAAAGTTAAGGCTAGTAATGAGAACTTCAAGTGACCTTTCACAAAAAATAAAACCTGTCATGCCTAATAGCCCAGCCAGCTGCCTGACTTGGAGAAAATTCTCTCCCTCTCAGCGCTAAGCCTTAAGTTGTAATTTCTGCCTTTTGTAGAAAAATATGGGAGGAACTACAAAACCTTTTATTTGTATTGTTTACAGGTCTTTTCCACACTGTGTTTGGGTTTTATCCTGGGCTGTTTCATCATCTATTTTCTTTTTTTTTTTTTTTTGAGACAGAGTCTTTGTCACCCAGACTGGAATACCGTTGCGCAATCTCGGTTCACTACAACCTCTGCCTCCCAGGTTCAAGAGATTCTCCTGCCTCACCCTCCCGAGTAGCTGGGACTACAGGCGGCTGCTACCACGCCCAGCTAATTTTTTTATAGAGACGAGGTTTGGGGTTTCACCGTGTTAGCCAGGATTATCTCGATCTCCTGACCTTGTGATCCACCTGCCTCAGCCTCCCAAAGCGCTGGGATTACAAGCGTGAGCCACCACGCCCGGCCTCATCACCTATTTTCTACCTATGTAGGCCAGATCTTCTCTAAATAGAAAGGAGTGGTTTTTCAGAATAAAAAATAAAGTTAAATCAAATCAAAGCACACCTGAACACCCACCACTTCTACATGAGTCTTCTGAATGCCCTGCCTTGTAGACTGTCGGCTGATTCAATGCGTGTTCTCCAGTGAAGTATAACACACGTGGCATGGAAGACTTTCTCTGTTTGTGAGGCCAAATTGTTCTCCACATGACTTGTGGTCTATGATTTCTTGTCAGTTAAGACTGTGAAGAGGCTGGGTTCAGTGGCTCATGTCTGGAATCCCAGCACATTGGGAGGCCAAGGCGAGAGGATCACTTGAGCTCAGGAGATCGAGACCAGCCTGGGCAACATGATGAAACCCCATCTCTACAAAAAATACAAAAATTAGCCAGGCATGGTGGTGTGTGCCTGTCATCCCAGCTACTCAGGAAGCTGAGGTGGGAGGATCACTTGAGCCCAGCAGGCGGAGGCTGCAGTGAGCTGTGATTGCTCCACTGCACTCCAGCCTGAATGACAAAGAGAGACCTTGTCTCATTAAAAAAAACAAAATAACAAAAAAAAGAGAGAGAGAGAAATACTGTGAAGACTTGTAATAGGAGGTCTATAGGCAAAAATCCTCAAACTTCTTTGCTAGTGAAAATATTATTTAACCGCCGGGCGCGGTGGCTCAAGCCTGTAATCCCAGCACTTTGGGAGGCCAAGACGGGTGGATCACGAGGTCAGGAGATCGAGACCATCCTGGCTAACACGGTGAAACCCCGTCTCTACTAAAAAATACAAAAAACTAGCCGGGCGAGGTGGCGGGCGCCTATAGTCCCAGCTACTCGGGAGGCTGAGGCAGGAGAATGGCGTAAACCCGGGAGGCAGAGCTTGCAGTGAGCTGAGATCCGGCCACTGCACTCCAGCCTGGGCGATAGAGCGAGACTCCGTCTCAAAAAAAAAAAAAAAAAGTATTATTTAACCATAAGCACTTATTGTATACATAGACACACACACACACAGCCCAAACCAAAAACCAAAAACACTATTAGAAAGACTATGAAATGCAAAACAAGATGATTTTGGAATTTCAGAATGAACAGAGTACACTAACAGATTAAAATAAAACAAAGGACACTGTCCGAATACTATTGTTTCTATTTTTTTGCATATTTACACACACACACACACATCCACTCCTAAAAAGGTTCAGAAAAAATAGTCTAATTATGTCAAATTTTAACTAAAGAAGAAAAGAGTAAAAAAAATTATCATGGTGGAATATAGGTTTCTAAGTAAATAAAGTTTTTATTACTTTGTAAAAGCCATATATATTCTTTGTAAATAATTTTAAAAATATAAAAACAGAGAGAATAAAAACATCACTCCTTATCCTGCCACTGAACAATCACAATATTTTACATAGGTCTTTGTAGCCTATTTTCTGTATTAGGTTATTTTTTACATAATCATAAAATAATCTGCATATGGCATTTTATTCATTTTTCACTTAGTAATACTATGGGCAATTTCCATCTTGTTACCATGCCTGATGCTTATTATTTTTAGTGTTTAAATAATACTCTATGGAGTAAATTCCCAATATTTATTTTATAATTATTATTACTGAATATTAAATATTATTGAATATTCATGTTTAATCTAAGATGCTGTACAATTTCAGGAAGAAAATGCAAATTCTTGATCAAAGCAGTAGTGCTTCTATACAGTATCACTGATACATGCTCCACTGACCCATCCAGCCTCCAGCTAGCAGAGGGGTTTTATAAACCATAGGCCAGGAGCTGGGTAGGCCAGCGGGATTTTAAAAAGTGTAGCAAGTGGCCACTCAACCACTATTTCCCAAGCTTCTCCAAGCCTCAGATGTCTAATATATGGTTTGGAATGGTATCCCCAAGTTGTGCAGTGCACAGGCCACACAACTGAACTGGTCCCCTCTTCTCATACCCTCTAGCATGGTGTCCTCACAACTGCCCCCTCCTGAGACATGCATTATGCTCCCAATCCCTTCCTTCCTCTCTCTACTTTCCCATCAAAACCTATGGCTAAAGTACACTTGCATACATTGCTGGTGTGCCTATAGATTGGTCTAGGGGTTGAACTACAGCCTCTCTAGAGGGTGATTTATCAATAATGGTCTGAACTCTTGAGAAACAGTGCTTACTATGAGCTATCAATTCCACTGCCAGCAATTAATCTGGAGAAAAATCGGACAAGTGTGCAGACATATGAACGAGGATGCTTTTGGGTTTCTGGTTTTCTGTTTTTGTTTTTTGTTTTGCTTTGTTTTATTTGAGAGACAGGGTCTTTCTCTGTCACTCAGGCTGGAGTGCAATGGCATCATCATAGCTCACTGCAGTCTCGATCTCCCAGGGCTTAAGTGATCCTCCCACTCAGTCTCCTGAGTAGCTGGGACTACAGGTGTATGAATTTGAACAATAATGTGTTTCACTGAATATATAGGAGAGGAAATGAGAATGTCTAATCACCTATGATTAAGTTATGACTCAATGTATTCACTGTATATGTATATGTACATATATATGTATATATACATATATATACACACACACATACATACATATATACATATAAAATATAGGCCAGGCATGGTGGCTCATGTCTGTAATCCCAGCACTTTGGGAGGCCAAGGCAGGCAGATCACCTGAGGTCAGTTGTTCAAGACTGGCCTGGCCAACATGGTGAAACCCTGTCTCTACTAAAACTACAAAAATAGGTGTGGTGGTGGGCGCCTATAATCCCAGCTACTCGGGAGGCTGAGGCAGGAGAATTGCTTGAACCCAGGAGGCGGAAGTTGCAGTGAGCCAAGATCCCACCACTGCACTCCAGTCTGGGTGACAGAGCAAAACTCCATCTCAAAAAATAAATAAATAAAATAAAAAAATAAAAAACAAAAAAATATGTATATACCATAGAAGAATTAAAATTTGTGAGGTACATCTTTGTGTGGCAACAATGAAAGATATTCCCAATATATCATTAAGGAGAGAGCAGGCTTAAAAAACTGTTTATAATCACAATTTTGTAGAAAATTTTTAAAAAATTTCCATATGAATAGAAAAAATTCTAGAAGGATGAATATTATATATTTTTAAAAAGCTTATATGCATTGCTGGGCACGGTGGCTCACACCTGTAATCCCTACACTTTGGGAGGCTGAGGTGAGAGAATCCCTTATGTCTAGGAGTTTGAGACCAGCCTGGCCAACACAGTGAGATCCTTTCTCCATTTTTTTTTTTTAATTAGCCGGGCATAGTGACACATTCCTGTAGTCCCAGCTACTCAGGAAGCTGGGGTGGGAGGATTGCTTGAGCCCAGGAGATTGAGGCTACAGTGAGCCGTGTTCACGCCACTGCCCTCCAGCCTGGGTGACAAAGTGAGACCCTGTAAGAAAAAAAAAAAAACCCAAAACTTGTATGCATTATCTATTTTTTTCACAAGTGATATGCATTACTTGCACAATTAAAAAATATATATATATATGTTTTAGAAAAATTTGCTCGTTGGGGTAGGCTCGTCTCCAGCCATAGCCAAGCCTCCAGCTGCCATAGGACACAGTCTTTTCCTGGGACAAATTGAAATGGCTGCTTTGTACCATTGGGTCCAGATTTTCATTTTGTGCCAATATCCTCCTTTGTGTGCAAGTAATTAAGAGTCTGGATATTTTCATACTGAAAATTGTATTGTCAGGACTCTAGGCTGTAAGTGACCGAAGTATTTGTGTGTGTGTGTGTGTGTGTGATGTAGTCTGGCTCTGTTGCCAGGCTGGAGTGCAATGGCATGATCTCGGCTCACTGAAACTTCCTCCTCCCAGATTCAAGCGATTCTCCTGCCTCAGCCTCCTAAGTAGCTGGGATTACAGGCATGCGCCACCACACCTGGCTAATTTTTGTATTTTTAGTAGAGATGGGTTTTCACCATGTTGGCCAGGCTGGTCTCCAACTCCTGACCTCAAGTGATCCACCTGCCTCGCCTCCCAAAGTGTTGGGATTACAGGCGTGTGCCACTGTGCCCAGCCTGAAGTCCATCTTGAAGGGGATTCGCTGGTATAGCTGAATGCAGGTCCTCAAATGACCTCAAGACCCAGCTCTTTTCTCTGCCTCTTAGCCCTGCTTACCTCTGTGGTCATTTTTCCAACAGGCTCTTCACACTGTGTTAAGATGGTGCTGACAGTCTGGCCTCTCAGTAACCCCAGTGCAAAGAGGGCTGCTCTGTCCCAGCCACTCCAATGAGGATCCCAGAATGGAGTCTCACTAGGTCTGACTGGCCTGATTTCTGTCTGCTGCCCATCCTGAACTAAGCCCTATAGTCAGAAGGATGGAATACGCAGCCAGGCCGATACAGCCCCTCCACAGCTAGGGTGAGACCTGTCCCACGCTTAACCTTGTACTCTGCTGATACCAAGCTGTTTCTCCTTGGGGGTTCCCTCATTTACCCTAGGTCAGTTCGCTCAACGCACAGATTCTTATTATTCTCTGCAAGTGGAGATCAGAAATCGCCATTATTTTATTTTACCGTTTTTTTTTTTTTTAATTTCTCAAGGCCCGCCGCTGTAGCAACCTGGCACTGTATTGTTCATCAAATAACGTGTAATGATTGATGGACTTTGTAATTCTCAGTTGTCACAATGCCTGGAGGGGGAGCTGATGTTGGGAGGAGGGGAGGACTGCTAATGCATGCCACCCTGGGTGACTCCGCTGAGTTAGAATAAAACAAAACAAATGAGTAGAAGGCATACAACACCACGGGCGCTTATTCAGACAGAATAAATATTCAGTGGATATATCTGGTCTCTACTTCTAAAATCATTAAAGAAATTTCAATCATGATGGTGCATAAGAACCTCATATCTGAACTTCACAAGAAAGCAAGGTTTTTTTCTTACCAATTGTATCCAAGATTTCATAAACTGAAGAACACCAGTGATGCAATAGTGCGTGACTTATCACCAATCACACTAGGAAAAGGACAGTTTTCAGAACGGAACCAGAATTCATTTACAACATTAAAAAACCAACACTCAGTTTTTGCACATTGAAGCAATCTGACTTTTCTTTCTTTCTTTTTTTGGGACAGAGTATCGCTTTTGTCCCCCAGGCTAGAATGCAGTGGCACAATCTCGGCTCACTGCAACCTCCACCTTCCAAGTTCAAGTGATTCTCCTGCCTCAGCCTCCTGAGTAGCTGGGATTATAGGCGCCCGCTACCACGCCCAGCTAATTTTTGTATTTTTAGTAGCGACAAGGTTTCACCATATTGGTCAGGTTGGTCTCGATGGTCTCAGACTCCTGACTTCAGGTGATCCACCCGCCTTGGCCACCCAAAGAATCTGACTTTTCAACCACTAGACTCTGAATTTTGAATGAAGAAACAGGCCGGGCACAGTGACTCACACCTGTAATCCCAGCACATTGGGAGGCCGAGAAGGGCAGATCACTTGAGGCCAGGAGTTTGAGACCAGCTTGGCCAACATGGTGAGACACCATCTCTACTAAAAATACAAAAAATAGCCAGGTGTGGTGGCACGCGCCTATAATCCCAGCTACTTACTCAGGAGGCTGAGGCAGGAGAATAGCTTGAACCTGGGAGGCAGAGGTTGCAGTGAGCCAAGATCACACCACTGTACTCCTGCCTATAAGAGCGAGACCCTGTCTCAATAAATAAATAAATAAATAAATAAATAAATAAATAAAAGAACGAAGAGAATGTCCATTTCTATAGAAGTGCTTAATGTGTAGTCATAAATATCCAGGACCTATTTAGAATGTGAATTACAAAATCACAGCTACCAAGAATGGCTCACTACAAATAGCCTTTCAGATCACATGACATCTCTGTTAATGTGGTTGGTTAAAATATATTAATATTTTTATGAGCCATCTGGCTAGTTTTTTTTTTTTTTTTTTTTTTTTTTTTGAGACAGAGTCTCGCTCTGTCGCCCAGGCTGGAGTGCAGTGGCCAGATCTCAGCTCACTGCAAGCTCCGCCTCCCGGGTTTACGCCATTCTCTCGCCTCAGCCTCCCGAGTAGCTGGGACTACAGGCGCCCGCCATCTCGCCCGGCTAATTTTTTGTATTTTTTTTAGTAGAGACGGGGTTTCACCGTGTTAGCCAGGATGGTCTCGATCTCCTGACCTCGTGATCCGCCCATCTCGGCCTCCCAAAGTGCTGGGATTACAGGCTTGAGCCACCGCGCCCGGCCAGCTGGCTAGTTTTGTGTTAGATGGGTGAAGATGTCAGATTTCTGGATTTTAAAACTTCATGGCATGAAGATTGTTCAGCCTTCAAAAGGAAGAAAATTCTGACACATGCTACAACGTGGATGAAACAATCTTGAGGACATTAGGCTCAATAAAATAAGCCAGTCACAAAAAGACAAACACTGTATGACCTCCTTTATACAACATATTTAGAGTAGTCAAATTCATAGAGACAGAGAATACGATGGTGATTGCCAGGGGCCAGGAAGAGGGAGAACGAGAAATTATTATTGAATGGGTACACAGTTTCCGTTGAGAAAGAGGAAAAAGGATATGCATGGTGGTCATGATTGCATTATATTGTGAATGTACTTAATGCCACTGAAGTGTACACCTAAAAATTAAGATGGTAAATTCTGTTAGACTGCATTTTGCTATATACACACACCAAAACAAACAAACAAACAAAACTTGTAGAAAGACTCTATTTTTCCTTCAGGGCATTTGAGAGAACGTAAGTAAAAGTTTTTGTCAGTGGCAAATCTAGTAAAACCTACATGGCAGTGGGTAAGGAGAGAGTAAGGGAGCTTCAAGATTCATTTTGTGCATTCCTGAAAGCCCTTTTGCTAGTCGTAGGACGTTTACTTTTTACTGCTGAAACCAGGTCGAAAATCAAGAACTTGTATCAAAATAACACTTGGTCAAAAGGAATAAAATGATGACTTGCTTTATATTTTCTCCATAATATTTGTTTATTTTCTCTTATATAATTTACATACCACAAAATTCACGTTTAAAGTTTACCATTCAGTGGTTTTCTTACATTCACAAACCTGTTCAACCGTCACCACTCTCTAAGTCCAGAACATTTCATTCCTCCGAAAAGAAGCCCTGTAGCCATCTGAAGTCACTCATTCTCCCTTTTCTCCAGCCCCTGACAACTACGAATCTAGTTTCATCTATAGATTTCTCTATTCTGGATATTTCATTTAAGTGGAATCATTTACATGTAAAAATGTGACCTTTTCTCTCTAGCTCCTTTTACTTAGCATAATGTGTTTTTTTGGTGTTTTTGTTTTGTTTTGTTTTTTTGAGTTGGAGTCACGCTCTGTTGCTCTGGCTGGAGTGCAATGGTGCAATCTCGGCTTACTGCAACCTCCGCCCCCTGGGTTTAATCAATTCTCCTGCCTCAGCCTCCTGAGTAGCTGGGATTACAGGTGCCCATCACCATGCCCAGCTAAGTTTGTTTTTTTTTTTTTTTTTTTTTTTTTTTACCAGCGACGGGGTTTCACCATATTGGCCAGGCTGGTCTTGAACTCCTGACCTCAGGTGATCCGCCCGCCTTGGCCTCACAAAGTGCTGGCATTACAGGCATGAGGCACTGTGCCTGGCCTCCTTTTACTTAGCATAATGTTTTAAGGATTCATCCGTTTTGTAGCATGTAACAGTATTTTCTTTTCATATATGAATGTACCATATTTTTTTCTCCTTTCATCAGTTGATGGGCATTTGAGCTGTTTCCATTTTTTGGCCACTATGAATAATGCTTCTATGAACATTCATGCACAAGTGTTTGTGTGGACAGATGTTTTTTAGTTATCTTAAATATATACCTAAGAGTGAAGCTGCTGGATATAAAGTGGATACTCTATGTTTAACTCCTTGAGGAACTGCCAAACTCTTTTCCAAAGTGGCTGCACCATTTTACATTCTCATCAGCAGTGGATAAACATTCCAAGTTCTCTATATTTTCACGAACACCTGTTATTGTGTTACTGTCTTTTTGATTCTAGCCATGCTAGTGGATATGAAGTGATATCTCATTGTGGTTTTGATTTGCATTTCCTTATGACTAGTAATGTTGAGCATCTTTTCGTGTTTATTGGCCATTGGCATATATTCTCTGGAGAGATGTCTACTCAAATCCTTTGCTAATTTTGTAAATGGGTCATTTGTACTTTTACTGTTGGGTTATGAGAGTTCTTTATATATTATAAATATGAAACCTTTATCGAACGCCTGAACTTGCAAATATTTTTTCCTGTTCTGTGGGTTCTTGTTTCACTCACTTGATGATGTTCTTTGAAGCACAAAATGTGTTTTTAATTTGATGAAGCCTAATTTATCTATTTTGTTCCTTTTGTTGCTTTTGCTTTTTGTTATATAAACTGTTGCCTAATATAAGGTCATGAAAATTTACATCCATGTTTTCTTTTAATATTTTTGTAGTTTTCACACTTTCATTTAGATATTTAAGTAATTTTGAGTTAATTTTTTGTATAAGATATGAAGTAAGGGTCTAACTTCATTCTTTTGCATGTGAATATCCAGTTGTTCCAGCATCGTTTGTTGAAAGGACTATTCTTTCCCCCATTAAATGGTCTTGGCACCCTTGTTGGAAATCAATTGACCATAAATGTAAGAGTTTATTTCTGGACTCTCAATTCTATTCCACTTATATACACATTTATCCTTATGCTAGTACTACTCAGTTTTGATCATTGCACTTTGTAGTAAGTTCTGAAATAGGGAAGGGTGAGTCTTCCAACTTGGTTCTTCTTTTTCAAAATTGCTTTGACTGTTTTGGGTCCCTTTGCATCTTCATACGAATTTTAGGACTGGCTTGTTAATTTCACACACACACACACAAAAAACCCAGCCGAGATTTTGATAGGCATTGTGTTGAATCTGTAGATCAATGTGGGAAGTACTGCCATCTTAACAATATCAAGTGGGCCCGGTGCGGTGGCTCAAGCCTGTAATCCCAGCACTTTGGGAGGCCGAGGCGGGCGGATCACGAGGTCACGAGATCGAGACCATCCTGGCTAACATGGTGAAACCCCGTCTCTACTAAAAAAATACAAAAAACTAGCCGGGCAAGGTGGTGGGCGCCTGTAGTCCCAGTTACTCGGGAGGCTGAGCCAGGAGAATGGCGTAAACCCGGGAGGCGGAGCTTGCAGTGAGCTGAGATCTGGCCACTGCACTCCAGCCTGGGCGACAGAGCGAGACTCTGTCTCAAAAAAAAAAAAAAAAAAAAAATCAAGTCTTCCAGTCAACGAACACAGGATGTCTTTCCATTTGATTAGGTTTTCTTTAATATCTTTCAATGATGTTTTATAGTTTTCAGCATGCAAGCCTTGCACTTCTTTTGTTAAATTTATTCCTAATATTTTATTCTTTTAGATGCCATTGCAAATGGAATTATTTTCTTAATTTCATTTTCAGATTGTTCATTGCTAAGTGTATAGAAATTCAGTTGCTTTTTGTATACTGATCTTGTATCCTGCAACCTTGTTTATTAGTTCTAATAGGTTATTTTTAGTGAATCTTTACAATTTTCTATATATAAGATCTTGTCATCTATGACTGGAAATATATTTACTTTTTTGTTTCCAATCCAAACGCTTTTATTTATTTTTCTTGCCTAATTTTCCTGGCTAGAACCACCAGTACTATGTTAAATTGAAGTGGCAAGAGAGGACATTTTCCTCTTGTTCCTAAACTTGGGGGAAAATATCCAGTCTTTCACCATTAAATGTAATGTGAGCTTTGTGGTTTTCATAACTTTACCAGGTTGAGGAAATCCCCTTCTATTCCCAGTTTGTTAAGTGTTTTTGTCATGAAACCATTTTTATCAAATGCGTTTTCTATATCCATTGAGATGATCTCTGGTTTAAGTTCATTTTTAATTAAACAAAATCATACTACATTCTCTTTATAAAAAAATGTGTTCAGTGTCGCCGGGTGCAGTGGCTCACACCTGTAATCCCAGCATTTCAGGAGGCTGAGGCGGGTGGATCACCTGAGGTCAGGAGTTTGAGACCAGCTTGGCCAACATGGTGAAACCCCCCATCTCTACTAAAAATACAAAAATTAGCTGAATGTGGTGGCATGCGCCTGTAATCCCACCTACTCAGTAGGCTGAGGCAGGAGAATCGCTTGAACCCGGGAGGTGGAGGTTGCAGTGAGCTGAGATCACACCACTGCACTCCAGCCTGGGTGACAAGAGCAAAACTCCGTCTCAAAAAAAAAAAAAAACAAAAACAAAAACAAACAAACAAATTAAAAAAAGTGTTCAGTATACATAAGGCTAGAGTCTTCCTAGTTCTTTCCCAAACACCCCAAGGTACTCGCTGTTGTCAGATTGCTGTTTCCTTTAAGCTAATTTCCTATCCGTGTGTATGTGTGTGCATGTGTTCAAAATATACAATATGCTTTAACAAAAAATGGCATAATAGTGTCAAATTAAATTCGGCCTAAACCTGCCTCCATGGATCATGAACTGCAATCTATGAGTACATTCTTGTAACAAGTAGCTGAGTCTCAGCCAATCACAGCAGACAAGCTTCAGTTAATTGCAGGCTGCCAACTGATGAGACCACGTCCATATAAGGCAATGCCAAGCTGTAACCAATCAAGCTGTTTCTGGATGTCATTTCCACTTTCTGTCTATAAATAAGGCCTGCCTAGGTTGCTGGGTAGAGCTCTCTGAACCTCTCTCCTGCTTCCGAGTGCTGCCCAATTCATGAATTGTTCTTTGCTCAAATAACTTCTAGCTAAATTTGTCTAAAGTTTTTTTTTTGTTTTTTTTGTTTTTTTTTTTTTTTTTTAACAATGGATGTATGCTGTTTTCTCTCCCTGGAATGCCCTCTTGGTCCCAGCTGACATACCAGTGCCCACCTCCTTTTTAAGACTGAGGAAGTCCCTCTTTTCTGTGGTGCCTTCTAAGGTCATCCATACATCAGACATCTTTTCCTTCTAGTGATGGCTCAAAATTGTTCCCCCTTTTGTAGCCCCCTTTGGTTATGATTTTAACAGGGGAGGTATTTAGATTTGAACAGCCTGAACTTTCATACAGTATACACTGATAGTCCCCAAACATCTTTTTAGCTATAAACACATTTATAGCTATTGTGTGATGATGGTGCTACAGCCACAGTTAAATTTTGAGCCACTCTGACATCGTTTTACATGGCAGCATTTGTTGGTATGATAAGTGGAATTCAGCTGCTTTGTTGGTATGATAAGTGGAATTACAGACTGCTTTTCATGCTGTGTTCATATCACTAAGAATGAATCCCAAAGCTCCTTGTGTGTGGGAGGATGAGGGTGGCTGGAATCTTACCATGGAAGAATCAGGGATGAACAGTTTCCCTTTTACTGTTATATGCTGGTTACATACTGGGCTTCTGGGTATGAGTTCATTTGAAATAAACAGCACACACCTGTTTCAAGGACGGGCTTGAAAATGGCTGACTGCAACCTCCACCTCCTGGGTTGAAGCTATTCTCATGCTTCAGCCTCCCAAGTAGCTGGGATTACTGGCACGTGCCACCATGCCCAGCTAGTTTTTGCATTTTTAGTAGAGACAGGGTTTCGCCATGTTGGCCAGGCTGGTTTCAAACTCCTGACCTCAAGTGATCCGCCTGCCTTGGCCTCCCAAAATGCTGGGATTACAGGTGTGAGCCACCACTCACAGTCTGCTCTTAACATTTGATAAAAGTAGAAAAGTAAAATTGCTGATTCTAGTGTAACAAGTATAAGTCTCATAAATCAAAGATGGAATCCAGTAGTATCTGAACAGCAGGAATATTTTGCCTTGGTTAGACATCCCTGGATATAAGCTAACCTTCTGGTGTTCAATGAAGAAAAAAGACCACATTTATAAAATATGTACGAAATACTGAAAACCTACATTATAAAAAACTATGTCTAAATCACAGGGAATAATAGGGGTTTCTGTAACAGGGTTTTTTTTTGTTTTGTTTTAACTCTTTGGGCATAGACTGCTCCTTTAATGTGCAAATACGTTATTTAACTTTCACACTTCCCTTTAGCCCATGGTTTCTGGAATGTACCATGCACAAAAGGAGTGGAATAACTGGACAATATTGACTCATACAGCAAGCTCTTGTGTTCAGGGACAGTTCCACTAATGGGCATGTAGCAAATATTTGTTGATTAATTGTAGCTTGTTAGGATTAATCCAACTTCTTAATTGATAGTTGTTTGCTGGTGTGTTTATCAGAGTCTCTTTTTCCTACGCCAGCTGTGTATGGAGTATGAAGAGCTTTGGCCTCTATGGAAATCCACTGGGACCTTTCCCTCTGGCGGTGTTTGCCACTGCTGATGTTAAATGTAAGCTCATTCCACAATATATGATGCTCAGATTTGAGGAAAGTCATCTTGCTACCTAGAATGGGAGCTTTATGGAAGCTTGTTAACATTGATACACTAATTGCCAAATAATTGGAGAGGTTGTATACTTTTTGGAATGAGATACACATGCTACTCTCATATGTATTTGGTGAGAACTTCTTACACTATATCCTTCCTGAAGGGCCACATGACAGTATTATCAGGAGTTTTTTTTTTTTTTTTTTTTTTTTTTTTTTTTAGACAGGGTCTTGCTTTGTCACCCAGGTTTGAGTACAGTGGCACAATCCTATCTCACTGCAGCCTTGACCCCTTTGGCTCAAGTGATCCTCCTGCCTCAGCCTCCCAAGTAGCTGGGATTACAGATGCCCACCACTGCACCTGGCTCATTTTTGTATTTTTTTGCAGAGACAGGGTCTCACTATGTTGCCCAGGCTGGTCTCTAACTCCTGCCTCAAGAGATCCTCTTTCCTTGTCCCTCCAAAGTGTTGAGATTACAGGCATGAGTCATCTTGCCCAGCCAGGATCAGGAGCTTTAAAAAAAGCTTACCTTTTCATCTAGAAATTCCACTTCTAGGGTTCTCCTATATAAATGACCAGATGAATGTGCAAAAATGACTGAACGAAGGTGTCTATTGTAGCATTTATTACCATAATAAAAAATATTGTAAATAACCTCAAAGTCTCAAATAGAAAAATGGTTAAAAAAGACAGGTTATAAAGGCAAAGGCTATTTTCTATGTTAAGTATTTATATGTCACTATGTGAATTCAGATTTTTAAAGTTTGAAGTTTTATACCAAAATGTTAACAATAATTATCTTTTGGTGATGGAGCTATCAGTGACTCAAAAATTTTTATTTCTTTTATCCGACTTACCTGAATTTTCTAACTTTTTTTCTAAAATGACAATGTAGTTTTCTCTGTATATATCAATACAGGCCAGTCAACCCAACTTTAAAAGGTGAAGAGAGTACTTTTAATAACTACAAAATAAGTTTTGGTAAAAATTATCTGTTTTTGTTTTTGTTTTGGAAACAGGGTGTATCTCTGTCTCCCAGGCTGGAGTGCAGTGGCACAATCTCCACTTACTGCAACCTCTGCCTCCTGGGCTCAAGCCATCCTCCCACCTCAGCCTCCTAAGAGTAGCTAGACTACAGATGTGCGCCACATGGGCTAAGTTTTGTATTTTTTTCTTTTTTTTTTTTTTTTTTGGCAGATAGGAGGTTTCATCATGTTGCCCAGGATGGTCTCGAACTCCTGGGCTCAAGTGATCCTCCCACCTTGGCCTCCCCAAAGTTCTGGGATTACAGCCATGAGCTACTATGCCCAGCCAGTTTCGGAAAAAATTCTAAATCACTCTTTAAGAGCCATTTTACAGAGAATCCTATTTCTGAGGTCTGGATGTTAGCTAGAATATCCTGTTCCTAACTCATCTAAGGTTTCCCCTGGACCCTCCTCCTCACAAAAGTTCCCTGTTAAATGAAATACCACAGTTGCATATGATTCTTACCAAATAGGCTCTCCAGAAGGATTGAATGTAGAGGGCCGCTTCCTCTTCTGTCAGCAGGAGGGAGAGTGGGATTGGCGGCCGTGGGCTGAAAAGCAATAAAATGGTCATATGCCCATGAGAATCCAGTCCTTCAGCCTTGGCGTTGCCTTTGACAACATAATGACCTCTCTGATTAAGTGCTTCATCCATCCCCTTTCTTAGCAGGCAACAGTGTCATTTTAGATAGAAAAGTGTATGCTTGAGTTAGCGTTTATTATTTTAAAATCTGGGAAGGATTTTTTTAAAAAAAATAGTGTAATCTTAAATCATTGTTAGCCTATTCTTCTTTTGAAGGACTCAGGCTGCTATACTTGCATTTTAGTCCTGAAGGTGCAGCATACATGTCACTGACATGAGACTATTTGGATACAATGCAAGAGACAGAGGAGCAGCTGCCTTTATGTACTGCAGTAGGACCGAGACATAATAAAGAGCTCTTTCTCCAACTTTCCATTGAAATTAAGGACTACAGTTCATCTCTTTCCTGAAAGGAACACTGGAATTTATCTCTGATTAGTGTGCATTCCAGGTTAATGTGGTTTAAATTCAAGCACATTTTTAAGTTCTGTAACAACAGAAACATCAGGGGTTTGCTGTAGGTCTTGCTGCTCACCACACAGAATGCTAATCACTGAACTGATGAGTATTACCAGGGAAGAAGACTCTAATCTTAATCGAGTGCTACAGTCAGGAGGAGATGGGATCAATCCCAAATTCACCTCCCAAATGGACAAAAACTAGGGGTTTATATAGCAGGGAAGAAATGTGACAATGTGTAAGAAAACAAGAACTAGGGAGGAGCTAAGGAAGCAATCATGATGAATGAGGGCTCTGGCATCTCATTGTCTAGATGAGTTTCAGTTCTTTGATACCGCCTTTTTTTTTTTTTTTTTTTTTTTTGAGAGGCCTGGGGGTCCTTCCCTGAGGAAGGAACTCAGATAAATTAAGTTTTAAGCTTTAAGACCAGAAGGGTCAATTTCTATGTTTATCTGAAAACAACAACAACAACAACAACAAAACTATGGGACGACTGGGTTGGTTTCACTGCTTCATCTTAATAAGAAATAAAATATCTCAAGTGCTGGATCAGTTGATAGTGTCTGCTCTTGTGGGATTTTTCATATTATGGGATTTTTTTAAAAAATCAAAGATACCACATTAAAAAATCAAGACTACTCTTTTTTTCCCCCTAAAAGTTTAACAGAGGCACTAACAGATGACAAGGACTTACACATCTGTCTTAATTCAGGTTCTTTATGTTTCCCCCAAAGCAAAGCATAGCTGCCTCTGAAAAGCAAAGGCCAAGACAGTTCAGATATAAAAGAAAGAAACCCTCAAAGGATGTGGATCACATGGGGGCTGCTTCCAGTATAGCATCCCCAGAAATGACTTTGCAAGTAAGGGACTCCCAAGTGCCCTGGCCTCAAAACTACCCCAAGTAACAGCTAGAGCTTAAAGTAACTCATGGCACAGACAGGTTGACTAACCTACCCAAGGTCACACAGCTTGTAGGTGCCTAGTCAGGATCTGGGCCCAGACCTCTACGATCCCAAAACCCAAGCATCCCTTACCATGGAGTGCTGACACACCAGGCCTCAACTGGGCAAATAAATGCAGATGCCCGGCCTGCCACAGACTGCAAAGCTAACTGGCAACAGTGCATGATTCTCCAGGACCCAAGGGTTTTATTTCCCTCCAAAAACTCTGACTTAAAAAAAGAAAAAGAAAAGCTTGTAGTATATTTGTTTGAGTGAATGAATGCTCTTTTGAATTATTCCAGAACCAAAGAAATCAAAGCCACAAAGAACACAGAAGTTATCAGCACTTTTCTAGTGAGTGCAGAGCTGTTGCCAGGCTCTGGTTTTCTGGCTGGACAGGTCCTTTTTAAGAGACCAAGTAAAGGTGATTCTTCCATTTCTTTCTCTCCCCTTCCTCCCTCCCTTCCTTCCTCTTTCTTTCTCTCTCTCTTTCTTCTTTTCTACCTTCCTTCCTCTCTCTCTCTCTCTCTTTCTTTCTGATGAAGTCTTACTCCGTCCCCCAGGCTAGAGTACGGTGGCGTGATCTTGGCTCACTGCAACCTCTGCCTCCAGGATTCAAGCAATCCTCCTACCTCAGCATCCTGAGTAGTGGGACTACAGGAGCTCGCCACAATACCCAGCTAATTTTTGTATTTTTGGGTAGAGATGGGGTTTCACTGTGTTGGCCAGGTTGGTCTCGAACTCCTGACCTCAGGTGATCTGCCCACCTCTGCCTCCCAAAGTGCTGGGATTACAGGCACGAGCCATCATGCGCAGTCTCTTTTACATTTTTTAAGTAAATTTTCTTAAAATTGTAGAGACAGGGTCTCGCTATGTGGTCTCCAACTCTTGGCCTCAAGCAATCCTCCCACCTCGGCCTCCCAAAGCACTGGGATTACAGGCATGAGCCACCAGCCCAGCCCCGGTTCCCTGTTTTCCACATTAAATGTCTCTCCTCATCCAATGTCCTGATTCTTTATATCTCAGTTCTGTGACACCAACAAATCACATCCCTGAAGTAATTTCCCTTCACTAGTTAAAATTCAACAGCTTCTAGAGAGACCTTGGTGTTTATAAGGAGACCTTGGTGTGTTGGCAGTGAATTCATGGGAATGATGCTCTAATGCATTCTCACTGGCTGATATTTACTGAGAACTTTCTGGATCCCCTCCCAGCAGCCTTGCTCCTCATGCTCCAGCCCTGCGGGCGTCACTGGTAGAGGGTCGTGACTGCAAGTTGTCCAGGTCCTTGGTGTTTTGAACAAAGAATTGTACAAAACGCCCAAGAAAGCAAAGAAAGAATGAAGCAACAAAAGAACGAAAGCAGGGATTTATTGAAAATGAAAGTACAAAAGTACACTCCACAGTGTGGGAGCGGGCCCAAGCAGCGGCTCAAGGGCCCGGATACATAATTTCTTGGGTCCAAATACCCCCTAGAAGTTTCCCATTGGCCACTTCATGCTCACCTCATGTAAATAAAGTAACTGGTAGCCAGCAATCAGTCTGATTGGTTGTAAAAAGCGGCCAACCAGAGGCTGAAGCGAAGTAACAAAATTATACTTCTATGCAAACAAAGACTCCGCCCGCAATCAGTCTGACTGGTTGCGGACAGCCAATTTCCCATCTGCTGCGCAGAAAATTTTGGGAGTTGAAAAGGGAGGAGTTTCTGGTCCTTTTGTTACTTAGGCACGGAAAGTTAGGTTTTCCTTTCAATTTAGTCCTAGGATGTGAGTCAGCCTTAGGTTCCCTGCCTCCAGACCCTATTCTCCTGCCTCATTGGCACTTAGCAGCTCCTCAAATATGCCGTGCTTCTCCCACCTCAGGGCCTTTGCTAAGGTGCTTTCCTCTGCCTCCAGTATCCCCCTACTCCTAGCCAGAGGCACCCTGTACAGAGGTCCTCGTTGTTCTCTGCTCAAGGGCACCCAGGTGATCGGCCAGAGGGTGCTAAAACCCAGCACCTGCTCTGCTCCTGGGTGTGTGGCCACATCTGCCCTAAGGTGAGGATACCTTTTCCTAATTTGCTCAAATGCACCTTGGGGCTGGTGAGAGGCCTGACACCTCTTTTTCCTGGTTCCCTCTTATTCCTGCTTCTGATCTCCATTCAAATGTTATTGAGGCAGGGCACTGTGGCTCATGGGCCTGTAATCCTAGCACTTTGGAAGGCCGAGGACAGTGGATCACCTGAGGTCAGGAGTTCGAGACCAGTTCGGCCAACATGGTGAAACACCATCTCTACTAAAAGTACAAAACTTAGCCAGCTGTGGTGGTGTGTGCCTTTAATCCCAGCTACTTGGGAAGGTGAGGCAGGACAATCGTTTGAACCTGGGAGGCAGAGGTTGCAGTTAGCCAAGATCGTGCCACTGCACTCCAGCCTGGGCAACAGAGCAAGACTCCATCTCAAAAAGAAAAAAAAGTAATTGAAAAATGTCCTTTGATTACATCAGGGCCCAAGGAAGCTTCCTGTAATTTTCCTTCCTGGTCCTTGGCCCAATTTGGAGATAGAAGTCCTTGTAATTACCTAATCAATGCTCGAATCTTCTACTGGTCTGAAAGCTCCACAAGGGTAGACATGGGTCCTGTGTTTGCTCCTCTTGGTGTCCCCGGCACGTAGGACAATGTCTGGCACATAGTAGGCACACTCAACAAATACTTGTGGAATGAGTAGTTGCCTCTGTGCCCAGCTGTGTGTTAAGCACTACCTACACGTGATTTTGTTAAATTCACACAACATGAAGAATGAGTTGTTATCCTTTGTTTAGGGTTGAAACAACTGAGGCATACAGGGGTAAAGGGACTCTGTGTTCAAGGTCATTGAGCGTTTCCAGCTGAGAATGCAAACTGCGCAGGAAACAGTGGCCCAGAGAGAAGACAGGGCCAGCTCACAAGGTCAGTAGCATAGAAGTCAGGGTCTAGCAGCTGCTGAGTGTTAAGGAGAAGAAAACACAAAGAAAAAAAAATGGGGGCAGGGAGGGTGGAGAATCACAGAAAACGCCCTCTTTGTTGAACTTTACAGTAATAACTTGGCAGATATTCATTTATCTGAACCTCCACAGGGAAATCCTATGTCAGGAAGGCTAAACAGAGTAGAATTTGTCACTTGTATTGGAGGGGAGATTTGATAGTGCCTTTCTGTTCAGCAGCAATTTTCCTGCTTTAAGTATGTTTTTCACAACTGATGTCATGAAATCCTCAAAGTAACAGTATTCCTGTTTCGGAATAGCAGCAGGAAAACAGAACTGCAAATCTCAGAACACAACGGGTGAGCCCAAACAAAGGGCTTTCACCAGTAATGAAACCCTGAACTGCTTTGCATCACAACGACATCTCCAAAAAGCAAAATGAGATTTCTAATAGGCCTTTAAGCAGTAATAAGAAGCCACCTTTAGTGACATCCCTGCTTTCATAGCTAGATAATGGGGCGCTGTCTAGCTCCCAAACCAAGAATAAGTATGAGAAAGCCATGGTAAATCAGGCCAAATAAAAAGGACTTACTCTTCGAAGAGTAGTCCTGGGAATTATCAATCATTTCGACGGGCCAGCTTGAAGGGAGAGAAGCCACGCCAGGCCCTTTCCTCTCTCTTGGAATCAGTGCAACTGGCTTAAAGTCAAATAAAAATAAAGAGGCGACTGCTCATCACCAGGGAACTAGGGAGGGGAGAGATGAACACGTCAATCACAGAAGGAGGCAGCTGAGGTCTTAAAGTGCTTAAATCAGACATCCCCAAAGCAGACGTTTTTGCATGTTCAGACGGGCACGACAGGACTGCTGGGTATGTTTCCAAGGAGAATTGTTTTACTAGTAATGCTCATTTGTCATGTCCTCCTCCTTATTTTCTCAAATGTGAATACATTTGAACTGTAAGAATCAATGCTGGCCGGGCATGGTGGCTTCTGCCTGTAATCCCAGTACTTTGGGAGGCCGAGGTGGGTGGATCACCTGAGGTCAGGAGTTCCAGACCAGCCTGGCCAACATGGTGAAACTCCGTCTCTACTAAAAACACAAAAATCAGCCGGGCATGGTGGCGGGCGCCTGTAACCCCAGCTACTCAGGAGGCTGAGGCAGGAGAATCGTTTGAACCCAGGAGGTGGAGGTTGCAGTGAGCCGAGATCGCACCACTGCACTCCAGCCTGTGTGAAACAGTGAAACTCTGTCTCACAAAAAAAAAAAAAAAAAAAAAAAGAATAAATGCTATAATTCTGAGAAGGAACAAAAATTTATTTTTCTGATTGTGTTGTGTGTATATAAATGTATGTGCACATGTGCGCGCATATACATGCTTCTTTCCCCTTTTTCAGATGCAAAGTAAAAGCTCTGCAGGACATGAAGATACAGCATGCTAACAAAATACATAATAAGAAAATCTGAGACGTTAGTCTTCATCAATTTCTTCATCCAGTTCAAAGACAAAGAGGTGCCATCAAAAATCACATTTAATCAGAATAAAGAAGAAAGGAAGAGCTTGCTTGAGATTGAAAATGAAATTTTGGAATAAAATTCTATCCACTTTTTTTTCTCTCTTTCTCTTTTCTTTTTTTGACAGGGTCTTGCTCTGTCACCCAGGCTGCAGTGTAGTGGCATGATCATAGCTCACTGCAGCCTCAAATTCCTGGGCTCAAGCCATCTTCCCACCTCAGCCTCCTAAACAGTAGAGATTACAGGTACTCACCACCATTCCCAGCTAATTTTTTTTTTTTTTTTTGTATTTTTGTAGAGACAGTGTCTCACTGTATTGTCCAGGTTGGTCTCGAACTCCTGGGCTCAAGTGATCCTCCCCCCTTGGCCTCCCAAAGTGTGGATTACAGGCAGGAGCCACTGTGCCCAGGCTCTCCATTTTTCTTTTCTCTCTTTTTTTTTTTTTTTTTTTTTTGAGACGGAGTCTCTGTTGCCCAGGCTGGAGTGCAATGGTGTGATCTCGGCTCACTGCAACCTCCACCTCCCAAGTTCAAGCGATTCTCCTGCCTGAGCCTCCTGAGTAGCTGGGATTCTAGGCATGCACCACCATGCCCGCCTAATTTTTGTATTTTCAGTAGAGATGGGGTTTTACCATGTTGGTCAGGCTGGTCTCGAACTGCTGACCTCGTGATCTGCCCACCTCAGCGTCCCAAAGTGCTGGGATTACAGGCGTGAGCCATCGCGCCCGGTCTTCCACTTTTCATTAACCAAGAGATTAAGTTGTTTTCTTGGAACATGAAAGCACAACCCAGATATAAAGCCATTTACAAAGATGGCACATGTTCTAAATCAATCATCATGAAGTTTTGCAATTCACTAATATTTGATAATGGCCACTTGTCACAGTCAGCAAGAGACCTGACCCAGTTCTCGCCTTCCATCCTAAATGGCTTACCAAATGCTCTATTTTGAGGCATCGCATTTTTTTTTCTTGACAGAGTCTTGCTCTGTTGACCAGGCTGGAGTGCAGTGGCATGATCTTGGCTCACTGCATCCTCCACTGCCCGGGTTCAAGTAATTCTCCTTCCTCAGCCTCCCAAGTAGCTGGGATTACAGGCGCCTGCCACCACACCTGGCTAATTTTTGTATTTTTAGTAGAGATGGGGTTTCACCATATTGGCCAGGCTGGTCTCAAATTCCTGACCTCAAGTATCCACCCACCTCAGCTTCCCAAGGTGCGGGGATTACAGGCATGAGCCACCAGACCCGGCCGAGGCATCACATTCTTGACTTATAAACTTAAAATATTATAAAAAGTACAACAGAGGTTATCTGGAATGGTACTCCCTGACCATATGGTGACTAGCTGTTAGGATGGAATCTCATAGGATTCTTTCAATTCCAGCCTTCTGTGAACACACAAATAGCTCCAAAACCTGTGGAACATTACTCTCTGTAGCCTTAAAGCATATTTAGAAATCATGGTTACCAGGATATGATGTTGCTTTGGCCCCTTCACTAATCTCCACCCTGGGAGATCAACAAGCGGTTATTACCCCAGCATCAGGCTGAATCATCCTCCTGCTTACACACAGAGCTGAGTCCCATTTTACCAACTCCATCATTGAAGCTGCATACGTGTCCAGATAACAGAACTTACCAAGCAGCAAAGTGCAAGACCACGTGCTCCCATGTGGGTTTCAGATGTAACCATTTTTTTAAAAAAACAAGGCTGTGATACTTGGTATTTCTTGATAAAATATGCCCAGATTGTGGTGTTATTTCACGTCTTTGTAACTGATTACACATTTTCTCTAGTGTGACTAAATGAAAAGTTTAAGGAGACCCACCTACTCCCCTGTCTCCCTCCCCTGGATTTAAAGGGTGGGCCCAGGCACCGGGGATGTTCAGAAGAGCAGAGCACCTCCCTCCCCACCCTTTTCAAACCTCTCACAGGGGATCTTCACCTTTTTTGTGTCACGGATCCCTTCCTACTTTGGCGGTTTGGATTCCTTCTCACAATAATGTTTTTAACAACATAAAAGTAAATACATAGGATTACGGCAAACCAATTATATTGAAATAAAGGTATCAAAATATTAAAATAAGAGCTGGTGATACAGTAATATATGTGCTTCTAAATTATGCAGTAAATAACGAGAGCTAATAGCAGGCCAATTAACTACTGTACTTTGAAAGGTGTGACAAGTGTAAATGGTATTTCTCGATCTCTGCAACAACTGTAATGTGACATGAGATGTGTCTGTGGTTGCTGTCAGGGACAAACTCACGGATACTATGGAAACTACTGAGGTTTGTTGCCCACATTCATACTTAAAGGGGACGCTGGATTTAAGTGAGAGATTAGTGAAAATAAAGAGGGAATTTATTGCCCCTTCCAAGTTCTGGGACCCCTGAATCATAGACAGTTAGTTGTGGCTGGAGCTGGGGAAAGATGGGTTTTATATCCAGTTGGAGACTGAAGACTAAGGATTTAAAAATAAACAGGATGGGCCAGGTGCAGTGGTTCATGCCTATAATCCCAGCACTTAGAGAGGCCAAGGAGGGAGGATGGCTTGAGGTCAGAAGTTCAAGACCAGCCAGGGCAACACGGTCTCTATAAAAAACTTAATAAATTTTTGGCCAGGCACAGTGGCTCACGCTTGTAATCCCAGCACTTTGGGAGGAGGAAGCGGGCAGATCACTTGAGGTCAGGAGTTCGAGACCAGCCTGGCCAACATAGTGAAACCTTATCTCTACAAAAAATACAAAAATTAGCCAGGTGAGGTGGTGCATGCCTATAGTCCCAGCTACTTGGGAGGCTGAGGCAGGAGAATCACTTGAACTTGGGAGGCAGAGGTTGCTGCGAGCCGAGAGCGCACCACTGCACTCCAGCCTGGATGACAGAGCAAGACTCCATCTCAAATAAATAAATAAATAAATAAAATTTTAAAAAATACTTGTGATTTAAAAAAATAACCAAGAGGCTGGGCAGGTGGCTCACGCCTGTAATCTCAGCACTTTGGGAGGCCGAGGCAGGCGGATCACAAGGTCAGGAGATCGAGACCATCCTGGCTAACACGATGAAACCCTGTCTCTACTAAAAATACAAAAAATTAGCCAGGCATGGTGGTGTGCGCCTGTAGTCCCAGCTATTTGGAGGCTGAGGCAGGAGAATGGCGTGAACCTGGGAGGCGGAGCTTGCAGTGAGCCAAGATTGTGCCACTGCACTCCAGCCTGGGCGACAAAGCGAGACTCTGTCAAAAAAAACATAAAAAACAAAAAAACAAAACAAAACAAAACCGAGATAAATCCTAATGGTGAAATGAGACGATCTAAAAAGAGAGAGTGACCAGAAAGTTATGGAATTTGGCCCAAAATTATTAAAGAGCTGCTATCCAGATGGCAGATGGAGTCAATGTAATATAGTGTGGTGGTTAATGGGAAAAAAGAAAAAACTTTTCATATTTTTATTCCCAATAATTTGTGATTTTTCAGTATACCCATTAAATTTTCAAAAGAGAACTGTTATTTCCCCACTCTGTTTCAGTAAAGGGATCCCATTCAGCCAGTTGCTCAGGCCTGAAATCTCTGTTGCATTCTTGACTCCTCTCTCTCCTCCAGCATCCAGTCCATCAACAAGTCTTGGTTCCAACCTCAAAACATGTCCCAAATCCAATTTATTTTACTTCCTCCTCTCCATGAGGGCATCATGTCTTCACTGTAGTTGCATCCCTGTATGCACTATTAGGTTGATTTCAGTCAATACCCTATCCAGCTGCCGGGCTGATCTCTTTAACAGATAAACTGAAGGCTGGGTGTGGTGGCTCATGTCTGTAATCCCAGTACTTGGGGAGGCTGAAGTGGGAGGACTGCTTGAGGGCAGGAGATCAAGGCTGCAGTGAGCTATGATTGTACCACTGCACGCCAGCCTGGACAAAAGAGTAAGACCCTGACTCAAAAAAAATGTTTGTGTGTTGTTTTAAGCACCAACTTTGTGGTAATCTCTTGCAGTAGCCCTAGGAAACTAACATACTAATTCCCATCTTATGATCCTTAATCACATATGCAAAGTCCCTCCTTCTGCCATATAAGGAAACATATATATTTACAAGGTCTGGGGATTGAATGTGGACATCTTGAGGCACTAAAAGGAAAAATCTTTGTTTCTCTACTCACAAGACTTCTGACACCAAATATGTGGGTTTTTCACACCAAGTAATTCTCCAGTTCTCTGCAGATACTACCTGGGCATCCTACAATTTATTATTTATTTATTTATTTATTTATTTATTTATTTTTGAGATAGGGTCTCACTGTGTTGCCCAGGCAGGAGTGCAGTGGCATGCTAATGGCTCGCTGCAGTCTCCATCTCCCAGGCCCAAGTGATTCTCTCCCCTCAGCCTCCGGAGTAGCTGGGACTACAAGTGTGTGCCATCACATCCAGCTAATTCAAAAAATTTTTTGTAGAGATGGGGGTCTCACTATGGTGCCCAAGCTGGTTGCAAACTCCTGACCTTATGCAATTGTCCTGCCTCGGCCTCCCAAAGTGCTGGGATTACAGGCACTACAATTTAACTTAACTCTGACACTAACTATCCACACTTAGTGCAGACCCCACAGAAGGCCCACAGGATAAGGGCTTAGTCCCACAAGAATACCTTCCATTACAGATGCCAGTCACCAAGGAATGGGTCTCCAGGTTATTCACACTTCTGTCTGATGTGGCTACAAATTGGGGGCTCCCACAACCCCCTCCTCAAGTTCGATAATTTTCTACAACAGCTGACAGAACTCAGGGAAAACACTTTACTAAATGGTGGGGCAAAGATTGGAGTCTAGATGTGCCTGCCGTACTGCTTCGCACAGGCTCTCTGAACTGGTTCCTTTTTCTTTTTTTTTTTGAGACGGTGTCTCGCACTGTCACCCAGGCTGGAGTGCAATGGCACGATCTCAGCTCACTGCAACTTTGGCCTCCCAGGTTCAAGCAATTCTCCCACCTCAGCCTCCCGAGTAGCTGGGACTACAGGTGTGCACCATCACGCCCAGCTAATTTTTGCATTTTTTAAAGTAGAGACGGGGTTTCACCACGTAGGCCAGGCTGCTCTCAAACTCTTGACCTCAAGTCATCCACCAGTCTCAGCCTCCCAAAGTGCTAGGATTACAGGTGTGAGCCACCGTGCCCGGCCCTGAACTGGTTCTTAAACAGCCATGGAGAAAGAGCAGGAAGAAAGAACGGAAGCAGTACTGAGTGCCCCTGAGAAAGGGCCAACCACATGTCAAACCTCCAGCAAGAGGGAGTCACTAGAGAGTTTATACATCTCAGCATGTCCCAAATTCAGGAAATAGCTTTCCTTCCTCCCTCTATTTGAAGATGAATGTGAATATAAAAAGCAAAGATGATTTACTATCCTCTTGGGACTCTCTGGCCTCCGAAATTACTGACACAGAAATCTACTCTTCTATAACACAAAATAAAAGGATTTTTTTTTCCATCAAGAGGACATGACAGCAAATTTTCCACCGTGCCACCATTTAATTATAATCTTTAGTATGAAATGCAGTTTCTTGTGCCACTCTGAAGGCAGGAGCATTTTCAGTTCCACTATCAGCTTCAGCACAAATAGATCATCATACGGCTGGAGCTTGTCCTCAAATGACACGGTAACATTTTTGTTTTCACCTCCGCTTTTGGTCACAAGATACCTTTCATCAACATGAACACATCATAGATTCCCTGCCCCCCCACCACCTTTTTTTTTTTTACTCAAGAATAAAACTTAGCTGAAAAGACATTTCCCCCAAAGCAATCTTTTCTTTTCAAAAACACAATCTTTGTTTCATTGAAGGTCTCAGTTTTAATGATGTCTTTCATGAGCCTTCCCTTCTGGGACATGAGACCAGAAAGGCAGTGGTACACTTTTGCTTACTTTAGTTATTTATTTTTGCAAATGAATCCGACCAATTCTCAGGGCCATTCTTTTTGGCCAAAATAGAAATTTAAACTTTTTCTCTTCTTAATGTGCTAGCAAATAATTTCATGGCCTCTGATTTGCTGGTTGAGTCACGACTATATACTACAAAAGAGGATGGTGCTGGATTCATAAACAGGACTGAAGCCAACAGGAGATATGACATCATCCACCCCTGTTGAAAGGTAAGGACAAAAACACTCTCATCACACTTCAATTAGAGTATGTGGCTGACCGTTTTTTTGTTTGTCTGTGTATTTGTGTTTGAGATGGAGTCTCACTGTATCACCCAGGCTGGAGTGCAGTGGCACCATCTCGGCTCACTGCAACCTCTGCTTCTCGGGTTCCAGCGATTCTCCTGCCTCAGCCTCTCGAGTTGCTGGCATATTACAGGCATGCACCACAATGCCTGGATAATTTTTTTGTATTTTTAGTAGAGACGGAGTTTCGTCATATTGGCCAGGATGGTCTCAAACTCTTGATCTCAGGTGATCTGCCCATATTGGCCCCCCAAAGTGCTGGGATTCTAGGCGTGGCCACCGTGCCCGGGACATGGCATCTTTCAACCTGTCTCACACAGCCAGGTTTCTCCCTGTCTCACTACTGATCACTTTAAGGACCAGGTGACAGAAGGGGCAGTAGAGGAGAGTAATTAGCCATGCTCTTAACAGTGCGTAGACTCTGCAGCCAGGTTGCCTATGTTCAAATCCTGCCTACACTATGCACTGGCTTGAGATCCTGGACAAAGACTTAATTTCTCTCTGCTTCAGTTCTTTCTTAGAAATATGCCTGTGGGCCAGATGTAGTGGCTTATGCCTGTAATCCCAGCACTTTGGGAGGCCAAGGCAGGTGGATCACCTGAGGTCAGGAGTTTCAGACCAGTCTGGATAACACAGTGGAACCCCATCTCTACTAAAAATACAAAAATTAGTTGGGCATGGTGGTGGGTGCCTATAGCCCCAGCTAGTTGGGAGGCTGAGGCAGGAGAATCGCTTGAAATGGGGAGGCAGAGATTGCAGTGAGCCTAGATCGTGCCACTGCACTCTAGCCTGGATAACAGAAATAGACTCAGTCTAAAAAAAAAAAAAAAAAATAAAGCCTGTGCCCAGAACAGCTAGTGTTCACCAAATATCCACATGTTCCTTTACATATCCCTGCCTCCCCTGCAATTGGTTTGAAGCCATGCTCTGTAAAGAGAGGTGAGAAGGTTAAGAACCTTCTAGACTAAGAAGGTTAAGAGCTGAGGGACCTTCTACATTCTTTTCTTCCTTTGCGTCAGTGACCTCAGAAGTAAGAGCAATGTCCAACCTACAACAATCTTCTTGTGAGCAAGAAATAAGCTGTTGTTGCGTTAAGCCACTGGTATTTTGGTATTGTTTATAACTGCAATCTAGCCTAGCCTAGCCTAGCCTAATACAACGGGGATACTACGATTTTCTACTTTGTAGGGTTGTGATGTAAGTTACAATAGGTAATATTTGTAAAGAGCCCAGAATAATACCCAAGTAAACACTAAGTAAATGCTTGGTAGGTAGGTAGGCAAACATATAAATACACAGACAGACAGACAGAAGGAAGCAGTTGCCTTATGAGCTGCTTATGTTATGAGGGGTATACAAAATTGAAAACAACTGAGTAAAGAGCTGAGTCATGTGTCCTATTTTGTACATCACCTCTAGAGTAAAATGGCAAGAATTGCTTGCATTTAAAAAATTTTTTTTTTGATACAGAGTTTCACCCTGTCGCCCAGGCTGGAGTACAGTAGCGTAATCTCAGCTGACTGCAACCTCTGCCTCCCAGGTTCAAGTGATTCTCCTCCCTCAGCCTCCCGAGTAACTGGGGTTACAGGCACGTGCCACCACGCCTGGCTAATGTTTTGTATCTTTAGTAGAGATGGGGTTTCACTATGTTGGCCAGATTGGTCTCGAACTCCTGACCTCGTGATCCACCTGCCTTGGCCTCCCAAAGTGCTGGAATTACAGGCAAGGGGTAAGACACCGTGCCCAGCCTTAAAAATTCTTATCCCTTTCCCTTTCTTCCCCTCTCTGTCTTTCTCTCTTCTTCCCAAGAGCATCTCATTGAATTAGCATAAATGAAGTACACATACACTTCAATTCAACTATACACAGTATGTCTCTCCATGAAAACAGGAACCATGTGTGTCTGTTTCCATGTGTCATGTTTCCATGGCACAAAGATGTTTCATAAATGGTAGCCAGCTCACTTATGAATATGCCTGCTCCACAATTTTAGAGCATATTTAAGCATTCAATAATTATTAGCTGGCTGGGCACAGTGGCTCACGCCTGTAATCCCAGCACTTTGGAAGGCCAAGGTGGGTGGATTAGTTGAGGTCAGGAGTTCCAGACCAGTCTGGACAATGTGGTGAAATCTACAAAAATTAGCCAGGCATGGTGGTGCACACCTGTAGTCCCAGCTACTTGGGAGGGTGGGGCAGGAGGATAGCTTGAGCCCAGGAGGCAGAAGTTGCAGTGAGCCAAGATCACATCACTGCACTCCACTCCAAACAACAGAGTAAGACCCTGTCTTTTTTTTCAGACAGTAAGACCCTGTCTCAAAAAAAAAAAAAAAAAAAGGTATTAGCTGAATAAATGAACAAATAATACAAATAATTCCCTTTAGCTGGAACATACCTGCTTGGTATATGTACCAATAATAAAATATAATAGTTGGCACTAGGATTCCTCTTAGGTGGGGAACTTTGTTCAGATGAAAGGCCATTTTTCAGATGGAAAAACTGAGGCTGGAAGCATTAAGTCATCTTTGCCCAAAGTAATACAGTTGGAAGTGGTGGAGCTGGGTTTAGAATGCAGGGGTGTGATTCTAGTGCTTCCAAGCTCCTAACGACCACACTACACTGCCACTTCTTTGACTTCTAGAACATTCCTACACTTCCTTTGGCAACTGTGGGATTTGACTCACCGCCATCTTCTTCAGCTGTCTCCCCTTAGTGTTCTTAGCTACTTCATTATCTATGCTGATAATGCCCGCAACACCATGACTTTGGGTCCACATGTTTCCAATGACCCCTGCCTTCCCTCCGGGTCAGCCACCCAACAGAAAGGTCACATCTTAGAATGGTTCATCACTGAAGACTGTCACATATCACATATCAAGTTCCTGAATTCCTGATGTAATCATAAACTTTTCTCTCCTTCCATCTTTCCCACCTACTATTTACTTCTAATTATGTTGGGTTTTTTTTTTTCTTTTACATGAGACCATGGTTTGGGAAGGTTATTGGTGTCCACCTGAAACGGGATCAACAAACCGTAGCTCATGGGCCAAATCTGGCCCACCACCTGTTTTTGTGAATAAAGTGTTATTGGAACACAGCCACACCCATTCATTCACATATGGTACATCTATGGCTGCTTTCATGACACAACTAGGGAGTTGAGTAACTGAAAGACTGTCTGTGGCTTACAAATCCTAAAAGACTTACTATCCTCTACAGAAAAGTTTGCTGACCCTTGACATAGAAAGCCATGTCCTTGTTCCCCAGGAACTCTGAGATTATTGGAGACTTGTTCTTCAGAACAAACTCAAGACTCTGATCATGTTAATCCTCCTTCTCATTGTTTCTGGGGAAAATGGGTGTGGATTTGGTGGGGGGGTTGGATTTACCTGAAACTAACATAAGAGAATTGGTTGGGAAATTGTGCACATTTAAAGCCAGGTCTCTGGAGGGGTGACCGAGACCTTCTCAGCACCACAACACTTGTCAGTTGGGCTGCACCTGCCATCTCCCCTTCCCCCAGGGCCATTTTCCCTCAGTGCCATTTGAGTTTCTCAGCATGATCATAGGAAAACTCAGACCTCCATTGTCTGTCACTCCAGCCACCTCCAGTAGGGAATGGCCCCCAGCCCTCCTGGTTCACTGCTCTCCAGTAGATACCTCCTTGCCCAGGGCACATCTCCTACACTATCAAGTGCTCATAAGGAGCTTTGAACAATCTCATTTTAATGTGTTTTTAATTATTATTATTTTTTAGACAGTATCTCACTGTGTCACCCATGCTGGATTGAGCAGCACAACCACAGCTCACTGTATCCTAAACCTCTGGGGCTCAAGAGATCCTCCCACCTCAGCCTCCTGAGTAGCTGGGACCACAGGTGAGCACCATCATGATCAGCTGATGTTTGATTTTTTATAGAGATGGGGTCTCACTATGTTTCCCAGGCTGGTCCAAACTCCTGGGCTCAAGCAATCCTTCTGCCTCAGCCTCTCAAAGTGCTAGGAGGCATGAGCCACTGCACCTGGCCCTAATCTCATTTAAAAAAACTTTTGTTATAGAAATTTTAAAAGCTATACAAAAGTAGACAGAAAAAATTAAAATGAATCCATGTCTCCATCAACCAGCTTCAATTATACTGTTCTCCATGTCAGTTAATGGTAGCTTCCCTCCCTCACCCCTGTCTATAGAATATGTAATTTCATATAGAAATATTTTGGCATGTTTCTCTAAAAAGTAATAACTTTTTAATCATGACTATGAAATCAGTATTCTCATCATCATCTGTTAAATAATAACTTTTTATTTCATCAACTATTAAGTGTTCAAATTTTCAGCTGTCTCCAATTTTTTATATCGTTTCTTTGAATTGGGATCCAATTAAGATCCACACATTAGAATCTTTAAAAACAAATTGGTGGCGGGCACCTGTAGTCCCAGCTACTCAGGAGGCTGAGGCAGGAGAATGGCGTGAACCCGGGAGGCGGAGCTTGCAGTGAGCTGAGATCTGGCCACTGCACTCCAGTCCGGGCGACAGAGCGAGACTCCGCCTCAAAAAAAAAAAAAAAAAAAAACAAATTGTCTTAATTCTAAGATGGACCCCACTACCCTCATCTTAGTGTTTCTGAGTTTGGTATGTTTCTTACTTTCAATGTGAACACCTAATGTAGGGTTTCTTTCGAAAATTGGTTGCTAAAGCGTTAACATAATTCAGAAAATATGGTAATTTATGATTTTAAAATGTAAGACATTCTTTAAAAAGGAAACAATGCTTTCACTTGTACCTACGATCCCCTGGGCCCAGTCTAGACCTTTTACTAGATTAGCTTTGCCAGTCTTCAACCCTGATTTTACCAACCATCTGTTCTCCACCCCCTTTCCAGAGCTGTGGAGGGTTGCTGGAGACAATCACATAAGCAGGCTGTTTATATGCACCACAAATTCAGGCCATCAGCTGGTCCATCCCTATTTATCCCTCATTGATTCCCTGTCGGTTTCACCACAGCAGCTGTTGCAACCCCCTCTCCTCCTCCATAAACCTCTGCCTCCCTCTCAGCAGATGCCTTCACACCTATATGAATGTGAACGTGAGTGACAGCACCCACCATGAACTTTCTCGGGGCTTCTCTCTCCACCTCAACTTCTCTCTCATTCTTAGCTCTGGTCTCAGAGGAATACTTACAAATTTTTTTATGTCTATATACATACGGAGATACATAGAAAAGTATCTGAAAAGTTCACCAAAATGTCAACAATGGTTATATCTGGGAGGCTGGCTCTTGGGTGATCTGTGCCTTTTTCTTTTTTCTGCTTTGTTTGAATTTTTTCACTCAGCATGTATCATTTTTATTATACAAAACCTGGAATACTATTTTAAAATGTAAGTGATCTTCAGCAACATGTAGGTGATCTCTAAGAGAAAGGGACTTGAAATGTTTCCACATTCTCCATTATCCTTTGTGGTAGGC
Organism: Rhinopithecus roxellana; assembly: GCF_007565055.1. Lineage (NCBI taxonomy): Eukaryota > Metazoa > Chordata > Mammalia > Primates > Cercopithecidae > Rhinopithecus > Rhinopithecus roxellana. Next base: position 46,225,981 of record NC_044568.1, read on the forward strand.
AGAATTTGGGTCCTAAAGATGTCTACATCAAAATTCCCGGCAACTGGTTGGGCGTGGTGGCTTAAAACTACAATCCCAGCACTTTGGGAGGCCAAGGCAGGCAGATTGCTTGAGCTCAGGAGTTTGAGACCCACCTGGGCAACATGCCAAAACACTGTTTCTACCAAAAATACAAAAATTAGCTGGGTGCGATGGCATGCACCCGTAGCCGCAGCTACTCAGGAGGCTGAGGTGGGAGGATGGCTTGAGTCCAGGAAGTCAAGGCTGCAGTGAACTGTGATTGTGCCACTGCAGTTCAGCCTGGGCAACAGAGGGAGACCCTGTCACCCTCTCATCCCTCCCAAAAAATTCCCAGAACCTGTGAATATGTTACCTGACAATGGCAAAAGAAACTTTGCAGATGCGATTAAGTCAAGGATTTTGCAATGGGAAGGTTATCCTGAATTATCTAGGTGAGCTAATGTAATCACAGGAGTCCTTAAAAGTGGAAGATGGAGGCAAAAGAGAGTCAGAGAGGACAGGCGAGATGGCTCACACCTATAATCCCAGCACTTTAGGAGGTTGAGGCAGGTGGATCACTTGAGACCAGGAGTTTGAGTTCAGCCTGGCCAACATGATGAGACCCTGTCTCTACTAAAAATACAAAAATTAGTCGGGTATGGTGGCACATGCCTGTAATCCCAGCTACTTGGGAGGGTGAGACAGGAGAATCACTTGAACTTGGGAGACAGAGGTTGCAGTGAGCCAAAATTTCATAACTGCACTCCAGCCCGGGTGACAGAGTTAGACCCTGTCCCCCCCGCCCCCCAAAAAAGAAAGAGTCAGAGAGATATGACTAAGAAAGAGGGTCAGAGAGATGCAACATTGTTGGCTTTGAAGAGGAATGCAGGGGACACTAGCCAAGGAATGCAGACAGTTTCTAGAAGCTTGAAAAGGCAGGGAAACATTTTCCCCTAGAAACTCCAGAAAAGACTTGGGCTCTGCCAACACGTTGATTTTACCCCAGTGAAATCCAAGTCAAGCTTTGGATCTCCTGAACAGTATAGTAATACATTTGTGTTGTTTTAAAGCTACCAGTTCTGGGGTTATTTGTAACAGCAGCAATAGAAAATAAACACACCCCTATTTCTCCCTGCCAGTCATTTAAAATCAACATAGACTCTAAGTTGAAACAACAGCTTGCTTTGCAAACACAGCTTCAAGACAAGTCATCGTTACACTGCCAAACACATGACTTAGAGTATGTGCCATTCTGGAACTTCTGGAACTAACTCTGGGCTACCCCTCGGTTCAGCCCTTGTCCATCTTGACTTAATAAATACATTCGACGTGGGGCTCTTGATTCCCAAACCATTTCTCTTTGTATCCTACTTCTAAGCTTTAGGCCAATGTTTTCTGGGATGGATATCCTAGAAGCACCTCAATCTAAATGTGCCCCAGACAGGAATCGTCATTTTACCCTTGCACTTGCTCTTCTGGCTGGGTCTCTTGGCTTCCATTATGGGCCGCCCACATACCCAGGAGCAAATCTCACCGTTTCAGGCACACCCCTTCTCTGCCCCTAAATTTATCCTGTGTCATCCATCCATTCTACCTATCCCATGTCCCCCCTTTTCCACTAACATGGCCCTAACTCAATACCTTACGGCTGTAAAGACAGTCTTGGAACTAGCAGTCCCAACTCCAGGCTCTCCCCAATCTCAGATGTCCTCTGCACTGATTCAGGAATTATCTTTCCAAAACAGCCTAATCCTATTTTACCTCTGCTCAAAAGCCTTTTGAATGCTCTCCTGCTTATGGAATAATGCCCAAACTTCTTTCTTTTACTGAAAATGATAATCCACCTCCTAACTGCCTTCTAGCCATAGCTTCCGTCTCATCCCTATGTCCTCACACACTCCAGGAGCTAGCAATGCTGGTTTCCTGTGACTGGACCAAATCTTGTCTCTTCTCCCATCTTTGGGTCTTTGGCCTGGAATGTCACAATGTTCACCAACGGCAATAAGCCACTATTCACCATTTAGTAAGCCACATGTTACTATAGGTTGAGCTTGTTCATGATCCCATTTGTAGCTGTATCATTTCACCACATCTTCACAACCACCACATCTACCAATAAGGAACTGGAGGCCTAGAG